>NW_019525471.1:641361-737193 GCF_002814215.2 Seriola lalandi dorsalis | reverse complement strand
TAATACTATGCTAAAGCATTGACAACAGAGAATAGTGAGTCATGAAAATGCCAAAAAACGTCATAGTATAGTAAGTCATAAAAATGCCAAAAAACGTCATAGTATAGTATGGCAAAAAATTGCAAAAAAACAACATAGTATATTAAGGCATAAAAGGTCATAACAATGTCATACTAAGGCAAGGAATCAAACAACATAGTATAATAAGTCATAAAAATGCCAAAAAACGTCATAGTATAGTATGGCATGAAAATTTAATAAAACGTCATAGTATAGTATGGCATAAAAAGTCATAAAAACATAATACTATGCTAAAGCATTGACAACAGAGAATAGTAAGTCATGAAAATGCCAAAAAACGTCATAGTATAGTATGGCAAAAAATGTCGAAAAAACAACATAGTATATTAAGGCATAAAAGGTCATAACAACGTCATAGTATGGCAAGGAATCAAACAACATAGTATAATAATTGTATGACATGAAGATTTCAAAAAATGTCATAGTATATTATGGTACAAAAAGTAATAAAAACATAATACTATGCTAAAGCATTGACAACAGAGTATAGTAACTCATGAAAATGACAAATATGACGTTTTTTTGGCATTTTTATGCCATACTATACTATGATGTTTTTTGAAATTTTTTGCCATACTATACTATGACGTTTTTTTGGTATTTTTATGACGTATTATACTATGTTGTTTGATTCCTTGCCATAGTATGGCATTGTTATGAACTTTTTTGCCTTAATATACTATGTTGATTTTTTGCCATACTATCCTATGACGTTTTTGGTATTTTTATGACTTATTATAATATGTTGTTTGATTCCTTGCCATTATATGACATTGTTATGACCTTTTATGCCTTAATATACTATGTTGTTTTTTTGACATTTTTTGCCATACTATACTATGACGTTTTTTGGCATTTTTATGACTTACTATACTATGACGTTTTTTGGCATTTTCATGGCTTACTATACTCTGTTGTCAATGCTTTAGCATGGTTTTATGTTTTTATGATTTTTTATGCCATACTTTAATATGACATTTTTTGGCATTTTTATGACTCACTATACTCTGACGTTTTTTGGCATTTTTATGAATTATCATACTATGTTGTTTGATTCCTTGCCATCCTATGACGTTGTTATGACCTTTTAAGCCTTAATATACTACATTGTTTTTTTGAAATTTTTTGCCATACTATACTATGACGTTTTTTGGCATTTTTATGACTTACTATACTATGACGTTTTTTGGCATTTTCATGACTAACTATTATCTGTTGTCAATGCTTGAGCATAGTATTATGTTTTTATGACTGTTTATGCCATACTGTACTATGACGTTTTTGTAAATTTTCATACCATACTATACTATAACGTTTTTTGTCTTTTTATGACTGATTATACTATGTTGTTTGATTCCTTGCCATAGTATGACATTGTTATGACTTTTTATGCCTTAATATACAATGTTGTTTTTTTGCCATTTTTTGCCGTTTTTTGGTATTTTTTGCCATACTATACTGTGACGTTTTTTGTCTTTTTTATGACTGATTATACTATGTTGTTTGATTCCTTGCCATAGTATGACATTGTTATTACCTTTTATGCCTTAATATACTATGTTGTTTTTTTGCCATATTTTGCCATACTATACTATGACGTTTTTTGGCATCTTTATGACTTACTATACTATGACGTTTTTTGGAATTATCATGACTTACTATACTCTGTTGTCTATGCCTTAGCATAGTATTATGTTTTTATGACATTTTATGCCATATTATACTATGATGATTTTTGAAAATTATATGACTTACTATGCTATGACGTTTTCTGGCATTTTTATGACTTATTATACTATGTTGTTTGATTCTTTGCCATACTATGATGTTGTTATGACCTTTTATGCCTTAATATACTATGACGTTTTTTTGGCATTTTTATGACTTACTATACTGTCACGTTTTTGGGCATTTTCATGACTTACTATACTCTTGTCTATGCCTTAGCATAGTATTATGGCATAATTACTTTTTATGTCATACTAAACTATGACTTTCTTTGAAATTTTCATGCCATGCTATACTATGAAGTTTTTTGGCATTTTTATGACTTACTATGCTATGATGTTTTTTTAGCATTTTAATTACTTACTATACTCTGTTGTCTATGCCTTTGCATAGTATTAATTTTTTATGACTTTTTATGCAATATTATATTATGACATTTTTTGAAATTCTCATTCCTTATTATACTATGACATTTTGGGGCATTTTTATGACTTACTATGCTATGTTGTTTGATTCCTTGCCATACTATGACATTGTTATGACCTTTTATGCCTTGATATACTATGTTGTTTTTTCGACATTTTTGTCATACTATACTATGACATTTTTTGGCATTTTTATGACTTACTATACTATGACGTTTTTTGGCATTTTCATGACTCACTATTCTCTGTTGTCAATGCTTTAGCATATTATTATGTTTTTATGACTTTTTATGCCATACTATACTATGACGTTTTTTTAGATTTTCATGCCATACTATACTATGACGTTTTTTGTCATTTTTATGAATTATTATACTATGTTGTTTGATTCCTTGCCATCCTATGACGTTGTTATGACCTTTTATGCCTTAATATACTACATTGTTTTTTTTACATTTTTTACCATACTATACTATGACGTCTTTTGGCATTTTTATGCCTTAATATACAATGAGTTGTTTGCCATTTTTTGCCATATTATACTATGACGTTTTTTGTCATTTTTATGACTGATTATACTATGTTGTTTGATTCCTTGCCATAGTATGAAGTTGTTATGACTTTTTATGCCTTAATATACAATGTTGTTTTTTTGCCATTTTTTGCCATACTATACTATGACGTTTTTTGGTATTTTTTGCCATACTGTACTATGACGTTTTTTGTCTTTTTTATGACTGATTATACTATGTTGTTTGATTCCTTACCATACTATGACGTTGTTATGACCTTTTATGCCTTAATATACTACGTTGTTTTTTTGCCATTTTTTGCCATACTATACTTTGACGTTTTTTGGCATTTTTATGACTTACTATACTATGACGTTTTTTGGCATTTTCATGACTTACTATACTCTGTTGTCAATGCCTTAGCATAGTATTATGTTTTTATAACATTTTATGCCATAATATACTATGACATTTTTTGAAATTTTCATGCCATACTATTCTATGACGTTTTTTTGGCATTTTTATGACTTATTATACTATGTTGTTTGATTCCTTGCCATACTATGACGTTGTTATGACCTTTTATGCCTTAATATACTACGTTGTTTTTTTGCCTTCATAGTATATCAAGGCATAAAAAGTCTTAAAAACATCATTATATTTATGGTTAGGTATAAAACGGCATAGTATAATAGTATAATAGTATAACATGTCATAGTATAGTAAGTAATAAAAACGTCAGAAAACACCATAGTATAGTAAGGAATAAAAACATCACAGTATAGTAAAGCCAAAAATGTCATAAATATTTCATCGTATAGTAAGGTATAAAAACGTCAAAAAACCTCTGTCTAGTATGTAATAAAAAATTGAAAAAACTTTATAAGGCATAAAATGTCATCGTATAGCAAGGCATTGAAACATCATAAAATGTCATAGTATAGTAAGGCATACAAACATCAAAAAACCCATTCTATCCTATGGCAATAAAATGTGAGAAACGTCCTAGTTCAGTATGGCCTAAAACTGTGAAAAAACGTCATAGTATTTTAAAATAACATCAGCTGACATCTTTCTGGTGATGTCAGGTACCACTGTGATATTCTCTCATGACGTGAGCCCTCAGATAGCCCCCGCCCTTTCAAACAATCAAATGCTTGCATGCTTAAATCGGTTGTCCTTGAGACGTAGCGTTTTGGAGGTTACATTGGAATGATCTAATATGACTTCACTCCAAACATAGTGTGAATGGGTTCCCTCAAATAATAGTAGGGACAATTTTGTCCTCCCAAAGTAATGGTTGGGACATGTCCTTACCATCAATATGCAAACCTATGCCCATGTTTAGAGTAGCTTTAAAGTGATGAGGCTTTGACCTACAGTTCCCTCGTGGCCAACATGTAGTGATCAGTGTGTCCTCTCCACATTGTCTTCCCTGTATCCTTTCAGTCTGTGGTAATGAAGAAAGGGGTCACACCAATGATGCCTCCATTATCAAGCCACCCATTTGCAGCTCTTACCCTCATAACCGCCCCCTTGCACTCGTGAAATCTAACATATTGTAATATGTAATATGACAGGAGCTAAATAAAACATACTTGTACATTTTGTCCAGAGCTGCTGATGTCAGCAGGCACACGTAAACACATTTGCATACGGTCTGTCTGCCCATGTGATTTATTGCCCACCAGGTTTTCTATTACACTCATTTATAATTCGCACCTACCCTCCTCTTCAGATTCTGCAGCATCACAAAAGCCTTTTTAATCTCATGCTTTTCTCCTATTGTGTATTTTGAGAGCTTGTATTCAAGCACAGATAAATGGGATAATAAGAGTCTGTTAATTACAGCACGTTTGTGCCTCTGAGATACAAAAGTTGGAACACTAGCATTCTGCATATGTAAGAAATTCCTTGCCACTGTGAAACTGGTGTCCATCAAAAACTATTAGAAATGGACTTAAAAATGGACTTATATAATCAGATACTGTCAGGCAGCTAAAAGTTATAAAACCTAATTATTATTCTAAACTACTATTCTTAACAGGATGGCTTCAGTTGGAAAGATTACATTTCTTTAGCATTTACTTTTTTGCCCATCAATCAATGGAATGATAAAATGTTCTTTCTTTTTACTCAAACTCCAAGTTTCATGAACTTAGAAAACATATTTTTTGTCTAGTTGGTCAAGTGGCTCTACAAGTTGCAGATTGACAGGTCTAAATTAATAACTAATTACAGTTAGGAGTCTTTCTGAATGACCTCTGCAGTTTTTCTGTTGATTTGTTCCTTGACTTTGAGGGCTCAACTGAGAACTCGAAAGACTGTCATGTGCCCCCATAAAAATGTTATTATTTAAAATAATATTTTCTTAATGTAATAAAGATTTAATAGGAGAAATATGAACATGCAAGCATTTTGTGAGATTTCTGAAATGTTCATCTGATAATAAAGCAGTTCTCCTCACCTTCAAGTTTTATTTTGATATGACATTGTAGCACTGACTTAATCAAATCAGAATAACTTTAAAGTTTAATGCATCATTGCATACATTTTTCAACAGATAATGTTGTGGGTGTGAGCGAAACGCTGTTCCTCAGGAATCCATCAGAGTCATTTTGAAACACTGAAACATGGTAAGATGCATTGTTTTCTCTTGTTTTCAGTCACAGAGATAACACCACACATTAGCTACAGTACATTTGTTTCTCAGCTGGAATTGGATTAGATTGAATCACTACATTATCCAGTTATCTGTTTCATACGAACAAGGTTCAACTGTGTCCCAAACACAGAATGAGGAAGTTTTAAAGGTCCCATATTTTACACTTTTTTGGTGTTTCATTTGGAGTTCATAAGAAAATACATTTGTGGTTTTAAGTAAAAACAACAATTTCCATAGTTTTACATCTATCTCATACCTCTCTTAGGCTTCATTCTGGAGCTCGAACAGTAACAGATCAGTAAATTTGCTCTCAGCCTCTGCCCTGATTGGCTAACTGTTTTCTGAATTATCAAATAAAAATAGAGCACATTACAGGTAAACACTTAAAGAAACCAAATCCTGCAAGGTTGGAAGATGGGGTTGACCCTCCAGGTTAAAATGCATGTGTGTCATTCATCTCACTTTGCGCCGCTACACAGGGAGCTCTGTGCTCTGTTTTTCACCGAGTATTTGTCCTCTGCAGAACATTGTCTTTCATCCACCAACAAAAATGCTCTTAAAAATTTTAAATGAAAAGGCCTTAAGCTGATTGGGGTGGAGTGGATGAGTAGTGGTCCTTTATGTGACTTGTATATGATCCCTTTAATGGCCCAGTGTCATGGATAATTCACAGGTAAATTCACAAGTACCTTCTCTCTGCACGAGGTTCTTCCATTAAGCACACCCTGAAATTTTCTTTTTAACAAGCGGTTACGAGGGGTTAGACGTGCTGCACCTGTCTATTTATGAGGACAAGTGGTGATCAGCGGCCCTTGTTGGTTGTGCACAAATCCAAATGATTCAATTATAAAACAGTGAAATGGAGTTAAAGTAGCAGCGGTTTGAAATTAATTAAATGTTGAAGGTCAAAGGAAATAAGACCCCTTTTTTTTTTTTAAAAGCACTGAATGCAGAAATACCATATTCTCCTTGCTGCCACTGGCAGATGCTATTGAATGCTTCTCTTTTGCATCATATTTCCATTTGTCAGACATCAATGAATCCTGCTCAGTATTGGACCTTGTTCTGCTGTCTTCCTATTTCTTGCCGTCCACGGTCAAACATGTTCAGTGATTGGATTTAAGTTCTTACATCACGAATGGTTGGAGCTTGGCTTCCTCCAGCCCTGTCAGATCAGCACTGACTTCCATCAACAAGGCATCATCTATCTTCCCTAACGATGGCTCCATGTTATTCCTCCTATGAGGCCTTGGCACCTCCGTTCCATAATGAGGTAGTGAAGAAAAGGGGTGCAGATTAGAATAACAGCCTTAACTAATCCATAACAGGCCGATGAGGCGCCACGTTTGGGGAAACCGTGTCATTTCTCATTTTGCAGTGCCATGGCAAAATCTCTCCTCTCTCTCAACCCCCCACGCAAAACAAGCCCCTAGAATAGCTGCTGTGGCAAGCCGCCGGCACAAGGACGCAATCAACAACACATAGCTTCTCTCCCTGTCTCTCTCTCTCCTTTTTCTCGGCTCCCGCCAATAGTCTGAACAGAACAGACGGGAAATCCATGCCTCTGACTGTTGTTTTTGGAAATCAAAGATGAGTTTCAGCTCTGAGAAAACTACTGTGGACTCCAGCCCCATATCAGGGACAGAGGCTGTTCTGATTGCTATCGACAAGTTTTGTTCTTTAGTGATGGGCAAATGAAGCTTTCTTGAAGCAGCAAGGATTTCCCGTCAATTGTTTTTGAAAATGGGTTTCTCAAGGCTTTTGTTTGCTCACTAGGGGTCCCTTCTGGTCAAAGGAATTCACAGCAGGCTGTGTACCTAAGCACTTGACCTGTAAAGAACTTTGCACTTATGATTTCTAGCTCAGGTCTACAGCTCTGTGACAAAGTGGTCAGTGTTGACTGCTCAAACATAGTTTAAAGATTAGATGTCCTGCAGTTAATCCAAACTTAATATACACTTGGAGAGACTAATTTAGGAGCAAGAGCCTTCTTTTACAGGTGTGTATACAATGTAAATTAAGAGACATAAGAAAGTTTACAGAATGATAGCATCCCAAGGTCAGTTTTGTTTGCATTTAAAATAAGGTGGCCAGTTGCCAGGTTTATACATTTAGCAGTATGACATATGCTGATGACAGTCAAATTGGATGGCAATGATGGCAATGGTGGGGAACGCAGAGCAGCTTCTGTTGCATGCTATAGTCAGGTTTATGACTGCAATTTCATATTCCCCCTTTCACCTCAGCAGTGTTCATTTTTTTTTAAGCATCAATGGGTAAACTATTTGCTGACAAAGCAAGCATATTAGAATTGTGGTCTCTATGCTAAGGATGTGACAGAAAGCTAACAGAAGTCACAGGTCATGGTACCTACATGTTTCAAATCTTTCATTCTCTGTGCTGATGTAAAACGTCATTCTGGGTGTGAAACAAAAACACCAGAGGCATGCATGAGAGCAAAGAGGACTTTTTGGTCATTCTTGACAGGTTGTAACACCCCACTGTGTGTGCTGATAAATGCATGAGGCCTTAATGAAAGCTCAGCATGACTGTGTCTGTTTGTCCTGGAAGCCAATTTCTGTGTGTTGCACATCTGGATGTGTTTTGCATGTTTATGATGTGCCCATACATTTACATGATGTGAGTTTTGCATCGCCGTGTTTACATGTGTGCTAGGCGGAAGGCGAAGTAGCTGCTGACTGTTTCACCAGCATCTGTTCTGCTGTAATAAGGCCTGATTTAAAGTTGACCAGAGCACACCAGGAATAGTGCTTCGCTCCTCATTTCCTCTGCCGCCAGTGGAGATGAGATCTCTTCACAATATTTACCCAGGGAATAATGATGTTTGATTTGACTCTCTTCTGGGTGTGTCTCTGTGAGGACTATTTTCGCCCACTGCTGCCACTGAGAGAGGAAGCAGACAGAAACTATGTCCACAGGAAAAAAAAAAAAGCCTCAGATCATTGTTTATGGATGATGCTGGGTCGGAGTATTTCTGTGCTCGGCCTTCAGAATGTAGAGCTACTGTGTTGCACTGTT
Organism: Seriola lalandi dorsalis; assembly: GCF_002814215.2. Taxonomy (NCBI): domain Eukaryota; kingdom Metazoa; phylum Chordata; class Actinopteri; order Carangiformes; family Carangidae; genus Seriola; species Seriola lalandi. The sequence continues at coordinate 728,743 of NW_019525471.1, read as the reverse complement.
GGTAGCGTGACTCACAGTCTGTTACTTAGCTTATTGCATTTCACTTCAATGCTCCTGACCAACTCAGGTTGGATTCAATGTGAGGATGCTGCATTTCAGAAAGGAAGAGATGTCCCAATAGCACAGTAAGCATGGACACAAACATGCAAAAGGCTGTGTCTTTGTGGTTGTTTAGGATCTTTTTGTAGTCGTTTTGTGTCTCTTTCTAACTGTATTGTGTCCCTTTTTGTGTCTTTGTAGTTATTTTGCCTCTCTTTTTGTCTCTCTGTACATCACTTTGTGGTTGTTTTGTGTCTCCTGGTTGTTTTGCATCTCTTTATAGTGTAAATTTGCATCTCTTTGTAATCGTTTAGAAGGTTTTTGTAGTCATTTTATGGATCTTTGTAGCTGTTTTATGCCTCTTTGTAGTTTTTTTGTGTATCTTAGTGCTATTTCTGTGGGGTTTGTCTTTTTGTGGTCATTTCATGTCTTTTTGTCATAATTTTTGGTTGTTTCTCATCTCTTTTTGGACTTTTGCGTGACATTCTTAAAGTAAAGCAACACTCAAGTGCTGCTCTTGGTTAAAAAAAAAAACTGTATATCTCCATGTACATAAGCTCAGCTGAAACACTCCCTGACCACGCGGCCCCCAGGCATGTGGCCTGTAGGCCTGTTCGGTAATCCATCCATAACAAACATAAAACATCATGAGCTGTATTTGTGAAGCTCCAGAAAAAGATGTTTCTGGTTCTGCAATATATCTATTTGATTGATTTTGCAACATGGATGGATGTATTACATTTATCCTGCATTAAATGTTAATATTTTATTTTGACACAACATTACTGTGAGTGTTTTAGTGCAGACAGAACTGAAGAGATGTGTGCTGTCAAGGCTTTATTAAACCATCACTACTGATCATGTATACTGGGGGAAATAATGCTTTTAGGTGAAAAAAACAAGGGGGAAAAAAAGGAAATACTTAAAACTAGTTAGCTTTTCTAACAAAACATTATTAAAATGTCCATTTTATTATGTGTAGCAGCTATTCAGAGCTGAAATAGGGCTCGGGAATCCCCTGGGATTGTGGGTTGTATTTACCCACCATGAGTTTCCTTAGCAGCTCAGCTTGAATGCTGCTGACATCCCAGCTACAGAAACACACTGTAGTATTTACCTCATTACAGTCTGCACCCTCTGAGGAGCAGTCATTTGCATGGCTGCTTGTCAAACCATGTTAATATTGACAAAGATATGCACCTATTTTAATCATGCCATGTAAAAGGTATACAAAGTTGTTTATGACTGCTCCTCCACTGAGCAATAGGCACATACCGTACTGCAGTGTGCACATTAAAAAAGATTGCACTTTGTTCCGAGCAGCGATTGCAAATCACAGACATCAGAGAGGCAGAGGAAAAATAGATGACTGCAATGGCAGTTTGAGTCTAACAAAAATGCATTTACATATTAAACCACACAGCAGCGTGTGGAGCGAGGCTCTGTTTGAATTGCACGCTCCAGCCTGCCTTCCCTCAGTGCAAGGAGTAGCAGGGGCCTTGACGCTGTGACTGCAGTACCGTAAATTCGAAGTTGTTTACGGATGCTGCCATCTTGGTGCGCTCCGGGAGGGAAACTTGGAGCAGGGCCATTTACCGGCAGCTTGATGAGAATGCAGTGAGGCGAGTTAATTAATACAACATCCCTGGGCCCACAGGCTGGGCCGCAAAGCCAACCCAGGAGGGAGGAAGAGATGGAGAGAGGAACGTGGAGAAGAGGGACAGAAGGAATTATGGCTATATACACAGAGAGAATCAAACTGTGAATAATAAAGCTACAGTAAAACACAATGGAGTGATGCAGCTTAGCCACACTACCTGATATTTTGGTCACTCTGTCGTCAAAACTGGCAAAAAGACATCACAGACAACACTTTGGACTTGGCGACTGCATCCAGCTCCAAATGGTTTAATATGAAAGTGACCCATCATCACTACGCAGTGAAGGTAGTATCTGTTTTTTCCATCCCATTCAGAAAGAAAATGGTACCGATGCTCCTGAGGCAAGTGTGATGGTCAAATTGTCATTGTGTTCAATTTTTATCAGGCGTCCGAACTGCTGCGTTGGTTGTCTTCCACTACGACATTCTCCAAAGTCACTCCTCAGAGACTTGAGTTCAGTTGATACATGACAGCTGTGGCATTGACTCACCCAAACTACAAGATAGTATGTAGAATATTTCATTCAGTAAATCTGCATCTGCTGCAATCCCACTCTAGTTTTCTCCTACTGGAATAACTGGATACCACTGCTGAAGCTGGAGAGAGAGGGAGACTCGCAGCAGACGTGCGCTCCAGCGAGAGAGGACTTTTTCAAAACTGAAGAGCATCGAGGTCCAACCCACTCCAACATAAACTTGAAACAAATGGATCCATTGGCCTCTGTGACCTCTTAAACAAAGCGGAAAAGCAGCAACTTTGGTTTCCCTCCCCCCTGCAACCGATTTTTGGTAAACTGTAAGCTAAGATGTTTTCACCCGTAGCTCCGCTGTTGCTGCTTCCCCTTAACTTTGCCTCAGTGAGAAAACTCTTGTCTGTTGCGCTCCATCAAACAAGAGAAAAACTTGCCTGGAGATAGAGGAGTCCGTAGGGAGGTCCTCGCCTCCTCCTCTCACTCTTTCTCTCTCCGTCTGTATCCATTTATTTTAGCTGGCAAAAAAAACAACTTTGGGACGAAGGTTGTCAAACAACACTTTTTTTTTTGTTCCCCAGCTGAGGTGCAGTAGATGGGAGGGAAAAACCAAATAACAATCTGCAAACTCAGCTTTCCAAGACTATTCTTTAATTCATAACATAATGCATGCAGACTGACCGCTGCTCTTCTGCGCTTCACAATGATATCATTATTTTAATAATCAGCTCCCTCATTCATTGACTGAGTTTATCATGTTTGCAAATCAGCCAAATGACGGCAGCAAAATACTGTAAATAGCTCGGCTGCCAGAAGACACAAAAGAGATAGGGGCTATAAATACCCTGAATAAATCCTCCTAATCAGGAAGCGAGAGAAGCATGAGTTGTGTTGATATAGGAAACTGGTGGCTGAATCCCATTTTAAATGCTTTCGCCAGCTTTTCCTTTGGTTAGTGTTTAGAATTCACTCGATAATTACCATATTAAAATGCATGTAGGAGTCTGTGCAGTTGTGGAAGGAAAAGATAAGGCTGCGAGAGTAGGGAGGGAGAAAAAAAGTCCACCGGAGGCCTATCAGTCAGTTCTGAATTGCTTTATAATTACTGAGATGCACAGACATAATTTCCTTCTAAAAATAATGCAAAGTTTCATTTCCCTCCCCTGCCTTAATACTGTTGTGTGGGGAAGATGGGTGGGTAGGGGGGGACTTCTCCCCCACTCTCTCTCCCGAATGCATTAACTTAACCTCTTCCTGTATTAGTCGGTGTGGTGCCATGTTAAGCACAGTGTAGCCTAGTTTCTGCACAGCGTGAGTGTTGCTGCCTCCCTGTTTTGGGATAGGGGAAGAATCCAAATTCTGACACATTGGGGTTGTATTCATGAATATGACATCGTCTCTAGCTAAAGTTCTTGTGACTTGTTGGAGTTTTATTTGCATAGATTTCTCATAAGTTTTAATCTTTAGTGTATGTTGACACAAAATGAAATGATTTGCGCACAAATGTTCCCATATTGAACAGCCGGATGTGTCGGTATCGCTTGGCCTTAATTAGACTAAACCTGGTGACAGTTAAATGGGCTTTATGATGGAGGTTTAAGGCCGAAGGAGAGCTGGATGTTTTTTCTTGTGTATTTCAACTAAAGGTGGCTCTGCCCTGTTTATAGCTATTGTCACCGTCAACTGGAACAGAACTCATATAACTGACTTTACACAGATAGATCAAAACCCTCAGCGCTACCACTCCTAGTTTCCTCTGGGTTGTTTCCAATGTATCTTTTAAAGGGGCACTACACCTATTTAATACCTGAACATGAGTTTACTCGTCATGGAGAGAAGCACTCAAACAGGAAAGCCTGATGATGGCGGAGTGATGTCATCAGGAGTCCACAAATTTATAACTGTGAAGTATAGAAACCACAAAGACTGCTGCTTCGATGTTGACCTTTCTCTTTTTAGTCATGTTAACAGCGTAGTTTAAAGCATGTTTGCTGTCAGCAGCTATTGGACGGGCTGTCATGAAATTTTGTACAGACATTTATGGCCCACAGAGGATGTAACCTAACAACTTTCATGATCCCTGACTTTTCCTCTTAGTATATCCTGTGATATGTCATCTACCTCATGGTATTAAGGCTTTAAGTTAAGAATAGAGGATGAACTGAAAGATGAACATGATTTGATCCAGTCAGTAACAATGTCGTCATTACTCAGATCTCTGTGCGATATTCATAAACACCAGAGTTTCTCTTTCGGAGGCCCCTCACCCACAAAAATAGTAGCCTAGGAAAGGAAAGGACAGAAAAAGGAAAGAAGTGGAAATGAAAGGTTGCAGGAGAGGGGGTGCGTGACGACCGGCAGGTTCTCCTATGATGAAATATTGATGGCGCTGACTTTGATTCTGCAATGGGTACTTTTGATCCAGATCTGTCGCGGCAGAAGAGACACCCTCCCCCTCTATTCTTCCTCAGGTGTATCGCTGGTCTTTTCGCTTTCGAAAAATGCCATTCACCCTCCACTACCTTTGATCAAATGTGTAGACTTTGAAGAAGAACTTATAGAGATCAATGATGTGTGTATACAGGCAGGCCGATACTGTAGGTCTATAACTCAATATGTTGCAGTGGGCGCTGGATGAGTGCCAGTGACGGGGCTTTGCAGTTCGTCAGTTGTTGACTTTTATTTATCGTGGCTGCTGCTGCTGTAATTGATGACTGAATCAACACAGTCTGGAAAAGTAACCGCTGACTTCTTTGCTTTTTCAGCTGAACAGCGATCATGTCTCACTCCCCTCACAGCACTGATTTGAAATTTAAATCCAATTCTTCCAAAGGAGAGAAAAAGCAAGCTCTCCATTATTTAAAGAGACAGATTTCATTCACAAAATCTCAGGGCATTGTTCTAGCTACAAATCCTGAGGCTACTCTGTCAGTGTGTTCACATCTCTTGTTCAGCTCTTTGCAGATTTGCAGATCACCCTGATGCATCTCTACATGCTTTTCTACCTCTTTTATTCTCTTAAAAGAGTCAAGTGCTCTTTCCTATGTGTTTGTGTGTGTGTGTGTGTGTGTGTGGACTAGAGAGTATAACGTGTCCAGTGCACAGCTGTGTCCCTGGATAATGGAGAAGAGAGGCATCTGTCTGTCTGGCCGGCCATCCGTCCACATCCTCAAATCCTATCAGTGTGTCTCACCTGCTAATGAAAAGCTAGCAGGTACTCTGCTGCAGCCCTGAAAATGGATGACTTCCCTGCACAGCGGAGGCTGCCGTGCACACTTGGCCCGCCACCATCACTCTTCTTCTTTGTCTCTCTTCCTTTTGCACCGTCCCTGCTGCATGCTAACACTCAATTTTTCCATTCCATTTTTTTTTTTTCCGCAAGGGTCCACTTGTTTGATCTAAATATGGGGCATTGCATGATGAGCAAATATTAGCTGCAGCGAAAGCTGGCAAGGTTATGATCCGCAGTCTGTTTGCCTCCTTTTCTAAATGAAATTCTGGTATTTGTTTTGAAAACGAAATTGGCTCCTCATTGTTTACCCTATCGCTTAGAAGAATCCAGCACTTCCCTCTTCTTCCCCCTCCCCAGTAACCTGGATTATGTAACACAAAAATGAATGGCCCAGTCTGGCCACGCTATATGTTTGAAACGCAGCTTCGTTAATAATTGCCATAATTGTATAAGTATGTGGAAACTGCTACACAAAATGGAGCAATGACTATTATCAGGTTGATAACCAATAATTACTTACAAACTCTGTGCTCATTAAGCAGCTCCTGTGGAGAAACTGAGCTCAATATAGCCCTCCAGAATCCCCTCCCCTCGCCCACCAGGATCCCGCTCTCTGTCTCCCTCTTGTTATATCCCAGTTTCTCTCCTCTCTTTCTTCATCCAGATTCTGCTTTTCAATCCATCTGTTATACATGTTGTTCTGTTTCAATCACTTCCTATCTCCTCGCTCAGGCTTGCTTTTCTTTGTCCCCTCTCTTTCTCTATCCTCGGCCCTCCATCCTCTATCTGTGAGTAGTGATCACCGTAATCTTTCTCCCCTCCACACGTTTTCCTGCTAAATCCCAACATCCTGTTTATTTATGTACAGGGCATGCTGCTCTCCACCTCCCCTCCTCTCTCTGGTCTTTCTCTCCCTGAAAGATTAACCATCCCCTCTGCATCTCTTCTCATCTATCATCCTAATGGGGGCTACAAGAGGGAAAAAACAACAATTTGCTGAGGGAGAAAAAGCCACAAAAGGGCAAGGAAAGTGTTTGGAATGCCACTGTCGATCAAGTTCCAGTCTGTCAGCGGTTGTATTTGCGCAGCGTTGGTGGCACAGGACCAGAGATCATCTTAACAGTGGCAATTGTCATCTGCGAAGGTGCAAATACACAAACTCTCCACTTGCAAACACCTAAATGACGTTTATGCGTGTGTTAAAGTGGAAAGCACATCTTCTCTTAAGGACACTTTGCTGCACGGGGCCCATCCTCATTCCCATTCTCTAAAAATAGAACATGAAGATGAAATAATAATCACGGATGTTGAGTCATGTCTTTATGAAATTCCAACATTTCATTAAAGGGGGCCTTTAAATTGCAGCAAAACCCCCTAAAACAAACAGCCAAGATGTATGATACCTAATCCAAGACTGAAGCGTCTGATCTGCTGTTAGCTGGATCTATTTTTCTAAATGAAAAAAAAATATTGGTATTAAAATGTTAAAATGTTTTTACGCAAAATTCACTAAAAATTTACATAAGCTTTACAACACAAACACTCTTTTTTAACATACTTTCAGCTGCATAATCAGCAGCTCATTTGCATTTTCATCTGTGTTTTTCTCAACTTTCTATCATTGGAAACATTTAGTGACCTCTCCTCATCGCTCGAGTAAACAGTGGTAAATTGATTACCTTTTGTCTTTGAACAAACTAAAGCCCCACTGCAAACACCGCTACAAAGGTATGACATTATTAGGTTTTATGTAAATCAGCAGCAGCTCCCAACACTGTTGATTTGCGTCATATCCCTGTTGGTTAATTTCAATTTGTAACCAGTGTTCCTTTTTGTCAGTGCACTTTGTCTTTGTTTGAAATAAGCTGTCATAACTCGGATTTTTCCTCTTGACATTTGACGCCATTTCACAGCTTTTTAAAGCAGCGCACCTACACTTTGGGCACAGATTATTTGGTCTCTTTTGAGCCAAAAGCTGACATGAAACATAATATGACTTTTGTGACTGTGTAATTGTCTTGTATATTATGATTATTTTTTTGTGTATTTTATGGGGGAATTTAAAAATGTTCATTTATTCCCTGGCTTCCCAGGCCCTGCACCTCCTCTCCACCAGCCTCCTGTACTGTAAGTGGGAGAAGCCAACTGCGGGAGGCCCCTGGTAACCACATGCTATCACAGCTCGGCCTTCCAGCCTCCAACCGCGACACGCTTACACTCATCCACTCCACAGGGGAAGTGTTGAGCCTCGCTTGCCGACGTGAGAGCACAAACACAGAAACATTCACCCTCCACCAGGGTAGGCAAGGCTGCTTATACCAGCCCTCCCTCCCGCTCTCTCTCTCTCTCTCCATGCTCCCTCTTTTACTGTTTTCTACTCAGTTAGTTTGTCTCTCTCCTCCTCTCAAAGCGTAGTTTTCCCTCAAGCGTCGTCCTGGTCTCTGTCATTTTTGTTGCTGTTTATTTCTCTATCTGTGTCTTTCTCTTCCTCTCCTTCTCTCTCTCCCATCCTCCTGTCAATATTAGTCTTTCTTTATCTGCATCTCTAATTCTCTCACTCCTCTTCATTCCTATATGGTGCCAGTGTGCTCTCCTGCTGAGAGAGTGTGTGTATATCTACCAGTGCATATCTTCGTACATACTGCAGATTTTTACTGAAGACATCACACTATTTTTAGACTGTTTGCTATTATTTAGACAGAAATATTGTTGGTTTGTTTGGGCTTTGTTTTGACAATGTTGTTTCAATTGTAGCTGCAGTAGTTGCTGTTTAACAAAAGTTACATAGGCTCACTTTAAAGCTGCTATAATCAATATCAACAATGTTCTGTCAAAGAGATCACAACAAACAGAGAGAATTATCACCTGTGTAGCATCTCTCAGGTCCTTGTTTCTTTACTGTACTTGTGACTCTCATCTACTTTGTTTTCAGGCAAAAAGCTCTATAAACCCACTGTACCCTCCCTACCCAGCACCAAACAGCAGGCAGACAAAGTTAGCGACTGGCTGGTGAAAATGAAATTGAATATGATTTCCCTCAGGAGTTGGTGGAAACCAAAACAGAGCTAAATATTGGAATAATGGACTAAATTACTTTTTTATTAAATTTTCCTTTGATTAAATGAAGAAAGTTAATGTTATTATGAAGTTATTTTGAATTATTTGAGCAAGAACGGTAACTACAAAAGCAAACAGTAACAGCAAACAGTTTTTCACCGGCAGCAAATTGAAACAAAACCTCAAACAAACATCTAAGATGTCTGATATTTGATGTTTTAAAGCAGAAACTGAACGAGTAGGTTTAAAGGTTTAAAAAAAAAAAAAAAGGTAAATGGTTAAAATGTTAAAATGTTTTTATGTAGAAGGAAAAAAGTAAACATTCAAAATTCAATAATTACAGCACGCTAAATAGGCAACACACAGTGATATTTTAAAATACTTTTAGGGGCTCTGGCACATAATCAGCAGCTCATTTGCATTTTCATTTTTCCAAAGAAAAACAGGATCATTTAGATTTTTATCATGTGTTTATTCTAACATTAAATGAAATAATGTTGATCAATATCATTATATCAGTCACTTCACCAAGCGAAAACACAAAGCTTTTCGTCGCTGCATCCACTTTGCCTACACCTACAAATGTAGGTGAAACTGTACATATATACTGTACTGAATTATTACCATGTACTCTCACAAACCAAACGCCTTTAAATTGTGTTGTCTGAAAAAATAAAATATGTAGGCTAGAGGCTGGGAAGCGTCAGTATCGTGACTGAATAGACTGGAGTAAGTGTGGACGCGAGGGAGATGGATGTGACTGTCGTACGCCGACTCAACGCCAGCGCCCTTTTTTCCCTCTCAGCCCTGAGGGTATAACTGGCCTTCCTTAAAAGGAAGAAGCTTAAAAACAATCTCCAAAAGAGTGAAAGCGGCACTGGGATGTGGTGGGCGTCAGTTAGCCAGTCAGTCAGTCAGTCAGTCAGTCAGTCAGTCGTCTGGGGCTCCAATGTCTCCCACTCCATAGAACAGGTAGCCTGAACTAGTTTCTACAAAAATGAGTCGGAGATTTAATGCAGTAAAAAGCCTCTGGGCCCTTTTAGCAATTTGGAGTCAACACACAAATACGCCCACGCTCAACTGGAAAGACTTTCCATCCCTGCCCCTTCATGTATGAATGTGCTGAATGGAGGTGTGTGTGTGTGTCTGTGTGTGCTGAGCATGTGCTCAGTTTCCCTACTGAATCCTTCCCACAACTCCCTCCTTCCCTTTTCTGATCTGTAGCAACACATCAGTGCTCAGTCAGTTCAAAAACCCAGTACAACCCCCACCCCCCCAAATAACTGTCCATTTAAACTGCAGCCTTCAAACGAAGTTCCCACCCACGCAGTGCAGGGTGAATCATGTCATTTAACACTTTATGATCAATGAGTAAAATGAGGAGTTGTTGATACCCTGCAGATTGTCAAATCTCTTCCTTTGTGAGAGCAGGTTTTATCCAAGGAGAAGTTCTTTAGAAGACACTGTCACATGGCCACCATATGGCAATGATGCAATATAAAGTTTTCTCCAGATGCCAGCAATGCAATGTTGCCTTCTGCAATATTAGACAGAGTGCTGCTCTTGACTCTGTCTGTGTGATTGGCAGCATTTCCAGCTGCCGGTAGAGTGAAGAGTCTGTGTGGGCTTAGTGTTTTTTAATGCTGACATCAGCTTTGGCATCTGTTGCAAATTTGAAACGTTGAATGAGGGAGAGATTAAAGCGTACAGTGATATTGTGTTGTTTCCGTGAGATGGCGGGGAAATCAAAATGTTTTTGCGTTGCCACTTTAGCTGATCAATTTGAGTGTTTGCCTTTACAGAAGCAGGATAAACATGATAATTAGATTTTGCTGTATAAACACATCTTTAATTGGATCAACACCTGAGGAAAAAGGAACAACACCTAGTGTAGCCTGTGTGGTTTATGAGTTTAGTTTTGAAGAAGTTTTCGTAGACGACTCTTTTGTCTGAGTTGGGTGACGCCTTCAGTGAACTTCACCGTTATTCAGAAAACCAAAGGTGAAAGCAAATAGTTAGATTCGCCATCAGACAGGGTGTGTGGATGGGAGCTGAAGCCAGATAAATAAAAAGCAGCAGTCCCTGGGCTACACGGCCTGAGGCTATTGCATTGCTAGCAGGCAAACAGCCACCCAGCTGCCCCAGCAGGGTAGGAATATATCAGGCAGCCTATTGGATACCTGACAGCTGATTTAGCTCCCCCTTAATGAGCAGAGGGCTCTGCTGCACAAACCCCACAATCTATTACATAACAACATCATAGATAGCATGCACAGTAAGAGGCCGACTGCTAATGCCGGCAGAATGTTGTGCAATTGAGAGATGTTATATTCAGTAAACAATCACTAATAAGCATCGATTATAATATTGAGGTAGAGACAGAAATCTGATACAACAGTTAGATTTTTAGCAATGTCACTTTATTTCTTTGATTATCTACATAGTAATGCTGTAAATATAATGCAGTACAAACAGCACTTAAAGGAAAAGGCTCACTTCATTTCACATTTTTCCTATTGTCAACAAATCTGATAAAAAAAGACCAGTCAGTCTGTCACTCAACACTTAGCAACTTTCTTATTCTGACTGTAGCAGAGAGTAGAGTCCCCAAAAACAGGTTGCTCATTTACACAGGTTACATTTTTAAAAGGGTGTAAAACAGCTGGGTACTGTAGTTTTTGCTGCAGACTACTTTCAGCTGCAGAAGACTACAGTGCCCATGTTCATCATAAGGAACATGTCACTCAGTTGCAACTGTGTGGTGCATTGATGTGTTTCAAATACATGCTGGTGTTTGCACAGCAGCGTCTTAGTGTTTTCATGGATTTATTGGCAATAAGACAAAAGCTGAATATCACCAGACTTACCCTTTAAAAGTTATTATGTAAGGCTGTAATAAAGTAGCCACTGTAATGAAGTTAAAGGATGCAGTCCTTTCATTTGTGCTTAGGAATAAGCGGCAATTTGACACAGCACTTATATTAGTGGCAATGTCATTACACACTGCAACTGATCTACTGTAGTTGCTCTTTATTTATTCAATTATTTACACAGTAATCTTGTTGGGCCTTGAATGTAATACCTTATGAGGAATATACTGCAATGTTACTAATACTTGTGTTCGGTAAATGCTGCATTCCAATACTATCACATAACAGAAATAAAGCAGCACTGTAACAATCAATGAAAACTAAAGTGGTCTAAGAACAGTGTTACTAAAACTCAGATTCTGACCTTAGCAAGACTTGCTTGGAAGTATATATGTTCTGACAACACAGATGTCAGAGGGGACCCTCAGGACCCCAGCCTGTCACCGCGGGCTAGCCATCGAGGGGGGGCTAAGTTAATCTAGGCTAGGCCAGTAAGGGAAGGGGTCACAGTTCGCTGTGTATGCCCCGCTGCTTTAGCACCGGCTGACAGGCCACAGGAGTCTGAAAGTCCATGATGTACTGGCATTTGCTGGGCTCCTTCACCGATCGCAAGGCTGTCTCTGTTCCGCATGTCAGTGTGACCTAGAAAAGCACAAAGAAAGAAAAGTTGAGGTGGTGTGGGGAGAAGTGCTGTTGTTAGCCTGAGTCGAGAGCGTTGCCAGTTTTATCTCACAAGGGGAGGCGTGATAGAAGACGCTGTCCTGCCTCTTGTTTTAGTGAATTTCCAACCTTTTTAAACTTTTGTGAAGAAGTGGGAATCACAACAAATGACAGGATTATGCAAAGGCACGGCACAAGTGGAGCTTGCATTTCAAACATATTCAGGTCTCTCCTCAAATAAAGGGATCGTTCTGTGCATGGTGAGTTTTATCACCGTCTCACCTGCAATCAAGAGAATACAAGAACTAAAGTGTTGCTGCGACTGCGGGACACGGGCATTATGGGACATCACCACTGTCGTCACCACACGTGTGAACAGGACAGCGGAGGATGTCATTACCACTGTCAGGTCATTTAATCGGTAACTTTGACGCCATCTGCAAGAGAGCGGAAAGGGAAAAACAACTTATTTTACTTCTAGGGGGTTTCCATAGCAACCGCTCACATCATACTGCACCCTGAACAGACAATCCCTCTAGCGAACAAAGGCACCTGGAGAGGCAGAGAGATAGAAAGTTGACAGGTATTATTGTGCTGAAGTTTGAGTCTGATACAACTGGTGATTTGGATTTGTCCCGTACTTGGATTAAAAATAGAGGCTTTTGTTATGTCACTTAGTATCTTGTTGCACAGAGATACAAGTGGGTGTGTGCCACTTGGTTAGAAACACAGTCTTTTCTTATGTGTGTGTGTGCGTGTGTGTGTTGGGGGCAACAATTTATATTCATTAGATTGATTTTGTTTTCGAAGCAAGTCTATTTTGTACATTTTGTTTTCTGTGGCATCTGGAAAGAGCTTTGTCACGTCTGAGGAAATAACCCACGTGATGTCATCGTGATGTCATCACTGTTATTTCGGCTCCGGCTTGGAGAGTATAAATTTGTATCAAGTGTGGGAGCGTGGAGTGTGAAAGAGGTGGTGGCAGTGAGGGTCTAATGAAAGAGACTACTGAGTCGCATGTATATGTAATGTATATCCTACATTTCCCATGATGCCTTCTGCTGCATCAAGTTTTGTCCATTCTTTTTTAAATCCGTCTCTTGAAAACCTGTATGATCACTTGACTACTCACGTTACCTCCCAGATCTCATAAGTGAACTTAGTGAGTACAATGTTATCACCACCAGTAGAAATGATGGTGAACGCTACAAAATCAAGAGCCATATTTTTCCAACAAACACGGACTCATCTGCCAAAACCACAGCTGTAGCTAAACTCAAATGCAACAGTCACAGTCCAGAACCTTGCATTTAATTAATAAGTGAAACAGTTGAGTTCACCCTTCCCCATGGACTCTTAAGATACACTGCACACTGTTTGAATCTGGATTACCTCGATATCCACCAGCGAAACAATACATCACTGGTCCCACTACTCAAGTAAAGAGAGAAGTGTGTTTCAGAGCAGAAAGAGAGCGCACTACCCAAAGACGAGGTTCAGCATTTCAAAAATAATGAGCGTCGACTTCTGACGAGACTTCATTTATGCCGACTGCACACGGTTAGGAGGTCGTATCAAAGGAATTCAGTTTAGTCTTTTCAAAGGGGGCCCCTGGATGGCATGAGTACATACATTCACAAACGGCATTTATTGGACTCTGATTTGAAGAGAGGGCAAGGCAAAGAAAATGAGATGATTAAATGTGCTACATTTTTAATTGAGCAAATTCTCACACAGAAATGTAAATGAATGTCATAAAAGTAACAGAAACAGGAGGGAATCGTTGGAAAATGGAGGGTAGAAGAGGAGAAAGCTGCAAGGGAACTCAACATAAAACCAATGTAGACTGACGGAGAGAGGAAAGCAAGTCAGCTTCCATCACTTGGACAAAACATCTTTTTGCCAGACTGCTGGGCAGGCCGTGAGGACTGAATGTCTTCTACTGATTGACTTACTCTCCACTCCTGAAATGTACATGTGCAGGATGAAGTGTTTAAAGAGCAGACCGGGCGAGAATTGTCCCTGATGAATGTGTGGAGAGGAGGTTCGTTTGGCTGTTTTACTTGGAAAATGGTCCATGGCCGCTTTTTACAATTAACCAAATGATACTATCCGTCTGTCCGATCCGTACTGATTCGATTTCAGATAGGTATGAATATATCATATATTCATGTTTACCACAAGTCTCAAAATAGCACTTATTAAGTGTCTTAGTGAGGTGTTGGGCCTCCATGTGCTGCCAGAACAGCCTGAATGAGCTCAAGTTTCTGAACTCTGCTCCATTCCTCCAAAAGATATTCCGTCATTGTTTTGATGGTGGTAGTGGAGTTCGGTGTCGGACACGTCCAGGTGTTTAATTGGGTTGAGATCTGGTGACTGGGAAGGACAACTCATTTTCATACTCATAAAAGCATTCAGTGACCCTATGGATGTCATCTTGTTTTTACACTAAATTTTCAGGTTTTTCTCTTTAATTTGTGACGTGTGTTTACAAAAAAAAAAGAAAAAAAATCATCAAAGGGGAAAAAACTAAGCAGAGAGTCATTTTTTCTTTACAATAAAATCATTGATTTGTGAAAATGCAAACAGGCCGTTACAAAGTTAACCCATTTTCTCAGCGTGAAGCAAATAGTTCCAGTTTATGATTGATAAATGCCATTATCTTTGCCATTGTAACTTCCATCCATGCGTTTGAATTGGGCTCTTCTGTAATAACAACTTCCTGGTAAGAGTCCTTTTACCAGCCACCAGCAGTATATTCACGAAATCTTCAACCATTCTTGAGGTATATACCCGGCATATATGCTACGAGTATATGGTACGCAGTTTCTCCAGCAAACTGGGAGGTTACTATCATAGTGGGATATCTGAGAGGGTGTAACAAAATAACTTATCCGATTTTTGCCTCTTTCCTTTCCATTGTTACCTCCATATTGTCCATATTTCCTCAGATATTATCCTACCTTTTTCCATTTTTTTTAATGTATGAAGTTGAATGTGCTTTAGGATTTAACAGACTCTTATATAGGCATTGAAATTATTCTACCAGTATTTGAATTGTATGCTTTTCTAAGCAGTTCTAACAGCCTCAGTTACATTTTATCTCCTTCATATTGACATAATGTCACATCTGTAGATATCGATGTCTTGTTTTTCTGTAAGAATTCCTGAAATGAGCCTTTAAACTGTGTTCCTTCAGTAATTACACTGCATATAGTTGTTATTCCTTTAGCTGTCCAGTCCTTAAATTCAGTATCCAAATTATTCGGTGTAAAGTCTGAGTCATATGAACACCATTTCAGAATTGCAATATCTCCCTCTAGTTTATATTCGTTCACAATAGTGCTCTCAAACTTTTGGACCCCATTGTATTCATTTTAATGGATTCAATCCTTGAGCTGACACTAAAGAAAGGAAATAACTTCCATCTTGCCACATCCTCCGTATATGCCTATACATTGGTTGCACTAGATAGATCAAAATTTCATCCACGTGTTGCATTATGACACATTGCTTATGTTGTAAAGCATATACTCACATTGGCTGATGATGGAAATGGTTGGTGATGGAAATGTACATTATAAATTTATCAAGACAGTAGGTAAACATGGAGGCAGACTCTCTAAAATATGATATGAAACAGGGAGAATTAGTATTAACAACCTTGTTCTATCTGCAGCTTAAGTAAATAAAGGGATTTTTCGACATGTTATCTTATTTGCTCACATTTGTGTTGTCTGACAACACAGACCAATTTGTAAATTACGATGATTAAAATGATTCTTTTATATTAGGCTTTAACGTCTAAAATATTCACATTTTCCATAATGAATTCAAATCCAAAAAGAGTCCGTGTCACATCTTTGATTTAGGCTGAAACTCTCTCTTCTTTTTGTTCCCTCTATATTGTGTCATCTATCCATCTGCTTATTAGATATTCTGTCAGTGTGTACTCACCATTTGTTCATCCGTCTATCTATTAGTTTATTCATGTCTGCCTCTTTGTGCTATCATATGCTCTGTGAGTGTGTGTGTTTGTGTGTGTTTTTATGTATGTGTAGCACATGTACATGTGTAGTACTTACTGTAGCACTGCGGGAACCTCCTTGCCAGCAGGGCTCTCCATTCTCATACACCATCTGACTGTACTGGTTCTTCTGCGTTCCTACCCACATCCCCCACTTCCTGAAATTAAAAACAGAAATAAGAAAAAACATGCTTCTAATACTTTATTTCCAAAAGAACTTTATCAAAGTTTCTAAAAATTACAATTTCCTCTCTCTTTTATAAACAGTTGGGACAAATTGAACATATAACACATATATTTCTTTTCAAACACCATACATTGTCTTATCGAAAAATACTTTCTCCCAGTAAAAATAAAAAGCTGGCAAGATGGCCGGCCTGGCACTGCCCTTCTTTGGTTCCTGGCACTGGCGCTCTCACGTCCCTTCTCCTCTTCAACAATGGAGGGGAAATATTAATTACCATTTTGTCAGAGTTAATTCTGTATGCAATAACACACAAGGGAAGGAGAAGAGAAAACACAACGCCAGTGAAGCTCATCTCAAATGAGGCTGTGCCTGCCCAGTGCTGGCTAATTACATTCTCACCAAACATTTCAAGGGGAGTTAGGAAAACCAAAGCAAACCAGGGTGCCAGTGGACACTGTCCAACACAGTATCGACAGATGCCATTTGATTACGTTTTCACCAGCTAACTTCCTCTGATCTTTCGTTGAACTTGAGCAGCTTCTTTGAGGTGGCGTTGGCTGCAGTCATGCTGCTGGTAAGTGTTGATTTTTGTAAAACATTGTAATCCTGTTAGGGAGGAAAATCTCTTCCGCATTTGATGCATGGTTGACTGAAGATTTTACTGAAATGTGTCTTGCTTTGATCTCTGTCCCACATAGGCTAGCAACTGGTTTCTGTCTGCAATGTTAAATACTCAGGACAGAGGAAATCAATCTTTTCACTTTCAGGTAAATGAAAAAAGAAACCTGATGCTCCGCAGGCTTCTTTTTTTAATCAGCTGCTTGTCAATGATCTGTTAATCATTCTGGATAAAGAAATACTAAAGGCTATAAATTTAATGTTACTTTTAATATGTCTAAGTGCTTTTCTCGCCAGTGCCAACCCTGTCACAAGTGCACAACACTTGATAAATGTGCCTACACTGACCTTTCCACAGCAGCAAGATCGCCTCTGCTCCTTGTTTTTAGTATCATAGAAGCTAATCTGCTGTAATTCATGACCTATTGGGATATTTTTATTAGTCCTGCTAATTGATCTCAATAGAATATTATACTGACGTCCTGGCATTAAATCCTTGTGTCACAGTGATTGCCATTTGTCATTTATCCAAAATGACTTATTGCAGTTTTTCCCTAACATCACACGAGGAATCACAAGTTTCAAATGACACGAGTCTTAAAAGAATATGGGAGGTTGTGAAAATATAAAATTTATTCTAGTTTGTTGTATTAAGTTATGTCCAACAAACACAGAATTTATTTCCACATTTCTTTAAATGCCACTTTATTCTCATTTGACCTTAAAGAAACAAACACGGACACCTCTTTGATTTACGAAAAGCACTCTGCAGCGTTTACAGACATGGCTGTCTTCAGGTCCCCGAGTGTGGCTTTTCTGCCGTCCATGACGTGCATGGCTTATTTAAGATGCCTGAACGGGTTAGTCAGAGGTGAATTGCTCACACAAGTGGAAGCCGGCTGGGCCTGAGCGTCTCGCCTTTTTCCTTCCAGCCTGTTTGATTAGGTTTTAGCACTCTGTTAGCACCAGGAGGCCTTCAAATGGATTGCTGTCAGGGCCAGCAGACATGGCAAGCGGAGAAAGTGACAGTGCTCCGGCTCTCGCTGCTAGTTGACCAGCGATCCCTTGCGCATCACCTCCATCGCCTCCTCGTCCGACGCAGCCCCCATCGCCTAACACACCTCATTCCCTCACCTCTGTTCACTTCCTTCCTTAATCTCCATTCTCGCTCTGTCAGCCCTCCTGTGCCCCAGGAGGCAGCGTAGGCCCTGTCAATTAGGCTTGAGTTATCACTGAGATGTGGCCAACACACTACAGTCATTTGGGCTCACAGGCGTCACGAGATGGAATCTTATTGACAGATCATTCCTTGTAATAATACCTACTTGCACTTGGTATTGGCAGGCCATTTTCTACAGTCATTCTACACTTATCACCAGAATAGTGCACAGCTTGTCATTTACACCTCTGGAAAAACAACACATTGGGCCTTATTGCTTAATTTCATGGCATTAACATTACTTATATGTTAGTTGGACCCTGTGACAGACAATATAGCACAACCCAAATGTGCAAAATGGACCCCCCCGGCTCAATGACAGCTTCATTTTCTCATCCAATTTATCACAGTTTGGCTTTAAGCTGTAGCCATGCTACAGATGATGCTCACTTGCACTCGCAGCAGCAGGGCCAGACTCCTTAAATTATCTGGGTATACTGTATGTATTTTCTTCCTTCATAACATGTTGGCTGATCTGCTGCACCTGTTTTCTGCAGCCAAGCTGGAAACCCTGTTTGCCTGCCCAACAAAAACAGCTCACACCCAACATTACTATTCAGATCACTGACTCCAATTTCCAGGGAGCAGAATAAGGAAACCAGACAAATTTCTGTTTTCAGTCCAATAAAATAACACGAATGAAGATAATTAAAATATGTAAACAGATTAACATTGGCAATGGAGAGTAAATCACATCTTAGCTTTAGTAGAAATCCATTTCCAGCCACATGGAGACAAGAGAGGGGCCACAAACACAGACTTCCTTTTAATGATTAATGATGGCAGATATTGAACACATGCTACTTTTAAGACTTAAAACGTTGAGAATCTTATTTACAGATATCTGGGTTATGACTCATTCTTTGTCTGGCCTCCTCTAATGCCATAAAATGCACCTTCCATCACAGATAAACCTTTAATAGCAGCATATCAGGCCAGCTAAACCCATTATCCAAACATTTACTTTGCATTGTGGATGAGATAGTGGGGCCTAAGAGAACTCAGACATGCCTCTAACTGCTCACTTTCATTTAATTTCCTCTTTGAATCACTAAGGTGTGATTTCTATTGACACAAAGAATAGCAGATGGAGTTGAGATTTAATTGCATCCAGTACCCACAAAAATACCATTAAAATTGCAGTTTTAGCTTCTTTAGAGTCAAGTTCGGTGCTGAAGAAAGAATCATAGAAAAAGCAATATAATATGTTGTTAATCATTTGTCCAAACTTCCAATTTTTGATGTAAAATACTTTTTGCAACTGCTATGACAAAAATGTTCTCTGAGTACTCATATTGTTTTACTGATTTTTTATAATCTTATCCTCATTAGGAATAATTAGCATTAAAAAACCTGATTAGCTTCCTTTTCTTCTTCTGATAATGGCTTGAGCTGATATAAGCTCCTCTTATTTCTTTAAAACGTTGCGGTCGCCAGTGATTCTGTTTTAAACTTCACCGCGGCGCTAATCCTTACGCCTCGAGTGATAAATCCCGAAGATCCACAGCTAATCTTGCTCAACACTGAGTGGAGAGTTACCCCCTCTGATATAGCCACAAATCAACCTTTCAGAAGCAATTATCATTTAGACAACTCTACTCTGGTGTTTAAACACCCCGCAGATACTTAGGGGGGGAAAAAGAAAAAAAAAAAATCTGGGCCAAAAGTGTGTATTTGTGCATGCATTGATGTGTGTCTGTGTAAAGCTTGTGTGTGTGTGTTTTGAGACCCTGGGCCTTCACTGGAGAGAAACTGGATGAACAAAACCACAGGGAGAAAAGAACACAGTGGTGGCCCCGTTTGGTATGTCTGTGGTTTCCTCAAGTAAACTGAATATAAATTTGCTCATTTGCCTTCAGTGCTTTCTGTGTATGTTTGTAGACATTAGAAAGCTGACGTAAGCTCCACTGAAGCATTATCATACGCATAAGCATCATGCACTGGAGCTGCCTGCATGTATTCATGTATGAAACATGCTCACATGCATGTTAATTGCATGTAAAGGAGTTATATTAGCGCATGTGCAAAGAAAGACACTAGTAAGACTAACTTCAGTACTTCATGATGTATCGACCGTTTTGTGCTCATTTGAAATGGAGAAAGAGCTAAAAACATTTCAATATTTCTCAGTGTGACGTATCAAAAAACAGCCCATTAGGTTCGAAAGTTCAAATACTGTTCTGGCACTAGTATCGAATCATTTCAGGATACCCAGCCCTAAAGGCAGCTCCCATCTCTTTCTATTAGAGAGCATCAGCATCAGGCAAAGTCACTCAAACACACTCAGTTTGCAGTAACTGATGTGCCAGCTCAGCATCAGATTACATGTTAATACTTCTCTAACCAACACCTCCTCGTACTGAATCCTAACCCTGTGCATTGCTAATGACATACAGTACCTGTGTTAAGAAGGTGTAACGTCTGTGCTTATTACTGTCACCTTCCCACTGTAGCATCCACTCATTAGCTGCCACTGCAATGAATTATACCTCACAGCTATGCTTTTTCACTGCTTTAACAAGGGGTCTGGAGCAGCAAGTTAGTCCCCTCACTATGCTGTTAATGCGCTAATCATTTACAGCATGAGACGTGGTGCTGCACTGGCAGGTAGAGAGAGCAATTTGGGAGCTGCTGGTTAATTTGGATTCGGTGAAGCAGCTCTACCAAAAAAAAAAAAAAAAAAAAAAAATCTGGCCCATGCTCTCATAGCCAAGCAGTGCCAAGCATCGCTAACCTCTGCCACTCATGTAAGGTCACCAATCAGTGAGAAGCTTTCTGAGATGAGCCCAGCCACTGTTATTACTGTGCCAGTCACTGATGCTCCTCTCACCCTACTACCACCCAGTGTGCCCAGCACCTTACTAAATAATTCATGGGCATTGGAACATGTGAAGGGCACATGCTCGGTCAGGGCTTTGCTTTCACTTCATTTCATACGACTGATATACAAAGAGGGCATTTATACCTTGTTTTTCTTTGCTAATAGGTATTCCTTAATTATGGAGTGCAGGACTGGATTAAATATATTATTACATAATACATACTAATGAATCTGGGGATATAAATACATCTTCAACAGGTCAGATGTTGCACAAAACAGATGTTTCTGTATTGTGCGACTATTTTGTTGGCCAGTTTTCTTATGTATAGCGTGTTGACCTAATTACTCGACAACAGTGAGTAAAATCCATGACACATTTTGTGTCGCATACGCTGCATAGACATAACATCAAGGCAATTTTATGTGCAGTTATAAAACAAATTCAGGGAGCGTATTTCATCAACAGCTCCTGACAGATATGAATCAGGGCTGATGTCAAACCCAAATCAGTATTCTGTTAACAGCTCACTTGTGCCTCATTAACGGCTGGGCTAGATGTTGCCAGGGCTACCCAGCAGAAAGGCCATCAGGGGTTCACAGTGTCAACTCCTCCCACCCTCCACTGCCTACCACTTTAACCCTCTCCTCAGACACACAAGAGTCATTACCCCCTTCACTTTGATTGCCAGAGTGTGGGCTGTTGGGTTCAGGGACAATGTAGTACAAACACATTAAGAGCACTAATATATAGGCGTAACATTTTCTATAGTAGTGAGTGTGTTATGTGAAATTTTGAATGTGCCTGGTTGTCAGTAGCTACACTAGTGTACTGTGGCGTGTCCCTCTTTGAGTGTTGGGCATTAAGCGGCTGCCATGTTCTCAGGTAAAGAGGGCCCCTCTCTTTGCTAATGGCACTCCAGCGAATGACCTTGACAGCTTGAAAATGAGCGCATTAAGTAGAACACTTAAATGTATAATTATGCACTTGTTCCAGCGGAACTGTCACTACTCTGTAGGTTAAATCATTACGACTTAGATAAGATGGAAAAAAAAATTAATATAATAGATCCTTTTTTTTTTTAAATGCCTATCAAAACAATTAGGAGACAGGACTGGCTTTCATATGAACACATGAGAGGGAGCATTACTCCACTCATTAAGTGAATGCATTCATAAAAGCAAATCAGTGGAGAGTAAAGCAACAAACAGCCATTAGTCAATTTATGGTAAAGAAATGTGTATGGAAATGTGATGTGCTTGTTTTCAACGTGACAATTAATCAGAGGAGCAAGATAATGGAGATTATGTATTTTGAATTAGCAGTATGTTTAAGCCTTATGGGCTGCTTCTATGATGAAAACATACATGAATATTAAATGTCAAATATGTTTCTTTAGATTAAAAAAAAGATTGTCAAATCAGAAATTTAATCCAGGTATAATGCACAGTAGAGTATAAAATGTAAACCTTAAAGAAATATTACATATTAAAAAATCTCCATACCTTCAAACTCATCTACATTTATTGCAAGGGTGTAACCACAAAAAAAATGGCCATTTGCGTTAATTTAAGAAAACCACCTGCTACAAGGTGGAGGGTGTCGAAAGATTAAAAAACTTTAAAAGTAGTGGTTCTGACTATTGTTCCAATAGTTATCACCAGCCTGTCATTATCAAATTTTGTCAGAAGAAAAGATTGTGCTGTACATTCATAACATATACAGATCTGGAATGTCCAGATTCAGTTCCCAAAGTTAGAGTTTGTTAAAACCTCATTAAAATTCAAATGAATGCAAAATAATAAACGTTTAGCAGAGATTACAGATGAAAAGCATGCATAAATATCAAGGATATTAAAAAAAAAACTAATTATGATGAAGTATTAGCTATACCTTGCAGGTAAATTTAATTCAACAGAAGCTGTATTTTTTCAAGATCATCATGGTTTCAACTGTCAATATCAGGTGATGTAGTAGATAATAATCTATTGTTGGTTTAGAAATGAACATGTTAGATGCTAAGATACTTTGTGCTTTGGTTTTACTTTTTAACCATGATTATTCAGTTAGAAAAAAATACTCATTAATTCTGTCCTTCTGTAATGGACAGGATGAGAAGTTATATCAGCTTGATACTATTATATTGTAGTTAATTATCATAGCTGGGGTTTTCCATTTAGCATTAGCAAGAATGCTGTCATTTCAAGTTTTGCTGCTGCTACGTTCTTGTCCTTACTATTCTTCTTACACTGTTTACTGTCCCACACATCACACAGAGTTGGTGAAAGCTGAAAACAATTGCCAAATCGCAATATTGTCAAAATGCCAGAAAAAATTCTGACTGTATTTTTAGCCCATAACTGCCACGTCAGTTAACAGTCAGGCTATTTTGCCAAGAGCTGTTCAAGTGTGTCATTCCCTGATTCAATCTCAGGTTGATGTTCAGTTTCTTTGTGCTCATTTGTAACCTGCTTGTGTTTGAGCAGTTTTACAGTAATAATCTTACAGCTCCCTCGCGATTGCTGTGCAATAAAATGGCCACCTATCGAGATAATTAGCTACAGTCATTTTCTCCTGTTTATACATGCGCAGCCACTGCAGAAAACTGCAAGTGAACAGTAATTAATCTTCGGAAAAGGGACGTGATATATTTTCCATCACAATTTCATTCCTCTTTATACGTTGGGCTTTTTAGCTGCCCTCAAGACAAATCGACTCTTATTGATCAAATGAACATATTTCCATATTACGATGTCCATAGAGTCGAGTCTGCTGTCGTGCCAATAAATTTGCTCAGCTGGATCATTCAAGCTAAGGCTTCTCAAAGGGGTTTGACAGCCTGGAGGCATTCACGTCGCTGCGCCTCTTTCTCTCACCACCTGGAGATCTTCTCTGTTACATTCTTGGGCTCTTTTATTTAGAGCACTACAAGAACTCCATAGTGGCAGAACAATATAGGGTCACTAGCCTGGCAGTCGGTGTGAGAAACTGTTGTTATGCTGCGTCTGTATGTAGCCCCCAAAAAAGGCAGATCTGTAAAAAGCATGCGTCTGTCTACAGTATAGCCCTACAAACAGCCAACCTATTTGTATTTTTCACGGTGGCCAGAACATCCCACTCTCTCTGGGGTTGCTCTGTGCTGTCATTTCAACTGCCTGGCTCCTTCGCAGTGGGCATACACAGTCATTCACTGTGGTTTCAATGTTGCTAGGCTACCTCACTTCTCCACTGTTTGCTGTTTGAAAATCTACTGTTCAATAAAGCAGTTCTAGGGAGACCTGTGGGTTTGAATACTGAAGCGATATGAACCTGCAGGAGTAACTGACAAAACTAATAGCACTTTTTTTTTTCTTCTAAGTTTCACAATACACTTTTCTTTTTTTCCTGTGACATTTTTCTTGACAACATAGTAGCACTATCTGTGCCTACCTACCTCTGCAGCCCATGCATCTCCCTCAGTCATAATATTCATACATTAGAACATTTATAACCTTCCTCGGTTATATTGTCCTGTTTTAAAAGTATACAATGTGAGTCATAACCGAAGTGCTGAAAATCTTCCCTTTGTTGTCTTCCACTGTTCTTTTAAGGTTTGTATATTCATATCTGCCCAGCAGTGTCTAGGAGTTATTATTATTCCTGTTTTGTCTATCCAGTTTTCAGCTATGGATGTTGGGCGTATTCCAAGCTTGGACTGTCAAACACAGTGTGTTTCCAAGGTTGAAGGGTGAACAAGCAAGCTGCTCGCCAGGCCCTGCACAATTTCAGCACTGCCTATTTCTCTCTCCGTGCGTGCCCTCGATGATGACGAGTGCAGAGCAGTTTGACCCCTGCACAATAGAAGGCCTAGCTCCTTGAACTTTGCAGGGCGACACACGCCGACCCCCCAGGACCCCAACTGCGTGGCCACCTGATTTCCCTGGAGTCCCAAAACAAAAACTCATTGGATGACCCCTCAAATGATCCCTTCCTCCTCCACAGCTACATTTAAATCATACCACCCTGCTCCGTCTGGAGGAAAATGCATCTTAGAAAAAAGACGCTATACTTACAAAGCATCTTATCTATTTTTGTTTTGTCTGACCACATTTCTATGGGTGTAGACATTCAGGTTCTCGATTTTTTCTTGATCTGTCTACATTTTTTCCTGCACCTTTTATCTTTATTGACCTTTAAAAAACCATAAGATAAAATATTGCTGTCACTTGTTTGGCTGAACATACAGAGTGAAGGTTTCTGAGTTCAAACCTCTCTGTCTGTCCCGTATCATTACAGCTGGAGCCATTTCCATGTGTTTATCCTAAGCTACCTCTGAAACGGGCCACATTAATATTTCAAATGCACTTCTGCTCATGGTGAAAGGTTATTATGGCCAGGCGCTGTTGTGAGGGCATACTTTAAAGAGTTGTTTTTTGTTGTTGTTGTGGTTGTTAGCAGCAAATGGCTTGAATACTAAGCTAATTACTGGGTGTTGACAATGTACTTCCTGGGGACTTGTGTTTTAAAACTTAAATGGATCAGACTGATAGTGAGCTGTGGTGCTGCATGTGTTTAAGCTATTAGAGTCATTTGAAAGAAATTAAAATTAGGTTACATATTGGGTGCTTGCTGCTAACTGGAAGGAACAGTTTCTGGTGTCCTGCGTTAAGATATTCGATTGTAACCTTCAGTGAGAACCTGGTTCTTGTTTGTAGTCGGATGCACACTCCGTGTTTCTGCCTATTACAATCTGAAAGTACATTTTACTTTGCAATTTGTCATCATTTTCGCCACAGCGGTATGATGTCACTGCGTTGAGCTATGTTCCTGTGGTTTACCATTATGGTGTTATTGCTTCACTTTAAATTCTGAAACCCCAAAAGAAGAGAGTTTCACTCTGCCTTTTCTTTTTTCCTTTTTCATCCCAAGTTTAATGCTGCTTTAGATTAAGGCCTATGGGCATCCAGATTTACCAAAACAACCACCTCTACCAATCAGCTGTAACTTGAATGGATTAACATTTAATACCCTTGTCACACATTAATGGATTACTACAGGCAGATTGTGATAAATAGCAGTGGAGAGTTTTTTTTCCTTCTTGGGCTTGACTCCTTTGAGTGGGCGTTGACGACCACGTGCCTCGTCTTATACACATGGAGACGACAGGCCCCTGTTTTCACCGGACTGTGAGATGTTTAACAAGAGTAGAGCATCTTTTTTTCTTGGCGGACTGATAAACTGTTTGTCTAGACATAGTTGCGGGAAACAGCTATTTTGAAACAAGCTGAACTAGCTGTTTTCCCTGCTTCCAGGCTTCATGCTACACTAACTAGCTCTAGCGCTACCTCGTCATTAAACCACAGACTGTTATTTTTACCTCTGTGTTCATGTATGGATGTATGGTTGAATTTCATTGTGTCAATCAGTGAGTTTTAAAGGAGCCGGTAGCTGGATTCTTTAATTTATGAGTCAAGCTAGCTGCTAACCACGTAATGCAAGTAATGCACACACGCAAGAGTGGTGTCCATATTCATATCTCACTCTTGGCAAGAAAATGTGAATCTATTCCTTTTGGTTTTCATCATGGCAACATACAAGCAAAGAGGCTAGGAAATCGCTGCCGAAACTGCTAATGCATTAGTTGTAAATTACAATATTGTGTGTGCGTATTGAAAAACAACAAACATTACAACCTTCAATACATCATTATTGATGAAACACATCAATACCATGGAGGCTGGAGGGAAATGAGTGTGACATGCTGATGACAAAGGGTGATCAATGTTTGTGTATGTACACTATGCACTCTGAGTGTGTGCGTCTGTGTGTGTGTGTTGTTTCTTCCTCTAGCAAACAAAGTGTTGTGCTTATATGTATGCTCATATCAGCACAAAACAGTAAAGCAGCACTAGCCCTGTGTGCTACGGCACATTACCGATTTACATATGTGTGTATTTGTTTGTCTTTAGAGATGGACTGCATTTAGTAAACTCTGTGTTTGCTGTCCTGTCATTGTACCGAGCGTGTCTGGTGTGGGTGGGGGTGTGGACATTATGAAGATGGACGACGCTGTCACAGTGGGATGGTGTTTGTCGCAATGCAAGCATTTTCTTCTACTCTATTATCATTATCGTTGCTGATGTTATTGTTACAATAGCCATTTCAGGAAGCGGTTGAGCTGCTGAGACCGAAAGGCAGAAAGGCGAAATGGAAAATGGAGACGTTGGAATTCAAGAGGTGAATATAAGTTGTATAATATCTACATTTACAGATAATTGGGAGCGTACAGTATGACTGCTGTGCCTTATGAAATCTTTATGGCAATGCGTGTGGCCATAATATTAGAGCAAGCAGCTACAAAAGAAAGTGTTCCCAGGCTGATTTATTGTTTCTTAAGAACATTTGTATGGTTAATGGTCTAATGCCAACTATTCTGCAAAACCAAGCATGAAGGAAGGTTAGGACTCAGGGAACAATTTTAACATTTATGAGCCTTGACGCACTTCACAAACTGCGCGCTGGCCATGAGCCATAATCAGAATTCAGCGGCAACACCCTCCATTTAATACAGCAGAAACGTAACATAACTAATACAAATTAGCTGGAATGGTACAAGCAAGTATTAGCAATGTCACCGCCACAGTAGTCACAGTTCCAGCCTCACACTTTCATTGACAGGCCACACATGTTAATGTTTCTCTTTTTCACATGGTTGTCCTTTAGGATGCTGGAGCAGGTGTGATAAATGCTGCCGTTTAAATCAAAGCACTCCCCTCTTCCCCCCTCACCCCCTCTGGGGAGAAGGAGGATGCCTCCATGCAGATTGATATCAGGAGGCCCAGCCATATCCTGCAAGGGCTGACTGATGGTCTGTCTGGATAAAAAATGAACTTTATTCCCAGCGTGCGAGCTATGATTCATGTACCGCCCCTCCCCCTCCTTCCCCAAAACCGTTCCACATAGACTTTCTGGAAACAGTATAGTACATCATATAGTGCTGCACTGCCTGCCTACACCCACAAAATACCAATGAGGTGTTTGTGTTTGCATCTGATGAGACGAGTGAAGTATCAAACTAGTCCTACCTTGACATTAACGTGCTGTGGTAAATGAAAAATCAAACATCCTTCTAATCTTTCTGATGGAGGGATCAGGATCATGCCTTTCTTTTGAATTCACTAACATCAGCCTTACAGCATTTCATGTGGAATAAATATTTGCCATCTTTCCCTCGAGTGCTGTTTGGCAGCAATTTTGTTTCAAACAGAGTGACCAACTCGCATGAGTCGGAGATGTGTTTGACCACTGGTTCTGTTTGGTCCTTCTGCCCTTCCATACCATCATGAGTGACAGGCAGGCAGAAGCTCTGGGGTCACATTACTCACAGTTAGCATTCTGTTCTTCCTTTTTCCTGCGCTAACAACATGGTGAAGCATTGCACTTTCCGCTCCAAAAGTGAGTGGGTAGTGTGGGAGGTGGCGGTGCAAAAAAGAACACAGCCCTGCTTTAGATTCCAATTAATTTGCCATCTGAAAGCAAAACTATATGTGCAGAGAAGGATAATTGCTAATAAATTATCTTCAACATCTCACTTCAGCCGCCAAAAGAAGACAAGCCAAGCCTAATGGCATCACATCTCAAAGGAGTCAAACTGTTTTGACACTGTGTTGCAAATCTTCCATGGTCATTTAGGCATTTATATTGTCTGTTCGCAAAACAAGTTGTTAGCCTATGTGACCGCTACAACCAAAACAGCACTGCAATTGAGTCTTCCTCTTTGGGGAGGAGTTGCAGGGAATCATAAAAGCTTTTTTTTTTTTTTTTTTTCTTCCCAGAGAGGTGTCAATGTCGATGGAATAGCTTTTCCATAATTGCACCCTATAAAAGTGTCGGATGGCTGACGGTTAAGGCTAATGAGAGAGTGGAACAGGACAGTGAGACGACATCCCGTAATTATCACCTCAAATCTAAAATTCAAAGAAGACAAAAAGTAAAAAAAAACAGGGCAATGATCAGTGTGATATATACGTTTTTTTCCTTGATCTGTTTGACAAAGAAGTTACGATGAGGAGGAGGAGGTGGAAAAAGGTGGTGTCAAAGTCAGAAAGAAAAAAAAAATATCAAAACATATCTGACCAAGAAAGTTACCTTTACAGTCTAGGTAGTTTTTAGACTGGTGCCTTTGAGCAATTTCACTTCCAGTGAGTGCACCAACACTCCTGGGGAACAAAGAATGAAAAAAAAACATACATATTTTGTAACAACTAAATGTGCGTTTCTATGGGGACTGAGTTGCATCTTTCATTGCACATAGGCGATTTGATACACACCACTGTCCAACAGTCGACACTGTCAATCCCAAAGGGACCGTAAAAGGCCAGATCATAATCCTTTAGATGAAATTGAAACCCTTTGAGGCTGAGGAAATATAACCCCAGCAGTATATGAAACTCGCCCCCTGTTTGTCATTGATCAAAAGGTATTAAACCTATAATAGAGATTTGTTAGCAATTGATTAAAGGTCATATGAAGCCTAACAGAGGTTGAATAACAATAATAAAAAAAAAATCAATAGCGCAAATATTGGTTTGAGGGTAACTTTACATGAGCATTGTAACAATGATGAAAGAGCTTTCAAAGGATTAGTATCAGGTCCATCCATGAAATGGAGAATCCTGTCATGTGAATTTACCTAATAGGTATAAATAAAAAATGAAGTCGTGGTTTTGATTTTCAGTCTGATTAATCATATCTTATTCTGCTGTCATTTCAGACCCTGCCACTCCCACCTGCCTGCCTTTCCTGCCAGCAGAATCACCTGATCCGCTCCTCCGGACTCACCTGCTCACCTGTTCCCCCTTTCCCCTCATCAGCTCGCCCAGTATATGTAGCGGTCCATTGCATTGGCTGTCTGCAAGATTGTCTTTGTGCCGCGTGCCTTTGCTTTCCAGCGCTCTGTTCTTTGCCTGCCTGTTTTGATCCTGCTCGTGTTGTTGACCTTGCCTATGTTTTTTTTGGAGGGGATTTTGCCTCAACCCAAACCTTTGTAGTTTGTTTGGATTTTTGTATCTTTTTTTTTTTTTTCCACTGTAAAGACTGTTTACTTTTACATCTGCCTCCTGAATGCTGTTGGGTTGCTTGTCTGAGAATCGTGACACTTTCTGGCTTCATTGGGTGATGAAAGACCAAGGACAACAAAATGTATCTTGGATTCCAAAAAAGCTGCTTGAGAAAAAAAAAATTACCAGTTTTTATGGCTTTATATTAGAAGTGTGAATGTTCTCTCCAAGAAACTCTAAATGTCACAGCACACAATGTATTCACAATGCTGTGAAGCTCGAAGTGTCGAACTACAAACGTTAAATTGTTAACATCTACTCTTGGGTACTGCAGATGGTGCCGCAAAATGGCTGCACTCACGAGAGCTCTGAGTCAACTCAGCAAACCTGTGTGGATTTCCTGTTTATTACCGGCTTTTTTTTGCTCATACAGTGCTATCATACATTCTGTACAACTGACAAACACTTTTGGAGATATAATCATCAGCCAATTTGGACCTTTTGACACAGCAGACGGCGTACTCCCCTTTTGTTTACTTAAACATCGGAGGAAGAAAACAGACAGAGGGAAGCACGCCGAGACTCTATGGAGAACCCGACTGATAAACAACAAACCTCCTCTGCCCAGTGTTCTGCTAGCTAATGTTCAGTTCCTGGACAATGACTTCGACGAGCTGCACAATGGGATATTAGGAACTGCTGGATTGTGGTGTTCACTGAGACATGGCTTGAGCCCAGAGTGCCCGACTGTGTCGTCACTCCGGAGGGTTTCTCTGTCTACCAACAAAACACAACAACAGACTCAGGCAAGTCGAGGGGAGGGGGTGTCTGCTCTACGGTTAACTCTTCATGGGCCATGGATGACTGTTTCTTAACAACACATTGCTCCCTGGTTCTGTAACTGCGCACCATAAAAGTTAGACCTTTCTAGCTCCCCAGAGAGTCTTCCTCACAGCTGCTTACATCCCCCCACAGGCTGATAAATCTTTAGCCCTAGAGGAGCTGTATAGGATTGAAAATGGACTGGAGTCTCACATCCATATGCTAAGCTCATTTTTTGGGAGAGACTTTAACAGAAACAACACATAGAAGGTTCTCCTCAAATACAATCAATATATCATTTTCCCACCAGTGGAGATTCTGGCCCATTGTTACTCTCCATTCCCCCGGCCTGCTTTTTGAAGGGCAGACCACTGCTCTATCCTACTGTTATCTGTGTATAGGCAGAGGCTGAAACAGGAAAAACTGGTTTCCAAAGTCATTTACCAATTGAACAAAGAGGCTGAGGGGGACTGCTTACACAAGCTTACACAACAACTGACTGGCAGATGTTTGAGGACACAGCCAGTGGCAACATCAGTGAATACACAGACTCTGTCATAGACTACATACGTACGACAATGTTATTCCGAAAGCCACCGTCTGCACCCACCCCAACCGGACTGAATACAGCTTGGCATTCAACACCATCATTTCCTCAAACTTGTCTCTAATCTCTAATAACTGATCTTGGACTGGAGACCTCCATCTGCAGCTGGATATTCGGTGGGGCAGTGGCTCTATTTCCTGAGGGGACTGAGGAAGTCTGGCATGAACTAGAGGAACTGCTCTGCCCACAGCCACAAAGAGAGTGGTGGAGGCGGGACAGCACATAATTTCTACTGCTGTTGAACCAGGACTATCAACCATGACTGCTGCTATTGAGCCAGGACTGGTACATACCCAATGTGTAATACTGTCATACATACTTGTCACTTTTACTTACACATACATAACAATACACTTACATAAATCCTCAAATATTTCATTTCTATCTCATCCCATTTTTATTTAATCTTATATTATTAATGTATATAACCAGTGCAATGTAACCACCTTATTGCTTATCTGACCTGTTTTTCCCATCCAGCACTTTTCTACACATGACAAACAAATGAACTGTCCGACAGACTGCATTTAGTGTATTTCCATTGTCCCTGACATGCACTGGCTGGTCATATTTTGAGATTTCAAAAGAGGAGGTGATTGAGGTACTTACCCTAATGAGACCTCTGTTCCTGCAGTGTTCTTCTGTGTGACTTGATTGAATGGGCACAGGGTATAAGTATACCTGCAAAAGGAAAAGGAACACATAATGCCAACAATGAGAAAATGGTACTCAAGATTTTAATCCACGGTGCTTTTACTATACCTCATAATAGCTGGATTGTGCTTTCTTGCTCTTTGATGAAAAACTAAAGCTCGACAAAAATACATCAGCATATAGCACAGAATTGTTGTTATGAGTGTATTATCCAGCTGGAATAAAATACTGAAAAAATACACTATAGAAATGCCAAACATTTTTTAGGTAATTTAGAAACAGTTGCATTGTTTGCCCATGAGGGAACACTGTCAGATTTATTTTTCCAATTGTAAAATGTCAGGCTCAGCCCATAACTTGGTCTTATGGGATCCCTATTGAAAATGTTATGTATTTATATTAAAGCTGCTCTATGGAAAATGTTTATATTAACGATAGATCAAAAGATCAGGTGTAATGTGAAATGCGTCACAGAATTAGCAGTAACCCCCCATCTCTAGGGAAGTCTTTGGCGTCTTTCAGCTCATTGTTTTGGTTTTACGTCACACACTTGACAAAAGTTAGCGACTTGCTGGTTAGCATAGTAGAGCATTAAGCCAAGACAAAAACATGACTCCAAATGAATGCTAATGTCGCTGTGTATCTGCTGGATGTGCAAATACTGTCTGCTAATACATTAGCCCTAACAATTTATATGGTAGTAATATGTCAGCAGTGTGTTTACAGCTTGTTTCTGTTCCCCCAAGTGGCCAAAAAAAATCAGTCAATGCAGGTTTAAAAAACTGTTAAGCCTGTCTAGGCTCAGTGGCTACCTACTGGGACAGAAGATTGACAAGGAGCTACCAGTTATACTGCCACCCACAGCTCCTCCACCAAGGCAAAGAGGAGTATGGAGGAGTTAGCAATTAGCACAGACCATGTACTTGCTGGGCATAGTGCTGGAGCACAAGCACGATCACTAGCTCCAGTAACAAACTGATCAAAGACCTTGATGGTGAAACCGACAGGGGCGAAAAGGCAGCCAAGATTTTTTCCTTGACATTTGAACCATTACACTGACTGTTATAAAAGAGCAGAGGATACCTAGACAACCACAACGAGAGCCAGAGAGA
Organism: Seriola lalandi dorsalis; assembly: GCF_002814215.2. NCBI lineage: Eukaryota > Metazoa > Chordata > Actinopteri > Carangiformes > Carangidae > Seriola > Seriola lalandi. The sequence continues at coordinate 695,652 of NW_019525471.1, read as the reverse complement.
TAGAGACGGGGAGAAAATCCAGGGTGGAGGGAAAAAAAATGGCTGTGGCGTAAGTAGATGTGGGCCAGGAAGTGCGGGGGGGATCAAAAGCTGTATGAGAAAAAAGCAAGATGAAAGAAAAGAAAATGATGAACATCAGAGAAAGGGGGATAGTGGGAGAGATGTAAGTGATTGGCTGCTGAGATCTTTTGCTCATGCGCTTGTTTGCGAATTGTATTAAATGCCTCTCATCTGGAAGACTTTCATTTATTGGTTCATGTGTACTGTATGTTTTGATGGGGATGCCCCTGCCCCCATCCACCAGATATAAGGCCACGGAAAAAAAATAACAGAAGCATCCTCTTTGCCTGGAGAGTAAGCAGTATAGCTCAGAGTAGAATTAAATGTGTCTCACCATGACTAAGCCTATTGAGAATCCATTGCCCCTCCAAGGAATCTGACACTGTGCAGCAAGGTTCCTGCTGGGCTGTTTTCATATTTATTTGTGCTCTACTACTTTATCCTCAATCTATATATTTTTTAGATATTCTCCTGGCAACGTTTATATGCTGGTCGGTTGGTTCATCACTTGGTCCAGACTAAAATATCTCAGTAACTACTGGATGGATTGCCATGAAATTTGATGCAGGCATTCATGTCCCCCCCAGGATGAATGAAGATTTTAGCGATCCTCTGACCTCTCATTTATCACCATCATCAAACCAACACTGTGCCTAAGTACAGCCTCACAGAGCCGCTAGCATGGCTGTAAACTCTTAGTCTTGTTCCTCTCTTCAGGATACAAGAGGAGCTAAGAATTGGCTAAAGGTTTCTTCACAGCTGGCCTTGACCTTGTCAAGGACACTCAGCACCCTCAGTCAGCTCCATCATCACATTATAAGTTAGCAGGACACCCACACCTGAAGTACCTGAGAGAACTTACATAACTGCTGAATGGAGTTTGAAATAGAAACTGAAACTCATCAGTGCTTTCGTCCAAATTTTTAACACGATTTCTCAACCAGAACCCTTAAAAGCACAATCAAATGCCAAATTAAACAATGTCATATTAGCCAAATAACCTCCCATACTCAAGAAAAGAATAATAAAATAAATAAATCAGAATTCTCTCTCGACACTTGCTTTATTGTTCCTCATACAAGCCACTAGATTCATTAAGTTTGTAAAGCAGGTGTTTCAGCAACAACAAACATCCTCATCTGAGCCCAGAAACAGATGGCACCTGATAGACAGAGGGATACTGAGGAGAGGAAGGGGGGAAGGAAAAAGGGGTAACGCAGTGAAAAAGCAATCAACTGCATCCCATAAGGGAGTACCCCTGTATGTCTGTACCTTTCTCCCCCTCTCTATCACCCTCTCTTTTACCCTCAAGGCAAAGCCATTCATCCCTGCCCACTTTTGCTGACACGCCAGCACTGCACATACACACACGCAGGGGAAAAAAAAAGAAGCTAGGCTATTTGTGTGCGGGGGCACTGTGATCTGACCTTGGATGCTCGCCTCCATGTGGCAGCTTGTGAGAAAACAAAAGCAGGCAAGGCAACACAGAAAATGTGTCGAGAGAAAAAAAAAAAAAAAAAAAAAAGTTAAGAGAGATTAGAAATGCCGAGCCCAACATAAGGACGGAGGTGCAGGTTGATTAGCTGTCTGTCTCCAAGACAGACACTTCACATTCTGTCGCCTCCATTACATAAATGGGACACTGCAGAAAGGTCAAACGAGTACATTTACACAAACTGTCCCCAGCTATCCTTTGCAAGTGAGCACAGTGTGACACGAAGGAGGAAATATCCGCTGAGATGGACGGGCGGTGACAAAGGCTTTGAAGAGAAGAGACTGACAGCGATGGTATTATAAGGCAAAGAAACAGCCAGGAGAACAGAGACAAAATCAGAGGAAAGGAAACGACGGAAGGATAAAAAGCAATAAAAGTGCGCAAAGGAGAGTGGGAGGGAATCAGAGTGCGCTGGTAGTGACGCTGTGCATATGAATCACCAACTGAACAGGCCGCAAATATGACAGATGATGACGTGCGACAAGGGGGACACCAGGCGGAGGATACAAAGGATAATAAAGAAAGAGACAAGAAGATAAATCCTGCTGCGCCTGACTGATTAAACCTTTGACAATAATTAGAAGGCTATGATGAGCAGCAGATCAAAAATGACTACAGTGATCCTCCCATTCGGGTCCTGAACCTCCACGTTGGGTGTCTTTCTGTTCACCACGTTCACTCTGTCACTATCTGACAATGCAGCACTGACACTAGCCATAATAAGTTGGTACCGCTGTGTCAATCTTTGGCAGGTGTTCTAAAGCCAGAAAGGTACACGGTTACAGAATAAATATCTTAGATGCAACCACTTAGGCCCTCAGGCAGTATTTCATACTTCACTGCTTCACCGGACTGCTGCTTTAGTTCACTCTGGTTTCTGGAGCTAAACTACAACTATAGAAAATTGTTTGGAATTTAAGATAATGGAATTAAGTATAAAACGCAAACTTAAACCTCATCCCAGTCTTCTAAAAATCACTATTAATGTCAGATATTACACAGACTGGTAACAAATTAACTCCTCTGTAGCATTTTTAGTCATTGTATGAAGACGTAATAATTTTTTAACACTACCATAATGTTATTCTGTAGCTAAAAATAGATATGAGGACATCTTTAAGTGATTATTAATGTACTTACGAAGAACTATAACTTCCTGTGATGCGTCAGTTACTCGTGTCAAGAGTAGATGAATGATTAATAACATAATGTAACAGTTGTAATCATATTTAATGATTTACACACACATGAAACGATTCTTACGGTGTGTTATGAAACTTATATTAAGTCTTTTTGAACGCACACAAATTAGCAATCTTGCTCACTTGTCATGGAGCATGAAGACGAATGAAAATTATAAAATGTATGTATATGTTGTGATAAACTAGAATTTACAGTTCAGACACAGTCACCCAACTAGTGTTCACTGGGGCTACACAGGAAAAAAAAAAAGATAAGCATATTTATTCTGAAGTCCTGAGATTGAGTCAAGAGAGGGAGAAGGAGAGAGAGAGGGCAATTAAGCCCTTCTCCCACTAGACTGCTATGTGACGGCGTGGGTGGAGTTCACTGAGGGTGACATTGCAAACTGCAGTAACGTCAACACCAGCTAATTGGTTTACAGGTAACACTGTGTACACTCGGGCTGGCATGCCAGAGGTCAAAGGTGACTCAGCAATATACAGTGACGTGGTTAATTGTTTAGTCACAAACTTTATGGAAAACCAACACTTTATCTTGATAGCTTCGAGGCCAAACACAGGTAACGCATTTATCAACAGAACGGCTTTTAATAAACAAAGTAGCGTCGACATTGCATAACAGTTTACACTCTAGGGCGCTTTAATACTGTATTTATGAAGCCATCATGTTGTTCGTGATACTGTAAGATTTACATTATTTTGTCACCTATAAATAAGAAAAGACCCTACATTTGCATGCATGTATTAATATAAAATTTCATAATTTAGGTTGAAAATACTGCAGGTCAGGCAAGGTAATATTCTTGTCTTCAAAAGCATTTATGTCATTTTTTCAACGATGTTGCTGAATTACACCATAGACACAAAGTGTTACAAACTCCAAAATAAATAAACCTCTCTTTCTGCTGAGCTATGAATAATTGTGAGAGATAACAATTAATTGCTTTAGCACCTTTTTCGAGCAGTGCACAAGGTGTTTACAATTAAACGCTAATAACGGTAACATTTACAGAAAAACAAAGAAACATTTACCAGCAGGAGCAATATGTGCAAATAACATCTGCCTAATTTTAATGGAAAATAAATTAAATTCATGTACTGATCATTTGGGGAGGACAATCTGTCTGGCTCTTTTGTCTCTGTTTCTCTGTGTTACTGGTGCTCCAACTAGTAAAATGTAGCACAGTGTGTGTACTGAAGAGAGTATGATATTTACAACTATTAGTTGTCCTTTTTTTTTTTTTATTAAGAAGATTGATTCCATTCCTCATTCTATCAGATGAATATGAAGCTACAGTCAGCAGCCATGCAGCTTAGCTTAGCACAAAGACTGGAAACAGGGGGAAACAGCTAGCCTAGCCTGGCAGCCAGGATGTCACTGCACCCAGCTAAGAAAAAGTCCCGCACATATCCCCCACTGTAAAACCACATCAGCTTTTTTTTTTAAAGGTTTAAACAAACAAAAGAAAACGCATCAGTCAGTGAGTTTAAGAGGTGTGGATAGGTGGATTTTGTTATCTTCAGCTGGCTGTTTCTTCTTGTTTCCGGTATATATATGTGGTAAGCTAAGCTAACCAGGTGTCGGTGGTAGCTTCATATTTAACAGATATTAAAGTGATATCAATCAAGTGTGTCATCTGACTAACAGATTTATTCAGTGTGAACATGCAGTAGCGCCACAGTATCTACAAGATTTTCTGACTATCAAGTTCAGTCTCGGAGCAGTTGTGAAACAAATTTTCAGAATCACAACCATATTATTGACTATGATTATTGTAACACATTTTGTTACATAGACACACCTGACATTTTTCCAAAATCTGTATCAGTAGTAAATCATCTGACCTGCTTGTAAAGGCATCAGGGTTGTCTAGTTGTTTGTCTGCAGGGGAGCTTTCAATATTAAATTATTAACCATTAATCATTAATAGAATATTTTTTTTTCAATGCTAATAAAAAGGTATGGTTTGTTTTTCTTTTCTTGTTTTTGGCAAAAAGTAACAAGCCTCTGTATTAGATAGAGACTGTGATAACTGTTAAATGACATGGTTATGGATATTGGATCACTCCACACATGAAGCCCACAGACTAAGAACAAGATGTATTGATTGTACTGATTTTATTCTATTGTTCTATAGACGATGATGTTCACTTATTTTAATTGAGAAGGTTAATATACTTTATATTTGAGTTGTATTGATTTTAAGTCATTCATAAATGTTAAGAGAATTTACTTTTGAAGAATTTTACTATTAAAAGTACATTTGAACTGTAAAAGATGACCCTTTAGCACATGTTCTCATAGGAGGTCTTGCATCAAATAGTGAATTCCACTGTACTGTATGCAGAATGCTGCATGCAGGATTATCTTCAGGGTTAGCGTGGCCTGTTGTGGTGGGATGGTGGGGCCCAATGTGACATCTCACAGGGCCCAAAATCGCTGGCGGCGACACTGCCTGTCTGTCCTTTAATCAGCAGATCCAGCTTTGAGCCCCAAGCTCACAAGTCTACACCTTGCTGAAGCGACTACACCCTTGTTACAGGTTACAACTGGCCATACTACCATAGAAATACCTATTCCGTGAGTGTCTCAATCCTATGTCTCGTAAAAGTACATACCGACCCATCAAACGAACAACAAACACCTACTATGGATTACAGCCCTTATAGTGAAACATGCACTGCACACTGTGTACCTTCTTTGAACACACTGGATAAGAATAAAATGGGCACCTGGAAAAGGGCATTCCCTGGACTAAACTCAGATAAGTGCTGATGAGGTGAGTTTTTTTTTCAGTTTGAGTCGAACTTACAAAAATGCAGAGCTAGTCATGCCACAACATATTTTATTGCGCTTGTTTGTGGCTTTCTCTTTTCAGATTTTGCTGCCGTTTCACTAGTTTAGCTTGCAATGATTTTCTTTTATTTTACAGTGAATCAATGTGACATCTGAAAATTAGAAGTGGATTTATGTGTGTGCTTTCAATATGTTTTTTTTTTTTTTTTTTTTACAGAAATATGGATGGCTCAATATTAATATATTTTAAATGCCTTCAATCAAAATATTGCAGTATAGAGTTCCCATCTGACACGCACTAAAGTTGAAAGTTCTGTTAAGAAAGATTAATAAAATATAAGATATAATTCAAGAGTTTAGTCGTTTGTTCAAATAACAGTACAACAAAGGTAGGTAGTGTATTCAGTACAGATCTAGAAGGCCAGTACAAACAGTATGGCCCTGAACTAATGTATAGGTACTAAACATTTAAATCCAACACCATAAATGTACTGTATATGATTAGAAAGCACACCTAGCTTTATCTGCTCAATATATTACAGTCAGGGATTTAATGCTTTTCAGTTCAATCTTTATTACACCATTACTTATAACCACTGCATTGTTATAACTGTTCTTACTGTCCTTTCATTATGTAATAAGAGCAAGCCTATTTCTATTTCATGAAAAACTGCTTCGCCTTAATACAGAGGACATTTTTCCAGGAGTGTATTTAATATAAGAGCAACCTACTGTGGGAAATGAAGGTGGGAGCGAGGCACTTTGATTTATGTCTTTATGGAGAGAAAGTTCTGCAGTGTTTGGATCACTCTCCCACATTAAAAGTATAAAAAAGTACAGCTGTGATGACAGCTGCACTTTTAGTGATTCTAAAATTTGAATGGTCAGCTCATCAGGCCTCAAGTGCAATTATGGAATCAAATTTCAACAGTATAACCTTATATTAGGTGGACTATTTAAAATGACATCATTATCACTGTGGGGTTGAGTCAGTGCAATTCCTTTCACTTGGTGGTTGAGTTGAGAGTTTGCTGGCAGCTCAACCCAGTGCTAGTTCTTACTTCTAGAGCCAGTTAAAAAGAAGACATACTCAAAGTAGGCCATTTTTCAGTTTACCTTAATTTTCCACATGGCGGACCACAAATTCAAGTCTGAATAAAATGCTATACGCTGTTTTTACTATGAGTCTGATTGAAGTTTGCTTTCCTGACAGCTCATCATATTTTGGCCTTGAAAATCTTTATGCAAAGCTGAGATTCAATGCGCAAGGTTGATTTACGTATATCATATATACATTTTTTTCATTTTTTTTTTTTTTTTATCTTATTATGCTTTCTGTGAAGCAACAAGGGAATGGGAAAGTGAATGCACAGCAGAAACCTCTTTCCCACACAAATTACCCAGGAAAAAAAAAAAAACCGAGAGAGAAAGAGCCTCTCTCCCTGAAAAGATGCCTCCATTTATATGTGAAAAATGGGAAACAAAACAAGCCAAACTTGAAGCCAATTTAGTTTTTAGAGCCACTCACTAAGGGAAATGAGTCAAATAGCCTCTGGCAGATCATTTAAAGCTGCATTCTCCCTGTCATCTCTCAAGATGTTACATTATTATTGCTATTTTCTTCTCAAAATAGGTGAAGGTTGAGGCATATGGAAGATATGATAAGAACTAAGGGACAACAGCTGGTCCGTATGGGTCTTTAAAATCTCTCCAAATACATTGAACTGAACTGTGGAACAATGGCACTTCGAAAATAAAATCCCATGCACATAAATATCTATGTTTGTTACATGTTCTTTTAATTGTTATAAACTGAAGGAATACAGTACAACTAGAGACCAAACGCCGGCCGCAATACCCAACATTATTACATGAGTAGTCAGCATTCATGGACCTGACCACACCCATCTTCAAACTCGACGTTCGCTTTGATCTCAACTACACACCTGTAAGATTTTGTGACTGCACATCTATGACGCTATTGCACTCACAAAATCTGTACTTAGACGGACAGATATATAAACATCTGCCAAAGCGCTCAAAACTGGCTCTGTGCTATGATGACAGACAGACACACACACACGCACACACACACACACACAGACAGACTCACAAGGTGAAAAAAATATGGCTGCTAATAATGTAGTAATAACTACTGAGTACTCATGGCACGGAACGTCAACGCGTTGACAGGCGTCGCTTCTGGTGTGATTTCAGTGCAATATGGTCTCTAGTTTTACTTTGTGTCTCAGAGTGGATGGGAATGGCTGAAACTGAGATACAGTGATCCGAGGCTTCACACACCAATGTGGGTTAGGAGCATAAAGCGGGATGCCAGTGGTCCCTTCCCTACTTCCTACCCCCCTACTACCCTAACTTACTAACGCCAAGTTTCGATGTCAGCCTTGAATTTAGAACTGCACTTAGAACTACACACCTTGTTAAGTTTTGTAGCTGCATCCTGCAGAGTTGTGACACAAAATCTGTCAACAGACAGACGCATAAACACCTGTGAAAGTACTGAGAAACTGCCTCTGTGGTAGTTCCTACTACTGTTGGTGTCTTCAGAACCACATTTTGCCATGGTGACAGACACACACACAAACACACGCGCACGCGCACGCGCACACGCACACGCACACACACGCACACACACACACACACACACACACACACACACACACACACACACACACAAGGTGAAAACAATCTCAGCCCTTCTGTCGTGGCTGGTAATTAGATCATATTTTTTGTGTTAATACCATTTCATTAATTTTATGAGTGGCAGCTACATAACTGCAAAGATGCCAAAAGCTTTTCAGATAAATTTTCACTGACCTTAAAGAAAAGAATCATTGGGCTTTATTCATTGACATACCTTTCCCATAAAGTGATTAACAATAATATGGAGCAGAATGTAAAGGATGCTTCGTAGGTGTGGAGCAAGTTGGCTGAAAATAATATTTTACACTTTTCCTCCTCGAAGGTGTAAAAAAGCTCTTAACAATAAAAAGTGTTAGGAAATCTACTTCAACATAACTTAAGGTGATAATTAGAGTTCCCACATTAAAAGTGAACTAGAATTATCGCCTTGTGGTTGTATGGATCCTCCAACGAACTGCAGTTTACATCCATGTCTGTCCAGACCCATATAATACATGTAGTAAAGACTATGAAGGAACTTAATAAAAGGCACAGTGGAGAAATTGTGGATACTCATGTCGACATGCTTTTGGCCTGTGCTGAATGGGAGAAAATCCTTGCAGCCAGGTTCAAAAAACTTGTTCAATGTTCAACATTACCTATGGCTGTAATTTTTGCATGTCCACATACTTTTGGTTATGCATAAATAAACATTGAGGCTCCAACTACGTATCACTTCTTAACTATATCTAGAGATGTGCATGAAAGTTCATTTTATTTTCTTAGGAATAATTGTTTGACAAAATGATCGTAACACAAGGTCAACCATATCTTGAGATCTTCATCAGCAGCTGGAGTTTTGCCAGTTGTCATGGAGATAACAGATTTAATAAACTGAGGTTACATGATGACAACTGAGCCATCTCCATTGCCATCCAGTGAATACTTGTAAATTTCATCCACTGAAGAAGATTACAACATGTGGCTAAAAGGTCTGGAAATAGTACAATGGTCTTAAGTTAAGAGTATTTTGTCAAACTATAAGTGGAAATGTTTATATAACAACATTCCTTTATTTTTAGACAGATGTAACAGTAGTATATTGTTTGATTTGTCAACAGCATCCAACCAATGTAGATTGGTCACATATGGCCGACACCCAAACCCTGTAATAAGATCAGCATCAATACAAATATAAAATCTAACATGTTGGATCAGAACATCGCTAGTGAATACGCGTTCTTTCAGGGGCAAGCTATTTTAATAATAGACACATGTGATATAAGACAGTGAATGTAGTGAGCCAGACTGTGGTGAATCAAAGGTTTATACAGGTTTTGTCAATTCATATTCAAGTATCCTGCCCTCTGGTCTAAAGGTGATGAGATAATACCATTATGACTACTGTTTCTATTCCTCAGTATGACTTCGGAATAGGATGTAAATTCTCCAGTTGAACATTACTACCTTTCAAATGTCAGATGATGAAATGAAGTTATGGGAAGCGGTCATATTTTCTGTCCCTGCCTGCCTGTTGAACATCTGAACAACACATCAGACATGTCTCTCTCAGGGTGAGAGGTTAAGATGTGGTCCCTCTGGCTGTTAAATATCACTCTCGATTACAGGTGTTTTGCTGTAGTAAATTGATGGGAGTGATCCATTTCAATAATTTGCTCCAATTTACACCGAACCATTGCCACTCCACTAAGAGTCTCAACCCCATTTCAATGCAAATGCTCAGGGTAACAGGTTGGTAGATCAGAACTATCACAGCTATGCTAATGTAACCACAAACTCTTCAGCAAATACAAATACCTAATGTCTTACAGGGCACAGAATAAAGTGTGTTCTTCTGTATGTATTATTATAGAGACTGCACTCTATTGCATGTCATTGTTAAAAATAAGAGCATACCAGTCTACTTTACCTGCAGATGCAAAATGTGGTGAACGCCACTTTCCAGAAACTGAAACCTTAAAACTGTCTATAAGTGGGTTGTAGGTTAAAATTCGTGTCAAACATTGCAGAGATACATGATTCATGTAAAACTACTCATTATAATGGATCCTGTAGAAGAAAACAAAAAAAAACATCTGTATGGATAGTAATTATACTTTCACTAAAATACTTATATTCGCTGAATTAGTTTTGATTAGATAAGATAAATTCTGTTGAGCTCGCTAGGAGGTTCAAGTTGTCACAGCAGAAACTGTAGGTGAGACATAGCAGGAAAAGAAATATAATATAAACATTGCATAACACTGGGATTCTAAATTTCATACACCAAGACACTTTGCTTTCTCTCTTTTGGAGATTATTGATTTTTACTTTAGACTCGATTCTCTCCCGGGTCTCTATCTTAAACCTATGGATGATTTCATTGTCTGTTTCAGGTCAAACCTATTTAAATCAAACAGCATCACTTGGCCCCAAATACTGTACAAAGCTTAAGGGAAGGGTAGCGGCTAGGCAGCCCTCTCTCATCATGTTTCTTTTCAACTAAACTGCTACAACAAATATGTTTTGTAGGAAACATAATTGTGACTATATTAAGTTTTCTATTAATGTGTTGAGGATATATTGCTAATTTATTATTCGAAGTCATAAATATGTTGATCATGAACATATCAGTAAGATGTCAGACAGCGTATTTGTTTTCCTGTCAAAACATCTTGCTCTTATCTATGTCACAGATGAGTCTCTCCCGACGTTCGCCACTGGCACGACGATGGGCTAGCATTACATCCCGTTTAAATTTCAATTGTAAAGCCTCATTTTTATTTTTATTTTAGTTAATGAAATTTTTTTTTTCACATATAGTTTTTTCATTTCATTAGTTTTTGTTAAAGATAATAACCTCACCTCAAACGAATGTTTCTCCAACTGAATCATATAATACTCATGACATAATCAATGTTTCTTGGCTACAGTTCTCCAAATTAAGGGAAAGAGCTGTTATGTTATGAAGGTAGATATGGCTCTCATAACTGTCTATGTATAATGACACCAACCATGGCGACAGCAGGAAATCTTGGCTCTCATTAGATGTCAGGTTCATTAGACATGAACCTGATAGGAAGCACTGTAATGTGTATGAGACGAGTCTTCCAGTTTAAAACCCACAAACTAGATCCTATATATGAAAACCTTTTGTCCAAGCTGGCACAGGTACCTGCCCGCTCTGCCAAGCTGACCCAGGCACACATAACACAGGCGGGGCTCCACTGCTGGTTACCTCCATGCAGAGGAAATTAAACATAATTGCAGCCGATGTTTTGGTGGCTATGTTTGGTGTTTTGGAAGGTTATCTACTCTCTGACTAAAGCGCACTAGTATATAATAGTGCTAACAAAGTAGGACAAGAACGGCCAAAATAAAAATGATTAACTTGGCTCTAAATCACCTGATTCTGACTCAGGCACAGGAAGTCCCGGTGCGCTGTGACAAGCTGGGTTAAACCAGATATGAAAAGTTGACCCGCTGTTTCAGCACAACCAACCCACAGATACTCTGCTCACTGCCCATTTTTTTCCGGCCATGAAGTTGTCAGGATAACAAAGACTGATGAGATATCATTATATGACCCCGCCAGACACGCATACACTCGCTGCCAAGCCCACTGGTCTACTGGACCAAACGGAAAACTCCTGCTACTTCAGATGGCCAACCCTGCTGTGAACTGGGCAGAATCTCCACTAGTTCAGTTGCCTGCAGGAAGGGACCAGCATCTTAGACAGCCAAAGGCTTTGTTGAATCACAATCGGGTGATGGAGGTAGTGATTCAACAGCAAGATTAACTGACTGCTTTTCAACATGGCTTCGAGGAAACATTAGGAGGAACACGTCTTTTCCCAATTTTGCAAATATATCAAGTCTTACAAATGAATGCCTCACACCAGAGACGCTGCACACACAAACACACAGTAGGGGCTTGGGCCTGGAATCCAAACACTTGATGAAAAGCATTCATTACAAACTGGGGAATGTGGTGTTTTTAAGGTAGACAGGACCTAATGGAAAACTGTTAATTGCATTATAGGGACATGTAGGAGGGAGCATCTTTAGAGCTAGATCAACACTAGGAACAAACTGTCAGGATATTTGGCCCTTGGTGCTTCAATTCTGACCACAGTCATGGAAGTTTCTCTGTAGAGTTTTCTTCCATGTGTAAAATAATTATTAATGATTATGTAAAATGAACTTTGGAAGGACCTTAAAGGGGATTTTTTTTCCAAAAGAAAAAGTCTGGTAATATTCTATCTCTTCCAATTAAAAGAACAAACCCAACAACTGAGTGATTCTACAAACAAGTATTATCTGTGTAGCCAAAGCCTGATATAGCTTCTTCCTCTGTGCCATAGATCTCCATTGTTGTCATGTTTATTTTCAGTCCTGCTGCCGCAAATACTCGCTAGCACACTAAATCCCTGGCTGAAAACAGTCCCCAACAAATGCTCTATTTACACCTGTTTGAGTAAATTACAGTGTGTGGCTGTTTTAAGAAACTGTTATATAATTTCTTCTGTGTTAAATGAAAGTATGCATACGTGGTCTACCTTTAAAGATGAATGTCTCCATTTGGAACCACTGGGCTTATGGCAGAGAGCAACAAACAGGACAGACAGACTAAGACATTGTTGCTTTGGGTCATTTAATAGGATTTGTTGACAAAAAGAAAATTGTAAAATTTTGCCAGCTTTATTTTCTTTAAGCATGTCAGATTTTCCTTGACTCTATATAATGCATGCTATAAAGCAGATTAATGCAATCTTTCTGCCCCCCTCTCTTATTGACAAATGACCAAACGTGACCTTTTGAAGTTAATTAATTGCATGAGCAGCTGATTAAGAGTAATGTTAAATTTCATGCTTTAATTTAACAACAGTGTCTGTGCCACATCTATCATAATTTGAAAGCTACTGGGTGTGAAAAAGTGCTCATGCTCTAAGGCATGGACTTGCATAAGCAGCTACTGCAGCACAACCACTTATTTTAACAGCATTCCAATTATGGTTATCCAGGGCTTCTGCCGTTCTGTCCCTTTGATAAACCAGGGCAAACAAGGTTTTCATTTCATTTGTGCGCATGCATGCATTTGTCTGTTGTTAGCTGTTAGTCTCCTTTTCTTTTTGGCATTACATCAATTTCTAATAGCAAAAGGCCCTCGTGTTGAAACTGGGCATGGTGAATGGCTGTTAAATTGCATTAACATTGAAAGCTAATTTCTTCTTTTAGCAACTTTTTTTTTTTTCATTTTCTGGAAAAAACTGACACAGCAGATGCTCTTAATAACATCATTACCAGCAAGAAATTTGCTGAAATGTTTCAGTTTCTGACAAATACTTGCCATCCACACAGGCAGAATGCAAATAACATACTCTCTAAAGATCCCAGTGGTCCTGTCAACCCCTATTTGCAGCTAGATATTATTCATGGCACAGCTGTTATGAAATCTACCACATATATGGCTCTTCATTTCCATGTTACTTTCACCGCAGTCAGCAGACGCATCTAGGGCTCCACACCACCCGCCTTGCCATGGTTTATATCCAATTTGAAACAGCTCCCTCTAGGCTAGCCTGATGGAGTCTCTTTCTTCCCTAGAAGAACCCAGTGCACTGTTAAGGCCATGTGATGTTCTACAGACAGTTGGAAGTGTCACTTGTGCTGCGTTATCCTTCTCTCTTCTCTGTCAAAGCTGAACCACTGTGGCGGGCATGACTCACTGAAGTGCTGTACTTTCTAATGACACGAGAGCGGAGGCTGAGTCAATCTGACCTGACAGTCTTGCATAAATCACGGCCCTTCGATTTAAGTTGCTTTGAGGAGTGTCAACAAATCCACAGGAGGAATATTAGACTCTGCTGTAGGTAGGGACTCCGCCTCTGAGAACTCATTATAGGGTGTCTTCCTTCATGCTGTGCCAGGCTGTGTTGACTGAATTGCCAAGCTTATTTCTGATTCACTGGCAGGAGCCCGCGTTTTAAATTCCCGACTCGTGATAAGAGCCCACCAGCACCCTAAAGACCATTTCAGGGGAAGTACATGGATTTTTAATGGGTGCATTTTTTTTTGTAGGTGAGCTTCAATTGCTTCACTGTGAAGTACAGCAATGTAAAAAGAAAAAAAGAAAAAAGGTAACTCGGGCTAGAATGGGCTGGAAAGACGTACATGAAAATATAGAAATAAATACCATTAAATGATAATGCACCAAAAACAAGACTCCTCTCCTAGCTTTTATTCATGTTGTTTATGGTCTTTAGAGAAACTGATGAGAAGGCAATGTGCAGAGTACTACTACACAGCGTTTAGCTTCTCATCTTGCCGTTAATCATTCTACTTGAAAGTGTTCAACAACAAAAGGCTGTTTCCCCCCCTTTGAAATCAAAGTAATTATATTTTTCCCTGGACAAACAACAGAAAGCTTCAAGCCTCAGTTTGCACACCATCATGAGGCAAGGCACAAGCAAGGCTGAGGAAATAACTCAACAAAGAGGTGCAGAGAGGCGAATCCCCCTTTGCAAAGACAAAAGTAGAAATCTCAGCTGACACCGTCAGGTAGAAATGAAACGCACTTTCAAGATTAACAAGTTTGGCCTTTGGTATATAAGAGTAAATAGGACCGAATCCAGTTCCTGCGCATCTTCCAATATATCAAGTTGCTCCATGTGTCAGTCCCACCAGATGTTCCTCAACTGGTTCAATTTGAAATCTTTTTCCTACCACACCCCACACCAGCACCAGTTGAATTCCATTCATTTAAATAATGCACAGCTATTAGTTATATTAAAGACAGGCAGTGCTTCAGCTCAGGAAACTTTTATGACTCCAGGCATTTTTTCCCGATATTGGCTGCCACTCAAGGAAAAAAATCAGAGGGAGCAATTTAATCAAACGTGAGAGATCTAAACACCAGGGAGGGCGGATGTAAGATGGTTTCAACGGATGATGAAGAAGCTGGAGAGAGAAGTGTGTGATTCTGTTCCATTACTGGGGAGGAACTGTAGCTCTGCTAGTTCGCTACTCAAGGGCATGGGAGGGAGTGCTATAGAAAGCCGTTGGTTTATGTGTCTGTCAATGTCATGTCTTTTCAGGATCACGGTTCAAGGCGAATGGCAAGAATAAAGGGGGGCAGGGAGGGGAACTGGTACATTGCTGAGAGGGTGCTGGTAGGTCAAAGGACCTTCAACTGAGTTGACACTAGTGAATATTGTGCTCTTCAGTGATTTGAAGAATGGAAAATAACATGGAGTGTATGATGCCAATAGGCCAGGGAGAGAAAGGTAACAGAGCACAGTATGTGTTTCTGTGCAAAAGGCTGAGTGTGTGAGATTGAGAGAAATACCCTAACTTGATACAGCTTGGAGGAATTGGATTAAACTGACAAGAATGTTATTTATTAGAGCCTGTGCCACAGCCATTCACGGCTGAAACATTTCGGTTTGGTGAGGTTAACTTGTTTGCAAAACTACATACTGCAGTTACCAGGATACCCTTTTAGTGAATGTGTCATCACCTGTCAAGATGCAGTTCTGCAAGCATCCAGAAACCATACAGGAGGGAAATACTACACTGTGGATGTTCTGTTGTGAACAAGGCTTTTTGTAATGTAACCTGTAACCCCACAACTTATTTAGCAAATGATAAGCTACTTGGGCTTGAAAACAATGATCCAGTTGCCACTATAGACAGTAAGCTAGTTAGCTGGACATGCTAACATTTGCAGACGTTTAATCCATTCCTCAAAATTTTGCTCCGATGTTTTTGGTTTTATAAAAACATAACCCTCATATGACCCGCCATGCCTGGTTATGGTTGCTCAGTTATGATTGGCCAATCATTGCATTGGGGCGGGGTTCAATTGTTTATTCTATATTCATCCATTATTGTTGTCATTGTTTGATGGATCTGAAACTCGTATAGCTGTCCCCCACATGTGATTTTTTCATTTAAGTCTTTCTTTTCAAAAGTAAATGAGAATGATTATCACAGAAGCCCCACATCACGACATTTCAGTTTCTCATAACCAAGGTGCAGTGTTGTTATCTAATACTGTCTACAGTAACAAGACAAATATATTTTTCTGGTTTAAGTTTCTGGTCTCAGTACAAGAAGTGCAACTTTCCTTTCCTCCAGATTTTGCCTCATAAATGGCAAACTAAGCAAACAAATCACACTGGTGTACAAGGGCATGGGAAAACCACTGATTCCAAGGATATCTGAAAAAAATGTATTTGCAGTGCAGATCTCAGATAATTTTCTTTCAAAACTGCAACCACCCACAGGCTTCTAAAGCTCCAGCTGGCAAGCAATCCTGAGGAGAACAGATTCTACCCCAGCAGGGGCCATAGGGATGCAGCGGGAGAGAGTAAAAGAAGCTCATTCTGTTGATTAAATTTAGTTGATTTAGCTGCTTGGCTTCTCCAGGGTGACTTGGAGCTCACAAATTATCAACTTTAAATGGTGGATCTTAACTGAGATGGTTCACATTTGCTACAGATAGAATTTGTTTTAGTACAGTTTCACAAAATAAGATGGATTCCAGTTTCTAGTTAACATATTGATTTTGTGATCTTTAAAACTGTTTTACTTTTCTATCCATTGAGTTTTATGGCTTCCTGCAGAGCTCGGCTGTTGCACAAGTAATTGCTTTCCATGATTTCCATTATCGAGAGTGCGCATAACTATGAAAAGCTTTAACAATTCACTGTCAAAACCATGAAAATGTATTTTTCTGTTTGTGTGTGTTGTATTCAACCACACAAACTAAATTCCATATTAATGCCAGGAAAAAATAAGCATATAAATCAAAAAGTGATGAAAAGCCTGTCAGTACTTACTCATATACTTTCAGCTTGTAACACTGGCCGTTCAAAAACAGAAACTCCCAATCTGGTCCATAATCTATGGCCAACTTCTTCCGCAGATCACTGGGGAAACAAAAATAAATATATATGATCGGGAGCACAGTTTTTTGAATTTGTGAAACCATGCAAGATTTTGAGAGAGAAACAGTTACAGTTAAATGTAAAGGGACGTCCACACCAACAACAACATTTTATCGTTTTAAAAATCGTTCTCACAGGCAGAGCGTGTGTTCTGCTCTTTCATAATAACGGTACTGGGTCAATACACAGCATCGCCGCTGTCTGCCAGCCCATCATCTGGACCTGCAGTCCGACAGAGCAAGCATGCCACCCACCTGGCTGACAGCTCAACATGTCATGTTCAGCATGGCAGATGACATTGGAGAGAGTCATCACTGAGGTCCAAAAAACCCACCCATGTGTGATGAATTAAACAGTATTTATAAAGACGCTAACAAGACTAAGGACATCTGGGATGCAATCATTAGGCTCACCCTTGGAATCACTGGTAAGTGTTTTGTGTTATGCTCTGACACAGTGCATGCTTGGCCCTTCTGTTTACAGAACGTTAGCGTTCATCGTTATGGATTTTTTTTTTGTTTTAGTTGTTATAGTTATTGTTCATGGTGTGGACAGTCCTTATATGTTTTAAAGTAAGCCTAAATTAAATTTATTTAATGGTTTTAGTACAAAATCTGCAGAATAACAACAAAAATGTTCCTTTTTGCGTGAAAACAACAGTTGTTTTTGAATGTGTTGGATGTGAGCCATTTGTTAGAGGTGACAAGCGGCATTAATAACTCCTGGATGACTCCTAACTGTGCTGACAATGCAGCTTTATCTTCTTTTCTGCTTTCAGTGACTGACTTCTTGGATAATATGTTGATGAGGTGGCCCTTTAAAGCCCATTTCTATGCAGTGTGTCCAATTATCTGAGCTGGTGAGGGCTGCTTTTTTTCACTAATCACAAATAAGGAAACTGAGCCCTGTGCATGGGCCCTTATTACCATATTCATAACCCAGAATTGCTAATGGGGTTAACAAATGTTTAGGGAGGGTGATTGTTTCGCTTGAGGTTGATAAGGTAGTGTAGCACAGGGGGATGATTCAGGGTCGAGAAAAGCAATGCAGGTTGCATAACTGTGTGTGCATGTTATTCTCAGTAGGGCAGGGGTCATAACACTTGTGCACAGAGTCAATTTTTCCAGAAATTGCCCTTTACAGCATGCTAAAGGAATAAAAAGGTATGGACTACTATGGGAAGAACATTAATTTCTTTCCACTTCCAAAAGGTATGAAAACACAAAGGCACTAGCACACTGCTGTCTACATACTGATAAAGGACAGGCCTGAAGAGAACATGGGGGGAGACAAAAACATATCTAGTGCTCCAGCATGCATAACTGATGGTGAGTAATTTGACCAGGAGCCATCGGAGCAAGGTGGACAATGAAGAAATAGAGCAACTGAAGTCATGCCAGATCTCTTTCCTCCTCATAATGGCATTTGTTTAGGGGGGTAAATCTTGACCTTTTGGTAACTGCCATCTCTGTGGTTGGCTCTCCTCTCTCCCGACTGTAATGAACAGTTTGTGGGCCTAAGGGCCCCAGTAGCTACTTATCAGCTATTGCTGGCTGGCTCAGAGCTCTGTGAAAACATTTGAGAGGGAGCAAAAGCATGTAACAGGAATTGTCATCCAAACATGCTCAGGCCTTTTTTCCCCTCTCACCTGTTGTAAGCATGCTGGAGTGTGACTGTAATGTTAGGAAGTAGTTAGAGGTTGAGCAGGATGCTATAGAGTCAGTTAAATGTCCTAATACCATATTTTTTTACTATTAATACAAAATCATTTGTCACTTGTCACTCATGTATGCCATGTCTGTCTTTTAAAAAATGCCACAAAAGTTTGGGTGATTCATACCCATGCAGGGAGTCTTCAGCTCAAACCAAGTTAACAGGCCTACCCACCAGAGCACAGTAGGCAACCAATAGCGTTTGTTTTTCTTCATTAAAATTAGCCTTAGGTATCACACAGTACAAATTCATTACTGTGCAGCTTTCCTCACTACTGATGGAGTCTATTTTAAGGCCTAGTTACATACCATGCCACCCTGCTTACAACAGCAATGTGAGAAGCAAATGCATAGTCCACACAAAGTAGCAAATGTTGATGATTTACCCACAAGACACGTGACAATGGGAGCAAACCTCCGCTGCTGTTTCTCTGTTATCTTTCCCTTACCTTATTTCCATGTTGACTGTATCATAGGCTTCTTCTACCTTCTTCAGATTGGTAGCCTCCCAGTTTGCAGCTAGACAAAACAAAAGGTCAGACAATTTAACAATGCGGAGTTGTTGCATCTCAACAGCTGCGTGTTGCCAAACAGTGGGATCTCAATATAGGCTGTTATATCTAGGACTGGGAGAGGAGCAAAGCTGCATATAAACAGAAAAATTCTATTTCCAGGTGTGGTTACTGCCGAAAGACCCACAGGCTTATTAGTTTCTTCACACTGACAATTGTGTTAACCAAGACTGGGAGAGAAGTCAGAGGGAGTGTGAGAGCAGCAGAGGTGACCACAGCGATGATGCATTTGTCTCCCTTTTGTAATACTAGTATGTTCCTCATATGACAAGATGTCAGACTCCAGTGGAAAACTAGAAAGCTTCAACATTCTTTCAAGTAATTCTGACAGGTAAGAAGAACTGCAAAGAAAATGAAAACTGTAACTGTAAAGGAACTGTGAGTAATAGTGTATATGTACTGTACAATGCTGTTTGAATATATAAAATATATATAAAGAGTTTATGCATCTGTTGGTATTAGTTTTGAAACCATTCATTGATTAATCGCTGATCAACAGAGGGCTTATCAACAATAACTTCCACATTTGATTGTGATTAAAGCAGCTATTTCTTGGCTAGTTTTAAGCAACACAACAAGCTGTAAATATAATATTTACATACTATTACCTTATAAACTGTTGCGTATTTACATCCAGCAGATATGAAGTAACATTAGTATTAATTTTGAGCCGTGCTCTTAGCCACCTGATGAATTTAATCCCAATATTCACTCTTCACTCTTTAGCTCCTCTGAAGGAAATATCATATTGCAGTGTTGTCATTGTATCTATTGTTGATATAAAAATTGTGATTAGTGCATCTTTAGACCTCCATCACCAGAGAGGCAAAATATGTTCTGATTCCAGCGTTTGCAGGATCTGTTACCATGTCACCGAAAACTGAAAATCTTTAGGTGTTACACTATTGGTCAAACTAAATTTACTGTCTGCAGATGTGTCCTGAAGATCTGTGAAAGTATGATGGGAATTTTTTTTTTTACTATTTTTTGACATTTTATAGACTAACAATTCAAAATCATCAAAATAATCAACAGACTTTGGACAGATTGATTGATAATAATAAAAAAGACTATTTCTAGCTCTAGTTGGTATTATAATAACTTTTGTTTATTAATAATTATAAGCTACCAAAGTATTACATTTCTAAATCCACATCATACCCCATCTGGCTTAATGTGTATTATTAGTGCCGTGGGTAATACCTGCATGCAGACCCAAAAACACAAATTTATCCAAATGGACAATCTTGCAATCCCAGTCAGATATTTGTCAAATCAAAATGTTTTGAAATAGCCACCATGCCCATATATACACCAGGAGGCTGAGAGACATTAACATTCAATATATGCATTTTATCAAAAACAGCTCATCTATATCAAAAATATGCAAAACACATGTCCATTCTTATTAAGAGAGACATCCCATTAAGTCATTGATTATCTGTTGTGGATCACATTTCAAAAGTGGCTGACACCACAGTAAAAGCATCATAGAATCGTTTTGCGAGTGAACCGTGTCGACCACAGCGTGTCTCACTGCAGAATTAAACATGAACAAAAAGGGTCCGGAAACACTAGGACAGAGACGATGGCAGAAAATAGAGAGGCAGAAAAGACTCTGGTTTAATTGTCTCGTGCTGATGGACCTGGGGATTTGCTGGGGTTTGTGGAAGTGGACAGGTTCGTCTCTGTTGTTGAGGAAACTCTCGCCGGGGCCCGGCGCCGTGGCAACAGAAAGAAATGTGTATGCGGTAAGGACTGTGTGGGAAGCTGTCACAGCCCTGGCCTGAATACCAATTAGCATGTTCCTTGCATGTGGTCTCAGCTGGTTGCCCATAAAGATACCCCCCCCACACACACAATTCCCCCAGCACCTATTTCTTGCCGAACCTAGTACAGATGTGGTGTGTCCAAGAGGCAAGCTGTGATTTTCCATGCTGTAATGGCTATTTTTATAGCACCAAGAAGGGGAGCTCTGTCCCTAACCCCCCCGATCCCCTCAAACTCCTTCAGAAAAATCACAGTCATACACACAAGAATGTTCTTACCAACCCTCTCTTGCATACTCTCAGATTCCTTCTCTTGGCCTATTTCTCTCTCTCCCTCTCTCTCTCTCTCTCCCATACACAGACACACCAATCATCAGGCTCAGCAATGACAAAAGGAGACGCAGAATCCCAAGTGGGTGACATTTGACCCCTTGCAGCAGCCCAGTCATATATGGAGAGAGTGGTGACGGTGAGGATGGGGGTGGGGGTGGGGGTGTGGTGGTGGCTGAGGCAGGAAGAGAGAGACTCAGGGAAAGCAGCCAGGCGTACAGAAGTACCCAGAGCAGGGAACACAGGGCGAGTAAAGCCTCTCGAATGGTCTCTGCACCAGTCAGGCCGACATAACCTGAGGCCGATGTAGAATGTACCAAAAAGACCTCATGCTTATGGTCTAAT
This sequence comes from Seriola lalandi dorsalis, assembly GCF_002814215.2. NCBI lineage: Eukaryota > Metazoa > Chordata > Actinopteri > Carangiformes > Carangidae > Seriola > Seriola lalandi. Next base: position 673,776 of record NW_019525471.1, on the reverse strand, counting down.
GAATGCAAGGATTAGATTATCGGTCATATGGTCAATGGATGTCATGGCTTCACAATCAGAGCAAGCACAAATTAGCTGTGTGAGCCTGTTTTCTGTGTGTACATGCTACATCTTTTGTTAGTGTGCAGATTAAACCCAATTAGCATAATGGCTCACTTCAATAATCAGATCCTAACAATTGTTTATTGTCGTGCAAAAAGAAAAAAAAAGGCTTTTTTTATACTGAAAAAAAAAAAAACAATAATCAATGTTGTCTGCAATTTGGGGATATTCATATAGAAAATGTAAGACAAATGATTTCACTCTGAGGCAAAACTGACCAGTGGATAACATTTTCCTCCTCAGGAAGTGTAGTGTACTTCGTTTTTAGCACAAGATGCTATCAAGAGGGTTGTTAAATCAGAAAGGCCACGTACAAAAATAGAAAGAGGAGGAATACACTGTATAGTATATGCCATCTTCTGTCGGAAATCTCCTGTGCATACATACCTTGAGCCGGAGACCGGAGATGCTCTGTTTACATGCGAATGGATCAATAGGCAAGGCAATTTCTCTGCAGCTCTAAGAAAAGAAGCCTGGGAGTCGGTGCAGTGTGCGTCGCGTCCATGCTTAACAAAACAAAGGCAACGCAGTGAGGCCACCCTTGAACCTCACACTCACACAAGCAACAGACACCTTTAGCAAGATTATGTCAACTAACAGGCACATGTAGGAGTTTGCTTTGTTGTCTGCAAAAGGCTGTACTTTAAAATAAAGACTGGCAGTGTGCTCAAGCTTCCACACTGGTTCCTATTCACTTTCCTTCATAACCCTTTTATTTGCCGCCATCTATCATCCCCTTTTTTCTTTGCATTTTGACTTTTAACATTCTCCTCGTCTTCAATATTTTCAGCATGAGCTCCTCAGAGTCTTCCTGTCACCATCACCTCCCTCTCTCCAGCTCCATTTTCTCCATTTCCCTCAGTTTTTCTCCTGAACTGACAAACTTGTTCTGACTGCAGAGAGTGGGGGAGTGGGGAGGGATAAAATATAGGTTGAATATTCGTGCAATGAAATGTTTAAGGCAGGCTGTAACAATGAACAAGAGGCGTCTCAGATACCGTCAACAGGGTTGGCAATAGCATTAACAGCCACCTGCTGGTATTGAACATGAACACCCTGAGGTGCAAATGACTCTTCTTTTCTTACAAGGAGGTATGTTATCAAAAATAAACCCAACAAAGGTAATAAAAGAGGTGTTACATGATAGAAAATGATTTGCATTTCAATCTTATAAACAACACTTTCAAACACAAAGAATAAACATCAAACAAACATTTAACTGGAGCACAAGGTTATACTTCCATTTCCTTATGTTTCTCTTTTGATCCGTCCAAATCTCATAAATGATTCTGAAACTGTAGCACAGGCTGCTGGGAGTTGAGAAGAGGTCAATCTCGCCCCCTGCATAATCGTTGTGTTGGAGTGTCTGATTGTATTAGAGGTGAGTGAATAACAGTAGCTGGCAGAAATAGCATCATGTTTTGAACCATCAGTGCAATTCATAGCCCTGTGACTGACTCAGTTTGTATTCATTCTCCCACACTCTCCTGCAACTCTCTTTTTTATCCACACTGGTTGAAGGACAAGCACAGCACCACGGCTAGGACGCACTGAAATTAAGAATGGGTCCATTCAGCGCATAACTGCTTTTATAGGAAATTATATAACCCAATACTGTAAATGGCGAGCGTCAGTGACCGCACTTAATGTGATATAATCGTTAGAAGACGGTCGGCTGTTTCAATTGTAATGTTTTACATGCATACATACATACATATACATATGTATTTACTATAATCGCCTTGCACCAGTTTTGACTGACATGATCAATCACTCAGGCCTTACTGGTTACACATGACAGTAAACATCTGACAAGAAACTAAACAATTTAACGAGATTAAGGCAGTGATTTGGCAAATAGAAATAATATTTTCAGCTTTACAAATCTTTGGATTTGCCACTCTTTTTTCATACATTTGTAAGTAATACCCAATTTACCCCATTGTAAATTTTCAGGTTGCGGAGTCTTGAAGACGTCAGCTTTGGTTCTGGGAAAACTGTGATTGGCATTTATTATTTAATTTTATCTATAAATGCTATATTGAAACGGTCTGTGCTTCAAGAACTTGACTAGACCCCAGTCACATGCTAAACATCATTTCTGGGCTGGGAGCAGTGACTTCCTAGAGTCTTTTCTGTCACCTTGAAGTTGCCAGTCAACCAGCAGAATCACTGCTCTCGGCTAAGAAACAGTCTTGCATAAAACAGCCCGAGCAGCTGTTTGACAGGTTTCCGTCTTCTGTTTCAACTAAATGTGGGATCGCAGATGTTTTAAACCCAAATAAATGCATGACTTATAGAAACGGTGAGGTGTTAATATGTGATAATAATAGCATACTATTCATGTAATAGCAGTAAAATACATGTAAATGCAGCAGTCACAGTCAACTGCTCATATTACCATGATGATGCGTAATCACTATTTAACATTTAAACGGAGAAGGGGGCCCAATGAGCAGAATAAACAGTCTGTGTGGTGTGAGTTCACTCTGCAACAACTGGGTGCTGTTTATGAATATGTATGATGTAACAAACGCCTAGGAGCTGACCTACTTCTGTGTCTCCTCTGCTCATGACTTGGTCCCCTTCCGGGGTAATTCTGTCATCTTGCAACATACTGTAATAGCAGGAAGCATGCGACTCTCATGTACAAATCAACATGCTCCCTTTTGATGGTTTTGCAAGTGATGATCACTGTCTGCGGAGCGAAAGTGCTCAGTAGGTGGTTGTGCAGCCGTAGGAACAGCCAGGGACTGGTAATGACAGGTTATTCATTCCCCGCATGCATTCTGACGTGAACATTTTGACAAGTTTATCATTCTGTTTTGCCTAAATGTCGATGTTAAGATCAAAAACGCTGATGGGAGTCGTGTTAAGGAAAATAACCTACTAATGTTTGAATGTGCTCTCAAGTAGTCATGTGACACAAATACAAAGAAATGCAGGAAACGGAGTAAATGCGTGATGGACATGTACGCACAGACAAAAGCGAGATCTCGACATAACTGGGGCTGCACACTGGAGAGTACTCGTCTGCACCATCTCATAAAATATCTTTATCTGGGATCATCTTGGTATGGTGCCAAACACTGTTAGCTTCAGGAGCTGGGAAAGAAAAAATCTATTTCAGACAACATAAGAGACGGGAAGCTGGCAGCTGCTCAAATCAGACTTCCAACATTTGATAAGTGAAAATGGGCTGATTTGGTGTATCCCTCGAATGGTTGCAATCCAATACATTCCTCCTGTGGCTATCAAAACACAAGAACAAGGGTGAGCGAGGGTGAGAGGCAAATCGTTTCAACCTCTCAACAGCTTAATGGAAGAAGAAGGAAAATGTAGTAGTAGCTCATTCTATAGTAAAAGGAAGCTCTGTACACTTTTTCACCCTGCTCCTCTCTTGACTCTCTCTTTGCTCCTTCTGTCGTACCAGCACTCAAGGTGAGCACAATTATGTCTCAAGGACGCATCGCCCTCAGCCAGGGTCAGAGGTCTCGCCGAGCACCACGTTAATGGCAAACCCCTCCTGCTTAACATTTCACATCTAATTTGGAAAGTGCTGAACAGAGCCTTTAATTAACATCAGCCCTTGCCAAGGTTTGTAACCTGCCAGAACGCCAATCCCCGTGCTCTCTTACACACTGAAGCTCCACTGCCTCACATGCCAATTCATTTGTTGAGTGCTGAGATGCATTGGCTTAGAAAAAGCTCCCTGGTCACCCCAATGTGAACTGAGGGACATGTTGAGGCATTTGTATGTGGGAGACAGAGGTGTGGGAGTGCAATTTATGTAGAGAGCTGTCATGCCAGCATTTCCAAGACAAGATGCTTCTTAAATAAGCAACTAATTTAGGTTTAGCATCAGTATGGTGATAGAGAGCATTATACTGGAATATTGTTTAAGAGAAGTGCATGCACTGATGTAATTAGATGTGAGGCATGAAATAAAAAAATAAATAAAGTCTTCTGCTAAACATCCCCATATCTGGTCTTTAATTCCTGTCTAGAGTTATAGCTTACATGGCTACCAAATCCATGCAAGTTTACTATTTTTAGACATGCCCTCATATCATTAGATGGAACCTCATTAAATTAGATCTAAGTGAACCCAGCTTCACAGTACCCATATGTACAAAGCTAATTTGTTTATACTACTTAAAGCAGCAACATCTAAACAACTGGCATGACAAAAATAAGACTGAACTGCATAACTGGAACTATGCATGCACCACGGATGACAAAAAAACCCAATAGTTTGAGTCATATAACTGAGTGCTAATGCTTACAGGTGCTAGCACTGATCTACAGTTATTCTTGGGCTTTACCACATCATAAACAAAGTTTTTCTTTAAATTATGGTTTATGGTTTTGTACGTTAGGGTTTACCGCAGAGTTTTGAAACAGAGGTGGACCTCACCTCACCTGAAACAAAGACCACCACCATTAACATCGACCATTAATATAAAAAGTTAATAAAATAAAACATTAATATTCAGGGTAAGAGAGCAAAGGTCAGAGCAAATGCCAGATATTTACTTAGGTTGTCACGATCACGAGACGAGGTTTATCACCTCAGCTTAACAGTTTCCCCCTGGAAAACCTCATACATCCCAGACTTTCATGAGGTGTTTGTGAGCAACACAGGAGAAGACTTTTATGATGAAAATGGTAAAAACCAGATAGTAATCTTAACTCTGCCTTCCTGGCATTTTACCATTACTGAAATCATTTTTCTCTGAGATTAGATAATTAGAAATGTCACCTAGTTAGATAATGATAATGAAAGTCAAAATATGAATTAAAGACGTTTGTGTGGTCTTGGAAAAAGCTTTAAACTGCACTTCAATAAATTACTGTGAATAAAAAGTAGAGAACGTGGGTGCACCATGGCATCCTGCTGAGAGCAGACAAGCAGCAGACGGCGCAAAATGTGGTCAACCAAAATTGCAGCACGCCTCTAGATTGCCAGTGACACTCCCCTTACTGCAGCACACACTGACTCACCAAAATACTGAAGAGGGAAAATCCTCACTGCACCTCTGGAAAATGCCACCACGCCCCTGCATGAAGCTAGATCCCATAAGCTACAGCAATGACAAATCTGCTTCCTGATACACATTTAACTGGCAGGATATGAGCCGAGTATAAAAAAGGTTGCTCCTAAGGATTCAGAAAATGGATCCAGAGTGGCAGTTAGCAGCTGATAATCTGTGGCAGACATTGGCTCTGCTTGCACTAAGTGGTTACTGGGCAGCTCAAACTGCATCATGGCCCAAACCAGCAGCGTTAGCACTGTGGATGACATGCGCTCTGCTAGAAACAGATGAGGTAGCACAAAGGAAAGGGCCGGCAAAAGTGAACACAGTCAGCTGTAGCTCAGCAAGGACCAACTGAAATAGGACCAGTGATGATAGCACCATGGACAGCGCCAGTTTGCCCCATCTAAGTCAGCACCACGGAGAGCGCTTGCTGAGCAGGCACCAAGGAAAATAGACCACTAGCAAAAGGCAGGGCTAATAGCACACTGAGCTGCAACTACACTATAATGCCAGTTAAGACACAGATTCAACGCATTTTCTCTTCATGCCATTTTTTTTTATTTTCCCAGTCTTGATCTGAACCAAATCTGATCAGAGGGCCTAAAAATTTGGGCTCTGTTTGAGATCTCAAAACTTGTGCCAGAATCCTAATACTGTAGGAAGTTAGTAGAAGTGATAATGTGGGTTGTTCAAGCGCTCTCAGGGGACACTGGGAGAACAGAGCCCCACGGACGAAGCTATCCATGTCTGTACAGGAAGAGATTTCTGTAGACACAACTGCACTCTAAGCGGTGCTATGCTAATGTCTCTCCAAATGGGGGCTTTTCAGGACATGTCAGACAAATTAGAGAACTAAAAGGCAAGAGAGGAGGACAAACATGCACAGACACACAAGCAGACATGCTCACACACACACACACACACACACACACACACACACACACACACACACACACACACACACAAACTGTGCAGTAAGATAACAACAAAGGAAGCCTATGAGTGTGACAGAGGTAGCCTGTAGAACAGCAGAGAGTAAGGGGGAAGGGTGATATGGGGGAAGGGAGAAGGTGTGTGTGTGTGTGTGTCTGTGTGTCTGTCTGTGTGTCTGTCTGTGTGTGTGGTAGTGTGTGTTTTTGTGTCTACTGGGGGGCATTAAGAAGCCTGGGAGATGTTTTTCTGGAAAGTGGCTGGTTTGGAGAGGCAGCAGCTGTTGTTGGACAAAATTGAACGTCATTGACTGGCTAATCTAAGCAGCGCCACCATTAGCACAGTGAGGGCGCTGCTGAGCAGCAGTGACCTCCACCAGCTTCAAGACCCCTGAAGGAGGGGGTGGTGGAGACAAGCCTGTTGACCTACAGTGTTCCCACAGGCAACAGCTCTTTGTGAATCTGCTGTACATATAGATATATATATATATATATATATATATATACATATATGTGTGTGTGTGTCTGTGTGTCTGTGTGTGTGTGAGAGTGCGTGCGGTCCTGACATACATCTCCACCCTGCATCAGTCTAATCGGGGGGAAAGAGCGAGAGGGGAGAACGACAAGTGTGAGTCAAGTTGTCACGCTACGGCTGGCGATACACTCCGGGATAGCTCTCACTGGCCCTGGAGCGTAGCTCTTTATAGCAGCAAGCTTGGTTCTGACACACACTTACAAACACACACAAAGAGAGGATGATGGCACTGCACCTGCATTTTACCCAACAGACAAGTCTCCAAACAGTAGATGCAGAACTGGATATTTTGCATGATACACATGCTGCTGTCCACTGCATTACCTAAAGTTTCCATCACATTCTACATCAATGATGCAGAACTGCGGGCCATACTTTATTGATTTATGGTCCTTTCAGTGAAACTGTAGGTTTTATACAATGAAGTAGAATTGTATAATTACTATAGTTTTACTTCATATTATTCATAATGTAGTTGTCCTAGTACAGTCCTTTTCAAATTACACAAGTGCTTCAACTTAACTATTCCATCTTTATTCCTCAAAGGAGCTTTTTTTCTTTTTTCACACTACATTTCGAGACAGACCCATCTGCCTCATTTACTTTTACAACCATCCTCAATCCCCACTGGGATGAGCGTGTTACCTCCTTCTCTTCTGGCAGTGTCACAGTTATGATCAAAAGCTGCCTGTATGTGCACGCATATGTGTGTTTGTGTGTATGTGTGTGTGTGTGTGTCAGGAACAAGTGTGGACAAAACAAATGGTGAGGCCAACACCAAAACCTCTTGTGTCAGTTAATTATTTTCAGCGCTCCAGATGCTGTCGCTGACTGAAGACACAGCTTAAGACTTTGCTGAGGGCACAGCTTTGTGAAGGCGCGCCGGCCCTTTAAATAATACTAGAACTAAAGGCGAGGGATGGGGCTCTGGCTACCAACACTGATACAGCAGACGCAGCCTGATGGCAATTATTTAGACGTCCACTTGCTAATTATAATAGAGGATGACAGGTGCCCAAAACAATTTGAGCGCAAACCGCCCGTGAGCTTGTGCGTGTGGTTGTCTCTGCTTATGGTTAGAGATAAAGATAGCCAAGCCAATGTCTCGTCAAACAAACGTCTCTTTCACATCTCAGCTGGGCTCTGCTGCTTCTGATTCTTTCTGATGAGCGTGTTGTTACTGAGATGCTGTGTTGTTGGTGGTTTTACCAGTTACCTGAAGCTAATTGTAACAGACCTGGGAGGTATCAACTAGATTACAAAGGCGATTCACTTACTTATGAAGACGATTTAACAAGGCTTCAATTTCATGCACGTTTTGACATTTCTGATGAGAGTTTTATAAAATAATTTCCACCAAATCACGTGTAATCAAAGTTAGGACATGGGGACTGGGGCCAAATACAATAATATTGTTTATTCACTGTTTTGAAGGAACTTTGCTTTTTATTTCTATATGCTGTATTTATTTCTACTCACAGCTGGGGTGCATATAAGCCATGTGAATATATGCATTGATGTGTATTTATGCTGCTTATTGGTTGAACAAACTAAATCTGAACTGATGCAGCAGAAGCACACAGTTTCCACTGAGTCTTCTTCCTTGTCAAAACCTGGCGCCTACATTAGCTGACGCTGAGATTCAGGTGTGTTACTACCGCCTAATAAAGCCTCAAGCCAATGACCTCCACCAGAGATGAGGAGTGGGCTACAGAGATCTAGAGCTCACTTCTTTCAAACTCCACACCCCCAGATTTTTTTTTTTTTTTTCATTTTTAAACTTGTAGTCTTCAGCTCCAACTTAAGCTGACTCAGCTTCCTTTGGAGCCATAAAAGGCTTTATACAACTTTTTTTTTTTTTTTTCCATATTCAGTAGTGCTCCCCAACACCTGTAACAAACTAATTTGTGTGTGAGCGTGAGTCTCAAATGTTGTGTAATAAAAGCATTGAACCTCCCTGTAAGATTATTTCCCTGCTTCTTTTCTTTTTCTTTTAAGTCCTCATCAAATCAACCATACTCACATCCCAAAAGCCTTCTTAATGCCACACACCCAGCACCGTTTAACATACATAAAAGACACACACATACATATAGCTACCCACTCCAGGAGCCTAGGGGAGACATTGAGCCTTCCCATGGGAGCGAGGAAAGTGGGGGGAGGAGCCAGTAGGTGGTAGAGGGTATATCCAATCTCTGAAATCAAGGCAGTTGACTGGTGAATAATGAATATAAATTGAATGCTCTTCTCTGGCATCGCTGTGCGTGGCTATGGTGAGTAGGAGAGCGAGCTGATGCACAGCTGTTGACGTGATGGGGTGATTGTGGGGTGTGTTTATACACACTTAAGACAGGACTGTATTACTGTCTCTCTGTCATTTTGTCTGCTTCTCTCCTTTATTGCTTTGCTGTGTGTGTGTGTGTGTGTGTGTCTGTGTCTGTGAATGAGGCCTATTGACATCCTCTACTGTGACCCTCTGACTCCTGACAACTCCAATCAGTAGGACGAGTGGGAGGCAAAGGGGGGGGGGGGGGGAGAGGGGGGAAAGGGGGGGGGGGGGTCCACAGCGAATGGTTATGATGAGGGTGTTGTGTCTGTGATAGGTCTTGTATGTGTGAGGGAGTGAGAGCCACGAGAGCTCTGCACGCATATTGTTGCAGTCCACGCAAAAAAAAAGTTCACAAGAAGAAAAAGAGGAAGAAGAAGAAGAAGATTTTTTTTCATTTTTCGTGTGATACATATGTTTTTTATCTGTGCAGTGTAATGTAAATAAAGACAATATGTTGTTGCAGTTGCGGTAGTAACAGTAGCGACAGGTCTAGTGTAATTAACAGTGTCATAAAATCTGTGTTCGTATTACCATAAGTAATTAAAAAATTGCAACACATGAGAAACATTTTATTAGACAAGCAGGTTGTAAAGTAAAGAAATAATTATAAAAGAAACAAAATGAATAAATATTGTTCAAGGCCTCTACCTGAAATAGAAAGAATGTGGGGGTTGTGTTTTAAATAAAAATCGCTATTTGGAGACAGAGTCACTGGCTCTGAGTGCAACATCATACAACATGTCACCTCCTATTAAGCTGGCAATTATCTATTAGCACCATTGCCTGCACTGGGGTTTGTGAGAGTCACATGCCAAACAGTGTGACCTGCCATTTTCTATCGACCAGGTCCAGATTTAGATTCCATATTAGATGCCAGGCGCCTGTGTGAATGAGAGAGAGGAAAACCGTTGCACTTTGCTTAACACAAACACAATCCCAGATGGTTTTCTTCTCTGCTCAAGAGGAGAGCGAACCCGACGCCATTCGCGCACACGTATGTGTGATTTTTAACACACACCCCAAAAGGAAAAAAAATAAACAGAACACTGTCAGCCTCCTTCAGCCAGTTAAGCCACGTGGAGAATTCAGGCTCCCATTACTGTTATCCTGCCTAAGAGTTGTGTAAACAGCAGAACATGGCTACAAAGAATGCGCAAACATTTCGTCTCTTTTAACCTGTCTGGAGTAAAAGTGGTGTGGTCCATCACAATAAGACAATTCAGATAGTGTAACATAACCACTTATATTAAAGTGCACTACATTGTCTTTTGATGGGCAGGGATCTAGAGGCTACAGCCATGCCAGAAGCTCTGTGAGGCTGTAATTAGCCATAGCAGTGCTATTCCCATATCCAACCCTCTTAGTTTGGTGTTTTAGCATGCTAACATTTAAACTAAACAAAAAGGTACAGCTGAGGAAATTGCCAAGTAGTGGACAAATTAAATTTTTAAGGCATTAGATGAAAAGTTAAATGATCATTTAAGTTATTACAATTCATCCTGAGGCCATGCATGTCTGTTCCAGAATTTGTGGCAGTCCACCCAAAATTTGACATAAACGTCAGCTTTCATGGTGGCTGTAGTGGAAAGGTCATCACGCTTTGGGAACCTTGAATGTCTGTATACAATGTTGTGCCCATCCATCTATTCAATTTTCACTGGATTAGTCAAATCTTTGACCTGCAGGTGGCATTAAATGAAAAGTCAGAAGATCACCAAAGTCTTTAAGACTCCTCCCCTTGGCACTATGAATACGTGTACCAAATTTGATAGTAGTCCATCTAATAGTTGTTGAGACAAAAAATCAAAAATGTTAACCTCTTGGTGTCAGTAGGTTTCATCTTCTGGGTACCATAAAGGCCTGTAGAAAACTTCATGGTAATTCATCCAGTAGTCGTAGACATATTTCAGTCTGAACCAAAGTGGTAGACGATGTAATGATGGCCAGCAACGCCATCCCTTGAGCCCCATGGCTAAAAAAGTAACAGAAAATTTTACCTGCAGCTACAGTTACACTTTAATTTATTCCTGCTGATTTGCATGGTAAAGTCCGTGTGATGTGTTAATCACAGCCATGTGCAGGCATGAACTCCAGATGACTCAAGTAAGTGATATGCTGAATGCTATTCACACAAACATATATAATGTTTCCAATTTATACAATTTAAAGGGCAATGACAAACTTAATTTTTACTTCTTGTTCTCATATTTCTCTCACAACACAAAGAAAAAAAAAAAGCATGGCATGCTTGCTGAGCAAACAAAAGCCAGGCACCTAATCTGAGTGAAGATTGAAAGGGCAACACATGAAGGAATGTGATTTATGCCTAATCTGAGCACTCGATTTCATAAGGCTGTAACTGCACTTTCATTACAGAGAGTAGTTTGTTACTCACAGAGAGCCCTGTAAAAATCTCTGCTTCATGCAATGATATAGTAAGGGTACATGGGACTCGTGGTGCACCTGTTTCCCATTTCTAGATGGGTGAAATTGAAGTGTGTTCCATTCCAGAGGTAGAGGTCCTTCATGAGAGGTTTAATATATGTGTCAGCCACATGACATATCAGCCAATAATAGGCTTTCCGTTGTTTACAACCAAACATGATTTTTTCCTCTTTTTTTTTTCTTTCTTCCAACACTCGCAGGCTTTCAGGCACTCTTTCATAGGTACGTAAAAAGCGTCACATTATAAATTCCCTGGTCTATTATTACCTTTGCTGTAATGACACATCCCACACAGCCTGTGCCAAAGAGCTCCGCTTGGGAACAGGCCCAAGGCACTATGTTACACCTTGCTAACTGCATTGTAGTGATTGAAATCTGAAAACCGAGTGCAAGACCTCGTTTTTCTTTTGCTCTGTCTGCCTCGCTCCCCACTTTCTGGTTTTGCTCCTTCACTGACTTGCACGCTGTCTAACTTTTGCTCTTCTACGCTTAGGTATTCTAGGGCCACTCTGGGGTCGTCCTTGGCTTCAAGAGGACACTAAATATCAACAATGATAGACTTAAAAATGTGATTCTCAAGTACAATATTGTCTTGAAGAATGGCAGTTTAAAAAAGTTGGCCTTGAACAATATGGTATCAGCAGGCTGCTATAGATAAAACTATGCAGCAAATCCTGGTGGTTAAAAAGGAGGGTCAAATGTGCACAAGACAAAATAATAGAATCATTATATATAATTAAAACAGACTGGTTGTGCAGCACCATTTGTAAAATATTACTGTACTGTATTACATTGTTGTTCCCCGACCTCTGTTACACCATTCGGTGCCCCGTGCATTAATTTCTCATTCGTATATGTATGTTTTGAAATTTAATATCAGTGTGCTACAGTATCCCCATGACGCAAGTGTAAGCAGCTGCTGGAAAATGTGAAGTAATCAAGTCTCAGCTCTGTGCATGGGAGAATATTTAGCCCCTCAATACACACAAGTGTAAAAGACAACAGCATGAACTGCACAGATATGATTGACTTGCCTAATCCAATTACATTAAGAAACCGTTGTTCATTTAAGATGTACATTAAGCTCCAATTTGAAGAATATTTTCTGATTAGCAGACAGCAACAAACAGACTAATTGTTGTGTCTGGTGATTTGTGCAGCATAACATGATTCATACACTGTCAATCAAGCTCGGCTCCTGGACGGAGGAATGCACTGTCGCTGTCAACTGCCACAACCCCAACATGCAAATCGCACAGGGGCACATCTTCATGTATCTTGTGCATGGAGTGTGCATATCAGTGCATTGAGCTCGCTTACATTTGTTTATCCATAGTTGTATTTAACAGCCCTGACATTTACCAAAATTGATTTCCTTCACAGCCTTGCATTTGTTTGAACATACAACGGCGATGACTCTGTAATCCCATTTTAATTAGAAAGATGTAGTGAGCACGCTAAGCTCACGCGCTCTATTCCCCACAGCGATGCCACACTGGCAAGGAATCAATCACCAAGGCACCGGTTGCCAGGGCAACGAACAGGGGGCTTCTGCACTACTGTCTAAGTGGTAAATGATTGCCGGTGTAACTCATTGGCGGATGTGAGGAGTTTTTATCTATCTCTCCGTCTCTCTCACTCTCTCTTCTTTCTCCCCCAACCCTCCTCTCGTCGCATATCCAGAGAGTTAATTAAAAGCAGCCAACATGAAATAAATCTAAATCTGAGTAGAAATGAAACATACAGTACAAATTGAATTCCCACGTCAAGGGGTTTGAGGTTGGGCGGATAGGTGGGGGGGTGGTGGCAGAAAGGCAATAGTAGTGAGAAATGAATATGGAGTGTGATAGAGGTGTGAAATGAAGAAAAACATGCACATGCCTGTACAGGCTGGTGAATGGGGGGGGGGGGGGGAGAAGAGGTAGGTGAATCCAGAGGAAGGCATTAGTTTACTCATGTCAGATTTTAACTTGGACCCTCATTCTGCATCACTCTTCATTCAACTACAGAACCCTCAGATTTTCTTTCACGTCTTGAGCCACAATCATGACTGGAGAGCAAATAAACAAAAACAAATGCATTTGAAATACAAACAACACAACCAAATTAAATGTGAGAAACCTCCACAACAGTTTGTGATTTGGAATGGCACATACTGTATCTCTCTACAGTCAGGCAGATATGGAAATATATCACAACCATATCTCCAATGAATTAAGCTCATACGCAGCCATTTTAATTAAGCAAAAAGCATTTAGTTTTGCCAAATGCATTTCAAATTCACATTATTTTTAGCTGCAAAATGGTGACTGCCAATGTTTTAAATGGTTATTATGACAAATATATGGTATGTAACTGAATTATAGTAATGTAATATGACTATGTTAAAGGATAAGGCTGGTCTATATCTTTCCCACTGTCGAAAACATCATAGATCAAAACCAACAATCAGTTGTTCAGTCCATCTCGCAATACTTCCTTCCCTTATTTCTCTGTGGCAGTCATTCTCAAGCCCATAGGTTCCTACTGAATGTGTACTTGTTTTAAATCCTGTCACAAATAAAGTGTCCTTCTTACAAAAGGCTATGTACTTTCCAAAAACTAAATAGTACATTTGTTAGGGACTAGTTTCAGCCGTTTATTAATACACATTCCGACGGGGACAATCAGTATTTAAATAACAGAACAGTGTATGTGGGAGTAATGAAGTGGTGATAAAGAAACATGTCACACAGTGCAAAGGAGTTGCCTATTGATGTGTTTTTAATAGTTTTTAGAGATAAATGGAGGTCTATGGCAGTGCCAGAGCAGTCAGTAGCCAGCAGTCTTTACACATACATGTAGTCAGGAAGATGAACATTAATTGGCTCTTCTATCAGCCAGTGTTAACTTCCAGGTTGTGTACTGTTCCCAACAAGGAGCAATTATTCTTCCAATTTGCTCTTTTTTGTGGAAATTTTGTGAAAACTGAAAAAAGGTCACTCAAACGAACACTGAGATGGGCTGAATTAGAGTTATTCACAAAAACATTATAAAGTCACATATTTGCGAAGTGACTGTAAGCTGCAAAACACACACAAAATATCAACACTGTGACTTACAAATGTGGAACTACACACAGTCTGTGAAAATCTAATTCTGCCCGGCTCTTAAGACATTGTTTTTGAAATAGTGCCGGACTAAACTGCTGGGAAAGTTGATACAATACAACTCGGCACAACACAGTGGCCCCCGCGCAGCATTTGTCATTTCAACACTGCAAGTTTTGTAGGAGCTCATACTCAGCACAGATTTTTGCACTGTGACTGAATAAAAGCAAAGACATGAACTGCTGCACGGCTGCTCGTTTATATTCAGTCTCACAATGAGGAGAGCTTTGTGGAGAAAATCTTCTACTGAGTGTATCAACAGACCAACAGCAAACCAGTCCACAGTTCTCTCTCTGCCTGCCTCTCATATATAGATTTCAGTGAGACCACTGCAACATTTTTGGACACCTGAGACGCACAATGTTTATACATACATCTCTGCAGCTAGCTGATGTAGCCATGCGCATCATTTTAAATTTTGCCATATCATCGAACAATGACAAACGCTGATGCAGTCAGTGTACAGCAATATCCAATGTACGCTTTTAAATTCATCACACTAGTGAGAAACTGGAAAGAGGCCCAACCTCACTACATGACATTGTATACAATATCTTATTCATTCCCTAAGGAGAGCTGCAGGATGGGCAGTCAATGTATGGTTAAGAAAAATGTATACACTGATGTCGAGCACTGTCAAACCATTCGAATATCTATTTTTACGCATTATGTCAGGCAGGTGCTCATTTGGGTTCATATGTTCGAGATGTGTACTTAAGTTGCTAGTGCTGGATTGGTAGGCAAGGCTAAGTGTAGCTTACATACCTTGCATATAACTTTATCCACAATTCTGCTGTCTACTGACCAAAATCCTAAGTCTTTCCATTCCTTTTTAGATTGCTCGCAGTGCAAATCACTCTCTCTGTGGCTGAGTTGGGTTGTGATCTCTCTGCCATCATTACCACACGGTTGTTGTTGAATTATTCAACCGTTTCAGCTTGACCCACATTTCATTTTTGGTCAATGAAAAGTGATGTTGGTTGACTCTTGTCCGTCATGCGGTGCATTCAGTGCAGCGGCCCAGACCCACATGAGAACTCACGATAGAGACAGGTACGGTAGTGCTGCTTTTACTTCTCAATCAAATATTAATTTTCAAAATTGAATGTCATCACTGTACGCTTGGATGCATATTGTTATATAGAGATAATTGTGCTAATATAACAGGGCTAAATTGGACATCAGTTAAATGTGGTATAAGCAAGCCATGTGATTATCAATCTAATTAATATAATCAAGATTTGTCCCTGATCATAAAATCTATCTGAAAGAGCTGCGATAAAAATATATTCACTGCGTGCAAACAACTTGCATCTGATCATTTAATAGTTCACAGAATTTTTGAACTGAGGTTTGAATTTTGAGAATGTTGAGATGTGTTTCACGATGATGATAACCTCAAGTTCAAAGATGGGTGTGGTCCGATCCACGAATACTGAGTATTCATGTAGTGATGTAGTAATGATGACTACTGAGTACTCTTGGATCTGAACATCAACCTGTTGACGGGCGTCACGGCTGGTATGATCCAGTGAATGCAACATGGTCTGTAGTTAACAGTTACAATCAACCGACTCTTAACTGTCCATACTGGGATCCACTGCATGATATTTCATGTCATCTCATGTGTGAGATGATTGACAAGATACTCCAGAAATGGAACATGTCTGTTACCAAACCCCCCAGTAGAAAGTCTAAGCATTGCTCCCGTCTAATGCTGTCTTGTGTAAATAGCAACATTTTGCGGCACTTGAGATGTCTTGAGCCAAACTACCCTCTCCAACAAGCTCTTTGTAAATAGAACAAGCATCACACTGGCCTGAGAATGAAATGGTGTGCACTCCAGCAAACTCAGGTTGTCCATCTGGCAGCAGGCACTGCTTGTCTATCCACTGGGATCATTCCTTCCTACTCTTCTGCCTCCCACCACTGTCTCTCCAATTAAAAGTTACACATCAGCCTCAAGTCTGAGCCAGACTTCCAGATGGTTGGAATGATAGAGCAAGCTTTTCTTCTGTTGCATTGTCAGTGGAGAAATCAGTTACCTGTGTGTCTATTTGCCAAAAGTGCTGTGCAGTTGGGTGGTTGGCGGATGCTTTGGGAATTGAGTTGAGTTCTTGTGCGTAGTTAAATCCCCAAACTCTGCTCTGTACTTTTAGACACAGCAAGTCTGAGACTGAGCAAGGACTGACATATTTGAAATGTTAATACAGAGCTACATCTTACTTCTTGTTAGGTTAGATGAGATTGTTCATTTTTCACTTTCCTTTAACACTATGGAGAGACTATACTGAAACCTGAGCAATTGCTAAATCTCCTGTAAAATATACAGTTATATTTGCTTTAATTTAAGTAAATATCTTCAGATTCCATCGCATTTCACATTCAGACCTTTATTGAAATGTGAATAAAATGTCAATTACGGGTCCGCACTTTGACAGGACATAATAATTTAATTTGCACTCCTACCATACCTTAAACTAATCCATTATACTACGAAGCAAAGGAATGAATCAAATAAAGTGAGCACTTCATAAAATGTCAGCCTACATATCAAATATTTGTCTGAAGTAAGCTGACATGAAAAATGATTCTGAAGGGACTCTGAGGGCTTCAAAACACAGACATCCATCGAACCATCTTTAAATGCAAGTTTATTTTCTACTTAGCTCCGAGGCACTGACATACATGAAGCCGTCAGTGACCGAAGATCACAGGAAAGGCGTGTCAGCCTTTATTTTACCATCACAGCGTCTAGCGTATGTTATCCCACATGCTTAAGTGCAGTTGACAGGTAAATCCCATGGCTGAGTATTTCTGCTGCTCTCACGCTTCCTTGTGAAAGTCTTTCTGTGTATGAGCGACCATCACATCTCTTGAGACCAGAAGACTGCAGCTCTTGCGGAATAAAGACTCCAATTTCAACAACCAGAACAACTGAGAACATAATCTTAGCGAACACAGGTTGACCAAAGGCAGTACAAAGTAGAGGGGCATTGTGTTGGTATGGTCAGCCCCTCCTCAATGTGTCCATAGCCAGGCCATTAGACATGCAACAGCGCCAAATTTACCCTGCAACTAACACCAATCCAATGTGGGAGACAACTTATGTTTTTTATGCATCATTACAAGGCTGGCAACCACCTGTCTCCATGATGTGCTGTGCTTGAATTCTGTAATTCTTCAGTAAGCATGAGTTTATGTTCCAATAAAATCTGACAGGCACAGTTAATGATAAACGAATCTGCCAATAGCTCGGTTTCTCAAAGCAACACGGGACTTTAGCAGAATTTCATCCAACGGATTCTTGAACTGCCTTTCAGTCGGCTGCTGCCAGGATGGACTGACACCGGACTTGCCTCGGATGGTCAAGCTGAATATCACTGTGGTAGATATTACAAGGAAGCCAAGAGAGGATGCTCGTGAACATAGCAAACAGAAGATTTATCAAGCAGAGGCTTTTACAATTACATCAAGGTCTGAACAGAAGTGTGTTTGAATAATGAACTCTGGCACATTTCCATGCAAAATTTAAAAGAACTAGTTTATCTCAGTTACACCGTTATCCAACTGAAAAAAATGTACAGAAACAATAAAGGTAGACAATCTTGCAAAAAGACCATATGACAAATCCATAATCATAATCACGATCTGTGTCATGTCTCTGCTCTGATTCTATTGTGAAAGTCTGGACTGGAAGTTGCGATTTGTATCTTTCATTTGCATGTTTTTTTCCACTTGCCGCTATTTTTCTTCTTCTACTTTTGAAGCTATAGTTAGTGCTATTTTACTGGACAGCAATATGACGCAGTCAAGTACAAAATCACCACTAAATAAAGCCTTAAAATGACCGCACAGGTGAATGAAGAACTCTCTGACACTCTCAACAACAATTACAAATTTTCTAAAATGTTACGTATTTTAGAAAATGATTAAAGAATCTATTATAAACAAACATGATGAAATATTTGGTCATCAACCCAAAACTGTGGTTTTAGATCTGACTGAGACATTTCTACCTAATTCAGTTTACAGCTTTGAAAACGAAAGACGGGCTGTGTCCACCTTCTGAGAGCAGAGGATCAAAATCCCACAGTGTGGCTGTTGCAACAAACCGCATTTACAAACCAACCAATCAGGACACGACATAAAATGACGCATAGACCCATCTCACACAGTGCGACGTGCAGTGAATTTGAGGGTTTAGAGGCACTTTGATGCTGTCAGCTTTCAATCTGCAAAACTAATGCTAACTGAGCTCCACATCCCTAAGAAAAAAGAAAGCAGACATCTGTCATACAGCATGGTGATCTCCCCAAGAGCCCCCAACGAATGAGGTCAATTAGTACGTGAATAATGTTGATCTTTTTGCTACAATTTTAGAGTCACATATCAAAACAAACTGCCACACTGGGATTCACCAGGGTCAATGATCTCTGACATGAGATGTGTATATTGCTGTCTCCTCCGTCAAGCTCATTACCTGCCAAATGTGGGCTGAAGGTGAACTGTGTGGGTGAGCCTCAAGTATGTCCCCCTAATAGCATGGTGAGCAGGGTGTGTGTGTGTGTGTGTGTAGGGGTGGGGGGGTTTACATGGTGATAATTGAGAGCATAATGGTCACTTACAGCATGTACACCCTCTGTGTTAAATATAGCCAGACACATCCAAGAGTTCACAGTGAGCTGCGTATCAGATGACAGGCTTTCGCAGTATCCTCCACGAGGGAGATGGTTGTAAGGGGCGATTCCACTGAGGATTCGAAAATTGAAATTTCTTGCAGGATTACAGTCTTACATTGACCGGTTTAGGTGTTTGTTTCCACAACACATAGTACCTCATGTTTATGCTTGCAACCTGCAAGGCTAGCTTACCAACCAGGAAAAGTAAGTAACTGTCCCTGCGCCCAGACTCCCGAGGGGCCCCTAAAGCCTCTGGTTTATTATGTGTCATTTGGCTTGCGGTCATTTGATACATTGCAGTGCATATTAGTTCCGGAATGTGCACTGCTACAGAAAAATATCAGATGACATTTTGAGGGCCTTAAGGCAGGTGTTGTATCATCACCTAATCTCAAGAGTTACCTGGTGTCCACATACTGTACTCATATCTACATAGTGCACACAAAGGTTGTGTTTTACCAAACCAGGCACAATGTGGAATTCCACTATATGAGAATTGGTTGGTTTCTTGAGCTCTTGGCAAAATATAATGAACCTGCAACATGCCTTCAGTGTGCACTGTAATGGAAGGTCAGACAGGGTGCAGACACAATGAAAGGAGAATGGAAGAAATAGGAGGCAGTCAATAAGGGCCCACAGGTCGCAGGAACCTTTTCACGTTGCTTTGGCTGTCCTTGGAAATATCATAATCAGTGACTGGGGCCGTTTCACAAAGAAGCACAAAGAATCCAAAACAATCCTCACAATTAAACTCATATACAATGAGCAGAAACTGTTGATTTTATTATTGCATTATTATTTATTATATATGCACCTTTTCTTACTTATCAGCTGCTAAGAAATATTTCAGTGCACCTGCACAATGTGTATCTGAAGTAAGACTTAGTGAAGCCGGACCTGACTGTCTGAAAAATATTATAAAATTACTTTCACGTAAAAAAATGATTATAATGGAAATGAAATGAATTCAGTCTGCAGTTTTTGCCTAGATTTTTGGCATTCAATGTTCTATTATGTTCTGCAACAACACAGTCTTCATATTTGTATGAAAATATTCCAAATAATACAATGTCAATTTGCATATTGCCTACATTGAACAATACAAACCAACAGCTGACTCTTGGTTTACAAAGCACAAATAACTATTCAGCAAAGATATGCACATACCCGGAGTGCAAGTTATAATTGGGGAAATCTTAGAAGACATCTTATCTGAAAAAAGTTTAAGAATCCTTAAATGAATGTCAGTGAATTTCTCCTCATACAGCAACAGACTGAACAATAACTCTGCTTTTCCAAGCTGTAATCCCAGAACTGGAAGTAACTGTGGTGTCAATTAAACTCTGTATTAACATTTACACTCTCACAAGGTATCTAAATATGTTTCAGAAGATAGAGTATGCTGAGCAGAAATGCTGACAGCTGACGTGAGAAAAAGGAAACTAATGAACACCAAATTATGTTAAAACCCTTAGATACAAAAGGTCCTGAGAACCCATCTCAACTGAATAATCAATGTAACGGTGTAACGTGGTTATTAATAAGTGACGTCTTTCACACCCGGAGCTGAGACCATCTTGGATGGAGAACCTCTTTGATGAACAATTCAAAGAGAAGGGAGCAAATCCGGTGTTTGTCACTGAGTTTGTTTTACACAGAATACACCTTTCCCCCTCTAATCAACAATCATCTAATCATAGCTGAGCAAACATAACTACAGTGGACACAGCAGACTTGCTGAGCTTTGGATTTCTGTGCATGTTTAGGTGGTGTGCATGTGACTGAATATTTAAATCATCTGGGGGACGGTGTCTTTTGTTGACAGCCTTTCAAGACAAGAACAACAGTCCAAGGATTCGACACAATAGTGTGTTTATCTCCTTCTGGTATGCAATCACTATCATGTTTGGCTACCTACACTAGTAACCTTTTCTTATTACATCATTTGGTGCAGTTACATGCAGTGATATTTTGTGCATATTTAACTCTTTTTACAAAGTTATTATCTTTAAACAAGTCAACTGAAAACACTGAAACATCAGCCCGAGACGTCATTTTCAACCGAATCACAGATGTAACTGTAGCTTAATTAGCTAAGTGGCTGATAAAAACAGTAATTGTAAGAGAAATGGAAGGTCAAGGAAGATCAAGGACTCACTGTTTCTCTCTGTATAAACATGAATTTGCATGGTATATCTGCCACTGAGATCACTATGAACTGCACACGTCACGACAGAACAGAACGCTAGATGGGCATTGCAACAGTAAGGGGGGAGGGGCTTAATGGCAGGTCATTTCAGGCAGAATTTAATCATTTTGTCCCCAATTAGAAGTTTGAACTGAAATGTCACAGTGTTAATAACACATAGATCGAAGGTATTAGTGTGCATGTAAATTGACTTCCTAATGCGACCAAATTGGGCTAATCGAGGTTACCAAATCAAATCATTTCAAAGCACAAATAAAGAACAAGCACTTTTAAATCAAAGATGTTTACTGAGTCGGTCTCCTAGAAAAGCACAATGTCTTTGTTGTGCCAGCGAGCAAGGGAGGTCAAAGCAAAGTCATTTATCTCTGTTGAGTTGGAAATTAACTTCTGCCTCCAAGCAGTTCGACCTAGTAAGAACCCTGCTATGCCGCTGACCTCTCAGGCAACATGTGTGTTGCAAAAATAGCAGAGTAGGGGGTGTATGACTCTGGCAGATTAGCATCACATTGTTGATATGACATATATTCCGAGGAAAAATGAGAACTTTTCAGCCATTTAAGTAGCGGGATAAAAGATTGGAAAGGAAAAAAAAATAACTTGGGTTATTCACGTGACATATGAGTGCAAGAACTTGTAAAAATTGCTTGTGTAGAAAACCCAAGGGTATAAATCAGTAAATGTGATTCATTTTATAAGTAATAATGATTCCTGCTTTCAATTCAGCACAGGGATATAGAAGTAATTTGGGCAGCCTGTCTAAATATATTTCCCCCAACCATTTTTTCTTTCACAAATCTGTGGAAATACAGCTAAAAGCACAGACTGATGTGTAGTCATTAGCTGTCTCAAGATTTCAATGCTTTTCCCCTTCTACAGAAACACAAATAAAATCGGAAAGTGTGGGAAAACTGTGCTGTACACTTAAATCTGTATAAATGCATACTGTATGTAAATAAGCAATAAAGCTTCTGTCATAATAAATGGAATACCTACATGGATAAAAATGTCATGGAAATGCAACAGTCACTGCAAAAACAGTTTTCTCTGTTAGGAGCATATCTGCGAAAGATGTAGTAAAGAGGGAGGCCAAAGGGCTCCCACACATATGAGCAAGTCAAAACAAGTTTAAGTTTTCCTAACTGTATTTGTATTTAATATTTGTAATGAAAACCAAACCCGAGTCAACATTGGGTGAGAGGCTGGGTGCACCCCGGACAGGTCACTAGTCTATCACAAGCCTGTTCTTAAAAGCTACAACCTGGTTCATGACCATAGCCACTCTAAATGGTGTATGCCTACCAAGCACCATTTGAAGAGCCCATTTCAGGCAATTTCATACTAATATGCACATGGACCCAAGGACCCAGCTTAATGTGGTATGATATAAGCCCTTTATTATGTTCTCTTCACAGGGCAGGTCTCATCTCTCACTGTTTCACTTAAAATAACCTGGAAAAAAAAGTGTTTTGACATCCAAAGGTTGCATATTATAGCTTGAAGTCTTTTCAGCAGACAACACCAAGTTGTTGTTGCCTTTGTCTGCTCATCCACACAAAGGCTCAGAAGCCTTAAGAGATCAATTTTCTGAGCTCTGCTCACTTTTGTGTGGCCTCAGAGATTCTGTTAGAGGGGATAATTGTTGTCTTCCATACACGGGTGCTAGCTGCAGGGACTCACCTGGAAAAGCACATGCAATGCAGTGCAGAGAAATCAATACAACAGGGCTAATTGGGCTCTAAGCAGGTAGTCAGGAAATGGCTGCAACTCATGCCCATTTCGACAACCTATAAGACAATGAAGAGCAAAAATTGAATATGACATGCAACACTGTGCACCTCTTAGTTACCAGTGGGGAAAAGGAGCAGTTCTGCAAAATTACAATACAGTCGACATTTATCAGCTTCTCATCTCAGCTTCAAGTCTGTCCATATAACTTCAGACACTGGATGATTGCACGTGATATATTAAAGCAGATTCACGGTTAATAACAATTTTTTTTAAATCTCTTTAACCACCTCTTCTAGGATCTCAGGTCTCTCGTTGTCAGAGAAAATATTTACTCACTTTTCTTTTTCAGTAGCTTATCTACTTGAGCTGACCGCTTCAAAACTCCTGATTCATATGTGTCAGTCAAACATCATTAGATATCCCTGTAGCCCAACTCTTATCAGCTTACAACACCTTGGATTTTTTTTTTTTTTTTTTTTTTTTAATACGCCTTCCACTGCTGTGATGTAAAACAAGTATCCACAGGTTCAGGACATTTTAATGCCTGAAACAATGGCATCAGAAACATGAAGCCTATAACCCTATAAGGAGAGAAAAAGATTTATAATATACTAATATACTGGGACATGTGGATTTTCAGTTTAAGTGTGTGTTTTTAATATTTATTTATCTGTGTGGGACTGTTTGACTATAAAGCGACAGGTGGCATGATAAGCAAACAAGATTACCTCTGTGCTAACTACAATATTTTTCTCAGTGCTACAGACACATCTTGGTAGTTATAGTACAACTCAATTTAATGCTTTGTAGGCATTATACAGTAAGTACATATACAACACACACTGCACAGGACCAGTCGCTCTTTACGTAAACAATCCAGACTCACCAGAATAAATTTAAAGGTTTCTGAAGCTGTGAAACAACCAAGAAATTGCCCGACACCCTTCATTTCCTGATTCTAAGGAAAAGCACTGATTTGGTTGCTGGTGGCTGCCTTTTGTGCATTCACTGTATGTCTCTCTCTCGCTCTCTCTCTCTCTCTATGGTTGCAATTGTTTCTCTCTCTCCCTCTCTCTCTCTCTTTCAGACTCTGAATCAGCAGGTCCCTTCGGTAAACAAGGCAGAGTGATTGTTGGATTTGCATATTCCTGAATAAATTATATTGCATTTCTGCGATAAGCAGTGCACTACTGTTTGGTAGCTTTTCCTCCTCCTTTTCTGCCTCCGCTCTTCTTTTGCTACACCATTCACACATGCTGCCACGAATTAACCCTGATCATGAGGGACCAAGGCAAGTGAGAAAGTGCTGCTCAAAATTCATGTTTTCAGCAGTAGGAAAAGCATGCCATTGGCCCCTGGTGGGGCCCAGACTGCCAACTACGTGGATGGTTAATCAGGCCTGATAATGATGCATGTCCATGTCCGCCACCGAGGACAAGGATGGCAGCTACACTCAACGGTGGGAGATGGGGGTAGAAAGACTGGGAGGAGAGGAGGTGGAGATTAAAGAGACTGAAGCTACAGAGAATCTAGATAGTTATAGAGATGGAGGTGGAGAGGAGAAATTATAAGATAAGTAGTTGAGGAGAGGAGAGGAGAGGAGAGGAGAGGAGAGGAGAGGAGAGGACTCCCCAAGATGAGTCTATAAGAGATGCAAAAGAAGCTCGATCCAATGGACGAGGTTATTTAACGGGGGTGCAAATTACCATTTTGTGTGTGTATGTGTGTACACGTGTACAGCCAGACTGGCATATGGATGTGTGTGCATATTCACATCACTGTCTCTAATGGGGCCGGGGGATGTGCTTCTTAATATGAACACATCTACATCTACAGACTGTAGACTGCTTTTTAATTACAGCGCTGGCGTGCTAAAAAAGCGGCCAGTAGAGGAAAAAAAAAAAAGCTCCCCCATTAAAGCCGCATGTAGGCCTCAGCCTTTTCCCCCATCAGTTCAGCTGATGACTGCTTTTTCCCTTCTCCCCCTTATTCCCCTCACTTCCTTAGGAGAATTGGGCTGGTGGTATTTTGGCTGTGAAAAAGGAAACCATCGGACGGCAGGGGCATGAATATTCCAAATGACTAATGTTGCACATGCTTATTTTTGACATATCTGGCTTCCGCAGGGAAATAAAACACTTCTAATGCAGGGGGACCATCTGTTATCTGTTGCTGGTGTTTCAGAGCAGGCGGGCTCGGTGTGCACACACTCGCTTGCACACGCAAAAAACACACACACACACACACACACACACAGACACACAGACACAACACATGCGCACACAGGCAGACAGATCGACACATTCTCACACAGCGGGGGGGCGTACATAGACAGCGAGACACATGCGCACACACATGTACTAACAGCAGAATCCGCTGGGAGCATGCACAACAGACAAGCTCTAAACTCCTATACAAATCGAACACTTCTTTTTATTTATTTATTTTTTTTTATTTCAGTGTGTTTGTCAAATGTGCTGTAAATCTCGAGCTGGAAGGTGACAGGGAATGCACACACTTTTTTATGCTAGCCATAAATACCAGGGCCTGTCTCCCCACAGCAGCTGGAGCGCGATAATATGCTGGTGGTGTGAAGGGGGAATAAACTAGCTGCATCACCTTGAAAACAAAACATGAAACGCACAAACACTCTTCTGCATCAGCCCCACATCTACACTAAGTGCATTCTCCCTTAGATTTGTTTGGAACTATGGCCAAAGGAATAGGCGCAGGAGGTATGGTAAACAAAGCGCTCTTATGCATGGATAATCTGTTTGTTATTTTCACACAATAGCCAAGCTTCTAGGTATGCCACTGTACTTCTATTCAATAGAATATTTTGGGTAGCTAAATTTGCTGTTGAATTCCCTCTCAGCTCCTGTGCCTTTACATTTCCAAGGCACAAAATTATGTTTCAGAAAACATTCCAGGGGATATCAAATATTCAAAAATGGTATATAACACATGCATCCATATGAATCAGTAGCACCAAAGATCTGTACTTGTGTATTTTTTATTTTTTTGTAAACAAAGCTATTTTTAGACTCACCAAAACACATTGTGGGTATCCTTGAAGCCTAATAAACATGTTGAATGCATTTCCTTCCTTATAAATCATTTCTAAAGCAAATTTTTGGAAGACATTTCAATTCATTACTATTATGCATTATTTACGGTACATCCATGTTTAGTAGCTGGCAGTCACAGTGGTCTTCTTCCATGCATTTTTCTGGCACATTGCTACATTTCTGGGCCTGCTACTGCTACAAACTGTCGCTACAGAGAATGATTGTTTTATTTATCTATTCAAATATTTATATTTTTATTTCTTTTGTTCAGTGTAAGCCACTACATGTAGAATTTGTACATTTTGGACTTTGGAGCCTTGCCCAGTTGTAGCATAAAATAACAAAAACGCATTTCTACATGACAAATATCAATCTCTTCATAAATTATCAAAAATCTTATTGATTCATTTTCAAATGCTAATCACAGGAGAGGAGAGGAAGCGGCCTATTGCATATTGTCAAAGCTCATCAGACTTATGCATGTTTAATGCATTGTGAAAATTTAGACTGGATGATAAAAAACCAGAACCAAACCGTTACAAAAATAACTACAAACACATTTCTGCTTGTGTGAGTGTCGCACTGCCTGGTTAGAGCTCGGTTTCCTGCATAGTGATGGTAACCAATGAACTCAAATAGGACCACCTGTTACTACCACTTCTCTATCTGTGTCGTTTTCAAAGTTGACTGAATGCAACACCTGTGTCATTTTCTTCATCTAATGGGTCTCCGAAAGCTAGTGCTTCGTTTTATTCTGTTTTATTCTCTATTGATTAACAGTGAATCAGACCTTATTAGCTTGTAATATGAGTTTGTTTTTTTTAAGATTTAATTAGACGTAATCCTACAGAGTAAGAAGATGGTCTTGATTGCATGTTTGTATGTTTACATCTCGCCACTCCATACTTTCCAAATAACGCAATCATTTTTTGTGGTTCTGGACTCTTCTCTCTCATAGGTGAGCCCTTTTATTTTTTTATTTTTTTATTTTTTTTTGCCATGAACAAGTGTGTGTGTTCCATCCTTGGTGTTTAGCTTTGAGCACAATCAAAAAGTTTCACACACATACAGGCATATAATGTCACTTGATCTTATGTCTTGATGACAAGCAGCAAAGAGGGATTTCAGGCAGGTGCACAAGAGCAGTGGGGGTAAAGATGATGGCGGTAAGGTTTAATAACTTACCTCTGTCAGCTGCCATTAAATGAGAATCTTCACCGACAAGACTGTCTAGTGCACCATGTGTGTCTTTGATCTACAAGCAGATAATGGAAGCAGAGAGGGAGAGAAAACAAGGTCAAAGATCTATACACTTATAAGACCTTGGGTATCACCTGCACTAATGTATACAGCGACAATAAAAGTGCGCATGTATGTGTGTGTGGGACAGAGAAAGTGATTTTAAAAAGATCCTTTCAGCACAAGTCCATGACTCTAATATGCGCCTCCCAGCAGACACTGTGCGCTTGATGTTGCAAAATACAAGGTTCCTTTCTGTGCTCTAGGAGGCTCCCTGGAGCCTTTGAAAGACAGTTTAATGATGAAAGACAACATGCCTGGATGCTAGTGTTCTGTTTTAGGTCACAAGGGAAAAGCAGGCAGAGCCAAAACAATTTTAGGTCTTTAATTTTCCTTTTAAGACGCCAAAATCATTTAGAAAGATCCAAGACACATTGTATCCTCACCTTGTGGAAGGTTTTGGAGGGAAATGATCACTAAATCATTACAAGAGTAAATATTGCTGATTGCTAAGCCGCAGTGGTAAAATATTGATATACCAAATATCAAAATATTGAAATTTATCTGTAGTTGGGAATCTACCTGAGGTTAGAAAAATGCGTATCACTGTTGTGCTATATCTTTTTGTTGATGCTTGTAGGCATTTTCTGTTTTAAGAGAACAGTAAAAAAAACTGTGCAAAACATCCATTCTTCCTGTAGCATTCATGAGGCTGAGGATGACTGAATATAACAAGATTCCCACATATGGGGCAGCGGAAATATAAGTCTGATTTGATGACTTGTCCCATGTTACATGCTGTTATTTTTTCTTTCAATGGAAACCAGACTGTAACACTCAACTGTGCAAGTGAGAGGCGTCGCCAAATGCAATGTGACTCACCACCTCTGAAGAGAACAAAAACCTGCTTAGGATCAATGTGACATTGCATGCAGTATTTGCAGTTCAGAATATTTGGAAAAGACCGGACTGAATACAAATGTGAGAAATGGTCGCGCACGATAGAAAACCCTTAAAGCAACAGTAACTTTTTTTCCCTAATATTTTTGGTTGAAATAAGCTCCAAAACATGTCTTGATGTGGAGAACTGGTCTAATCAATCGGAGAAGGCCAAACGCTGTGGTGGGAGCTCACAGATGTCAATCAATTTGTGAACGTCCTTCTGTTCCACCTCTCCTCTCGCACAAGGCTTCAAGCTAGTATTAGCTGCTGGAAGACGTCACTATGGCTGACTCACAGGCTAGCAAGCTCGGAGCGCGGAGAGAGAGGGGTTGGAAGTGGTGGAAGAGTGTTTTGCATGCGAGTCTCATGCTAGGATAAGCTTGGCTTCAAAAACGTGCATATTGTAGCTTTAAGGAATCACGTAGGCCTAACTGAGTTACTCTATGAGACATGTCTTTTAAAATAATAATTTAAAACGTTTTGTTAGTTCTGGTTAGACAACAGGAGGGGAATTCGTATTGATCCAGCTTTGTGTTTTTGATGTTTTTTCAATGTACCTGAACCAGGGTGAAAACAGCTAGTCTGGCTCTGTGCAACAGTAACAAAACCTACTTATCAGCACCTCTAAAGCTCACTCATTAGCATGTTATATCTTGTTTGTTTAATCCGTAAAAAAAAGTGTAAACTTAAAATGTGGGCATTTCTTGCCAGCATTTGTATCCCAAATAGTCAAAACTTTTTTTAACTCCAAGTGAAAACTAGTTCACCTTCAGTTAGATTTATCTAAGTAAAACATACTTAACTATCTTCAACTGCCAAAGTGAAAATGATTTTGCCAAATCACCAAATACACCACAAAGAAGTAACATTTGCTAATTCAAGCAAAGTTGGCAGGGCTGGAAGCTTGGTGACATGGTGTTAGCTGGTCAACTGCTGCGGCTTGAGAGCTAATCGCTAACTGTAGTCAGTCACAATAGCCCCCAGAGATTCCATCTATTTTCTTTCTACTGTTCTGTTGGCAAACTCATTAGCTTGTGAGCTTAGCTCGGATGTTAAGGTTTATTCAAAAGACGCATTTGTACCACCGACTCCTGTCACATAAATGTCTGCAAACAAATATTCGGACAGAATAACATTCGTCTCTTTGAGCTGATTCTCTGAACGTGACAATTTAACCCAAATGAACTGATTTCCCCACAAAATGCCACCGTTTTAAATCCTAATATGACCAAGCGTTACCTTTACATAAAATACTTATACAGTATGAAGGTGCAATTATTAAACTTGCCATGCCTTCTCGACAGAGATACAGACCACCAACATGTGAGCTAATTACTGTGTAACAGCGTGGTTGCAAATAACTTAAGTATCCTCATGATGATAGTCAATGCTCACCTAGCCAGAGTGGCCTCAACAAGACAAGTCTTCTGCACATCTCCGGATGCGCTGCACGAGGCACAAATAATGGAGGCAGCTCAGTCCTCATGGTCTACCTATCTTTTCATTTCCACGTAGTTCTCCAGTTCGTGTTTGCGTCTGAGAACGAGACACCAGCAGAGTAAAGCCTTCAAGCAGCCTCATACGCTGCACCCAGAAATCAGCCAGCATAGAAAAACAGAGGCTTGCTCTTGAAAACTGTCTGCCTTTGAAGGATCTTTATTCTCCGTTCCCCAGCTGCCGGAGATGTGTGTAACGGCTTAGACATACAATGGGTGCACCGCGGGTATTTGTCCACCGAGAGCCGAGGCCCAGTAAATGAAAAGAGGGGCACACATGCCCAGGAAGCACCTAATTAATTGACAAGCAGATATTTCTGAATTTATAATCATCAAACAGACTTCATTTTGATCCCCCACTACCGTCCTCGCCAACCCATCTTCCCAGGCGACTTACTTAAGAGACTTATCTTATAAATACAGCCCTAATCAAAATAAATGACTAAAAGCTCCAAGGGAGTTGAAGGCTATACACATTTACATCAGAGGAACTGATGCTGCCTGTGCACCGACTTAAGGTTCAAATCACAGAGAATCCTAACTTACGTAATACTTTCTGTGTTTTGTTTTTTTTGTTTTTTTGGCTGCTCAGTTTGGCAGACCTATATTCATGACAGCCAAGTAGGAGAGACACGGCCTCCTTCTATGTGTGTTATGTTGAATTCCCTCAGCAGCATGCTCAGTTGGTGAGCGTGTCATATTTTACAGAATATTTTTTTAATATTTAATGTGTCACATGCTTTTTTTTTTTTTTTTTTTTGGTCTGTTTGAACGCACTTCACGTGTGTTCTCTGCATTTGCGGGCCATACATGTCTTTCTATATATGTTTACTGCTCAATATTCTTCCCTCTGTTTTGAACTGGGTGGATATATCTCATAAAATGTAGCAATGACTGATTATTTACAGCCAGTGTCTTACAGGCGCTGTTTTAGCCAGTCAGTGATGTCTGGCTAAGGTGAAAGTATGTTGATGGATTGGTCGTCAAAGATTCACCTGAGACCGAGTTTTGATGGATATGTTACTGCCACAAAGTCCAATACAACAGATGGCACAGACCATGAAGCTACAACTCTCAGTGTATAAAAGTCCAACAGCTCTCTATTAATTTTGAGAGAGGCCAGTGCAGCAATTTAACACACAGGCTTCAGCTGTTCTAAAGTCAAATTTAAGGTTTATGTGGAGACTGCAGTGTTCATTGCATGACTGGTATCTCTGCAGAGGCAGAGTTTAATGTTAAAGGTGGCAGGAGCACAGTGTTTGCAGAGCCTCCAGAATCTCATCTGCTTCGTGACACTGTTGCTAATGCAAACTGAACTTGCCTGTGACATTTGTGGAAGCCTTTGCAGAGTTTAACTTTTGGACGGGAGTGCAGCGAGAAGGGTGGATGTGGACCCTGAGTAGACCTTGAGTGGACCTAAACAATCAGCACACCAAGTCCTCATATTTATTGGTAGAAAATTATTTTTTGGTGACTTCTGAAGCCTTATGACTATTCCAAGAACAAGTCATGAGCGTTTTCTGATCTGCCAACTCAACTTGGCAACAAAGCTACTTGGTTAAGGTTAAAGAAAGACCACCTTCATTCTTAAAAGAAATAAAGATTCACATTTGCCTGTCAAAGGTCACCTCACAGCTTAAAATCTCAGCACAAATCTACTTTGGCTCAACACTGCTGTTATAAATGCTGGTGACC
Source organism: Seriola lalandi dorsalis (assembly GCF_002814215.2). NCBI lineage: Eukaryota > Metazoa > Chordata > Actinopteri > Carangiformes > Carangidae > Seriola > Seriola lalandi. Next base: position 642,189 of record NW_019525471.1, on the reverse strand, counting down.
AGATCCCTAATGATTAAGGCTCACTGGAAGTGAACAATTTTCACAAAACCACCTCTGCCATTTCTTGCTTGCAGCTGCGAGCGTGTCAACACTCGCAAACTAGTGAGCAGTATCGCTCGTTAGCAAGCAAATAAGTAACTTACGTTGTTCTTGAACAATTTAAAGGAAAATGTACAAAGTAGCACTTTTCTCACCGTTTTTCTTTCTCAGTTATTTCTGCAAGGTTTCCACAAAAAAACTGCTATCATTTGCATGAAGTAACAAATAATTAATTTTCAAACTTTTTTCATGTTGTTGGTCAGTACAGCATTTACTGTTAGCCAAATGTGCTTTGAAAGATTATTCATCTCCCGTACAAAATTAACAAAATTACAAAATTTGATACCAGTGTTAAAAATGGGTTGAGAGCATTTAACAATAACTGGGCGCAGTTGATTCATTAACATTTCCACTTCAACACTTTCCACACTTCTAATGTAATAGAGTAATCGTGCAGTATAAAAATTTAATGAGCGCCTTTCATCAACAAAAAATTGTTGTGTGAGTTTTTCCATTCTGTTTAAGTTGGCCATATTTGAGAATCCGATGCTGGCAGCATTTAAGAGTAGATCAAGGCAGCGCAAGGACAGTGTGTGGTGGTGTAAGTGCGCATATGTGTGCCTGAGAGACGGCGTGTGTGCTCTGTGAGAGGTAAAATAATGACAGGCGAGAACGGATGGCTGGTGACGCGGTGATGAGGAAAAGCGCCACATATTTTGGGCCTCAGGCTGGGCAGCTGTGAGAAACTTCTTCTCTCTTATCCCCTTCTTCCCCTGGTCCCCCTCCCGC
>NW_019525471.1:575287-641341 GCF_002814215.2 Seriola lalandi dorsalis | reverse complement strand
CCCAACTCCTCCCAACCCTCCACCCCCCCTTCTGCGGCACTGTTCAAACAGAGGACAAAGACGCCCAGAGTGATTTTCCTTTTCCGATCCCATACATGGCTGCTGGCACTTTCCTCTTCTGTATCTCCAGCTCGCAGCAAGAAGAGTGACAGAGTGAGTCATGGTGGTTTTAACGAGTGAATCTTTTGATTAATTTTAATGGCACTTCCGAACAAAATCCTCTTCCGCTAGGAGAAGATGTGCCTGTCTATTATTACATGTTATCATGTTTCACTTTCACACGAGTTGAGATTATGTTTGATACTGTAAAGGATTACAAAGGTAGCTGGAGCTGCACATTTTGCAACTTTTTCTGTATGAGTCACATCTCCTGGATAACCATGTTTTGACATAAATGGTAATGATAGAGTCAAAAGGCTACCTGCATTTTTCAAAGTTGGTGGGCACTTGTTTGAGTGTGAGTGTTAATGTGTGAATTTTTTTTTTCTTGACTGTGAAACCTGCAGTCAACGGTAAATTCATGGACATATGGCAGATTTATGTATATGTGCCTTAGCTTGATGAAAACACACAATCTTATGGAAATGAAGGACACACACATGCACAAACACGTAGGATCTTTTATACATCACTAGCGCCCGCTGCCGCATCCTGGGACACCAGTTCAGACAAGAGCAAGAGCCAATTAAAGTTGTTTAATCTAGAAAAATTAATGCATCTCTCCGTATGTATGTGTGCGTATTTGGATGGAGAGAAAAATGGCAGCTTGCGTGTTGCCGTCACACTTTCAGGTCATGCCAGTTGGCTTCCCCAATGTGTGACAGCGGTGAGATCCAGACAGAGCAGGAACAAGAAAGCAAAAGAGCAGAAGGGGAGAACATGGCAGCCGAGGACTACCACTTCTACATCAAACGAATGTTGTCACAACAGAGCAACAGAGCCGCCCCTGTTAACTGTGACACCATTCAGCTGCTCGTCACACTGAGCAAGGCAAGGCGGAAACCTACTGTAAGTCAAGCAAGTACGCTGTTTATTAAATAAGAGAGCGGGAGAGAAGGGAGAGAGCGGTGATGCAGCGGCGGCAGCAAAGCGAGCATACTGTAGTGGTGTCAAATCTTCATAAGTAGCATGGAAAGGCAGTATTTTCTCATCCCTCCATGAAATTGAATGTTGGGGAGGGAAATGAAGCGAGCCTTCCAATAACAGTAAAGGCAATCATTGAGGCTTGCACTTGAGAAATGTGATACTGGGAGGTTGGCACTGGTGTTTGAGTAGCGCTGAAAGAAACAACAAAAGTGATTATTTAGTGGTATTATTTTATGGTTGATACAGCACATTTTTGTAATGCGCAGCTGAATGAAAGGGAAGGCTGAGGTAAGCTAAAAAGGTAAAGGCAGATGGAATCATTCTGTAACACACAAGCGAATGATTTTTTTTTTTTTCCAAAGGCATTGCCTTGTCCGTGAAAAAATTACCACCTTTTACAAAGAGAACACCTCTCTTTCGTTAATGAAATAATTCATTCTTTTATATAAATATCCAAGTTGGCAAAAGAAGCACAGTTAAAGTTTCTGTATGATCTTAAAAGCCTGTAATCAAATCATTAAGTGCTATAAATGTTGCAGTCTCTGCTTAAACAGATTTTTATCCATATGTTGGCATTTTCACTAAGAGGATCAGATGGATCGGCAGAAGTTCTGTAGTCATACTAAAATTTAAAGAAACAGCTAAGTGATCAGCAGCCAGACTCTCGGCTGCAAGGACTGTTGTCTGTGACAGAAGGAAAACCGGAGGGAAAAAAGGAGTGGGAGTGTCAGGACAACACACCAAAAAGAAAGGCTGTCTCGTAGCGGACGCTGGCGTATGGGCCTGTCAGTCGTCATCGCGTGCCACTCTCCCTGCTCGACACAGTGAAACTGAGGCAATGTACCCCATGAAATATTCACCAAAGTTGTCTTTGCTTAAAAAGGATTGGGGAGAGGTGGGAGGAAAAAAAATGCTGCGATAGACAGACGGAGAGTCCCCCAAATGCTCTTGATGTCAGGTTTGCTTAGGCTTCTTTACATGTGGGGTAAGGGGTGGGAGGGTTGGGGCGACAGGGAGACCAGCAGGGGGTCCATTAAATGTTCACACAAATGTACCCCTAACAGCGTGTCAGTCTCCACAGCAAAAACTCCCAATGCCCAGAAATACTCCACTAATTCTGTTGCACTCTCTAAATACCCACAGCATGCTTTTGCTACGACTGACACTTTAGTTCTTGCATTTCCAAGAAATTTTAAGTGTAAAGACAATGTCTTCATTTTCATTGTTGACACTTGATGTGAGTGTAGCCATAACACTTATTGCCATTTTAACCACTGATATCTATTTGCAAGTAACTTTTTTTGTGCTGATAGGAAAGTGGAAACAATTATGCATCTGTTCTTTCATAATTCAAAACCCACAAATTCAAAGAAATGAAAAGAAAAATTAAAGTGGAAGAAATTTGACATATGGCGTTGGGGTGGGCAACACAAATCCCTATCTCTTCAAACGTTATTTACTTTAACAGAGGCCAGCAGTGATCTGGCAGGCCTTTGACAAGGCAAGGGAGGGCAGGTTAATGTCACATTAAAATTAGCTCCTAATTAGGCTTATGAGAGATGCGGTGACTCATTAGCAATGTTTGCTTCCAAGACAGACAGCACTGTATGGCCATTGTATTTGTGACGGCTTCCGTTGCTGGGATATGTGTTATATAAGGGACATAAGCAGGGTGTGGAGTGTAGAATGCAAATACGCCATTAGCTGCCGCAGCTACTGTGCAAGGCTTCAACGTAACACAATTAGACCCAGTCCTTTTGTATCTGTGTGAAAAGGTCAAATCTGTCACCAGTTTCAATGTAACACTTTCTATAATACATTCTTCTCCTAATCAGGAGCTTTGATTTAGGCATCTCAAGAAAATTAAAGAACTGTGTTACATTTAAATGAATTGCCCGTATGGAGGGACCATAATGGATGTGACAGAGATGCTTGATGACGCAGTGAAGAGCAAGAAACCGAGAACTATGGAAACTCAAATGAGTGTCTTGTGACTCCTGAAGAAGTGCCATACACAAGTAGACAGTTACAGTAATGGAAGCAAATCTTAAGATCCTTTGATAACAAGTATAAGGCCAGACTGTGTCAAAGTAGCTAAGGTTTGTCCAAAAATTTACTAGATTTGTTGCTAGGCGCTTTTATGAAAAAATAATGAGAAGTAAAAAATATCTAGCAAAAAAGGCACTAAGTTGTCAACACTGCTTGTTTGCGCTACATACTTTTATTATCAGCTGCCCGACCAGTGGCGTAACCTTATCACTCAATCACGTGGCATTTGGCTGACCAATGGTGTAACTTGATCAGTCAGTCAGTCAGTCAGTGACATTTACGTTTATAGGGCTGCGGTCGCTTACTGACACTTTTCACAAGCTGTTTTGTAGTCATTTTGAATAATGATGAATAAATCAACTCTATCACACTATCCAGAAGCTGGAATAAAAACTTATCAGACCAATGCAATAAAATAAAATTAAATCTTTCACAAATCTTGGGACATGTCTACGGCTGAGAATCAAATGCAATTGCAAACTACCCTTAGCATAGAGTGTCAAAAAGCATCAAGTAGTAGTTTTCTAACTTTAGACTACATTTTCTTTACATTGAAGGCCCTTCTTTGATATTGATTCACTTTATTTTGTTAAATTAAAAAAAAGGTTAAAATATTTTCATAGTTCCAAGATAAGGTATAATAAAAAAGACCTATTGTTTTGCTTTGGTTTTCTTAGACTTCCATGGCTATGTCAGAAAAAATGTTTATAAGCAACAACCTGTATAAGAACAGGTTTTACTCCTTCAATAACACTAATATTGGAAATAAGAGAATTTTTTTAATACTAGTGGGCATCACAAATCAGACTGGTGCTTCTACTGCTAACAATAATAGTGCAAATAAAATCATTCTATTTTAAATCTATGTATTTCAATGGTGTTTTCATGAAAAGATGGGGAACAGGAGTTTGCCTTATAAAATTCACATTCTATGATGGAGCAACACCAAGATAAGCCAGGCGGATGGTGAAATCTAATCTGAACTCCAATGTTTTTTGTCTATGGAAATGACTAGCTTCTTATCGGCAGCGCGGGTTATTTGAGCAGATTCTCGCTGTGGCTTAGCGAAGGGACTCAATCACTGCTGCCCAGCGATAGTCCTCACTTTCGTCCTCTCCCTCTCTCATCTTTTTATCTGGAGGAGCGGAAATGAAAGGATGGTATCTCCCACTCTCCACGTCCTCGGTTCAGGAGATGGAGAGAGGCACAGACGTTTTCTTTTAGGCCTTAGCTGTCAAATGAAAACATGTGGTTTATAAACCTGTGCTCAGAAAGAAATATGCCGGCAGTTTAGGCACTCTAAATTCGCACTCAAGAAAGGTATTCTGCGATAATTTGTATTGTGGCTGTCATGGTAGGATATATCCATGAGCTAAATCTAATCACACTCTGGTAACTAGAGAAACACCGCTGCATCAAATCAACAGAAGCTACATTTTCAACTTCGGAGTAATCAAGCTTTTGCTCATTTCGGTTAAAGAGTTACATTTTTCTTTCATTTTGTGCTTATCGTCTAGGTTTTTCTTGTCCCTACATTGTTCCTGGAGGATATTGCACACAGTCAGTGGAGATACCAAGGTATGAGAGAATTGGTATCTACTATGGGTGGATGAAGGAAGCAATCAATGATAAATGTAAGGGCTTGGTCACGCATCATTTATGTAGTCAATTCATTTGACTATGATCTAATAGAAACACCACAATAATTGGATTCACCCACAGAGGCAGAGGCAGAGGCAAAGTAAATTTGTACGGTTCTGCTACTTTGGCGTGCAAATTCACACCGTTTACCAACTGCAAGCTGTCTTTACAGTCCAAACTGAAGGAAACTATTGTGGTAGCCATGACAAACTAGAACTATACGACTCACCCTTTTCTGATCTGCACAGACAGGATCATTGCGGACAACTGTAGGTTACAGAGAAGCCAATACATACACCTCAGAAACCTCATCTGGCACCATGTTCCACAACCTTACTTAAATGTGTTAGCATGCTAACATTTACCAAGTAGCACCCAGTACAGCTAAGGTTAATGGAAATGTCATTAGTTTTGCAAGTAAACCAAAGTATTAGTATGATGGCAATGGATAAGGAGACATTTCACTCAGAACCACAAACATCAACCTCAAGTTGGTGCAAGACAAAATGCCTCAGGATCGCCTGATTAATTAGACTTCATTATCTGAGGACCATGGATACCAAATTTCATGGAAATTTATCCAAAGGTTGTGGAGATATTTCAGACTGGACCAAAGTGGTTGACCGATACCTACCAACCTACTAGCATGGATAAATTATAAAAGAAACGGCAACAAATGTCACCTGTGCACAGTCCTGGAGAAGCATGTTCCATCATTTATAAGATCCACAAATTGCCTCTACTGTATGTCACCAAGGTTCCAGGACCGAGAGGATCATTTCACATAGACGAGTCAATGAATTTTGCTATGCCAATTTCTGGCATAACTGGGGCATAATCCAAGGAATAATGGAATGAAGGAGTGAAGGAAGAATATAGTTAGCTAGAAAAAAATGGGAAAAAGCAAAAAGAGAGAGAAGTGCCTGGAAGAAATGAAGAATGATGGAGCTCACCTTGACACCGTCTCCTTTGGTCAGGGTGTCCCAGAGTGTGTGTTGAAACTTGGTGAGATCAATCTGATGGCCTCCTCCCAACAAAGCCTGGGGATAAGAAGTAAGACTCATCTTCAAATACTTTTCAGTTAAAGTAAAAAAAAACATTGTAAAGGAGCAGCTGAAAACAATGACTTTCATTGTCAAATGGTACATGAACACATTCAATGTGCTAACGCAGTAGAAAGCCTCTTTAGAGGCACTCAACAAATAATGCTTCTTCTGTTGTAAATTCTTAATACAACCTATAACATGACCTGCATCACAAGAGTACAAATCTCAAAAAAAGGTATACATTCTGAGACATATCACAGAATGCACACAAGCCCACAATGTCACATCTATTGCAGAGGGCCTGCTGACCCGGGCTTATAAAACGTGCATTACATAACTGATAATAAACCGCACATCACCCATCTCCCATTCAGCTCACCTCCCAATAATCGCTGCTGCCATATCTGCTTATCTATTCAAGTCACTCTCTCATTAAATCAGCTTTTACAGCCAAACGGAAGAAGTTTACTGCTTATAGAAGTCAAATACCATTCATCACGGAGAAGGCTGTAGTTATACAGATATACTGCATGTTTTAATTCACTGGGGAACAAACACATCATTCCTCCTATCTGAATAAACATAGGCTCTTGCAGAAAAAAAGGAGGGTGGGGGGACTGACAACCGCATTAATCTGCTGCCTTTTGCCAGCTGAAATTGAAGTCAGTGAGGCGTTGCGTACCAGTGGATGCCCATCAGTCACAAGACCTTGTGCAAGGCCTGAAAAAGCTGAATGTGATGCTGCTGCACATTGGGAGGTAAAGGATGAGGACGGACGGGTGGAAGGTGGTGCAGCTTTCAGTGTTTATTCATCTGAAACAGTGTCCCCTGGAAGCCATTTTGGCAGCGATGTATCACAGCAGGCGCTGACCTTTAGATACTATGCACAATTAAGCTAAGCTAATAAACACAACTGTGGACCTGGACATTTGGACTGGAAGGCAGGTGCTGTGAATCACCTTGAACGTGAGCGAGTTCTTTTGTGCTTAGGTAGTCTTTTCAAAGCCAAATTGAAATGTGTTTGTTTGAAACGAATACAAAATGCGCCCTGTGCAACGAGAGGAAATTAGCTGAATGGGAGTTTTGTTTGAGGCGGAAGTTCAGTTTTTGTAATCCAACATTCAGGTTTCACTTTCTTCACTGGTGAAATGCTCTTTGCACAATATCTTAAACTTGACCTTTGTTTAAGGAGTCATCAAAGGTCAGATAGTTAGTGTGGTAGAGCTGAAACAATTGATGAATCCATTAGTTGATCAACAGAAAATTAAACTGCGTCAATTCTAATGATCAATTAATCTGAAATATTTATATTTAAAATATCAAACATTTACTGGATCCTGTTTCTCACATGTGGAGATCTAATGTTTTTATCTGTTTTAGATTTTAAATTCAAGACATGTTTTGGATTCCTGGTTGCTCAAAATAAGATATTTAATATCCGTTTTAAAACCCTGGAAATTAATCATCTTTTCTTGCTTTGCCAACAGCTTACATATGGGAAGAAAACTACGGAAGTAGTCATGCTCATGTGAATTTGACCTTTCTACCATTTTCATCATATGACTGACAGAGCATAACCTGATAGGACAGAGGTCTGATCAGATGCAAGTTTGAATTTTTCTACCAGTTCAATGCTACAACTATTTTACTACTACTATATACTACTGGATCTGAAAATGTCCAACTGAATTTGAGAAACTGGAAGAACTTAATCAACTTAAAGTCCCATTATTCACTTGTTCTGGAGTTTCTGATTGTATCCCATGGAAACAACTCAAAAAGCATTTTTGTACCTCTGGTTCCCTTTTCTTGAAATTAATGGGTTTTCTAGATTGGGTTTTTGATTAGCTGCCTAAAATAAGACACAAGCTCAAGACATTTTACATTTTATTCTATGAAATAAAATATATCAATATATCCTACTAATGATTTTTTTTAAGGTTTTAAATTATTTAAAAAGGCTATGTGGCTAAATGAGACGATAGAGGTTGGTGGGGATATTAGACGTCATCATGCCGAACCCAAAAAGCAATCTCTCCAATCTGCCTTTACAGCCTTGTGTTTATGCATGCAATCCTGCAAACTATTACTAATATATATATTTTAAAACTTTAAAACTACAATTTGGAAGTTAAGTGTAATAATAAAGTATTATTTAGTTATTTATTTATTAATAATAAAGTATCCATCTATCTATCTATCTATCTATCTATCTACAAAAATACATTATCCCCACAGCACTCTGTTGCGGTTTTATGGTGGCTGCCAAGCTATCGAGTCACTCACCACTGCCACCCACTGCATTGGAGTGTGTTCACACCATGCTGTGGTGACACATGATAGTATCGCTGAAGCCACCACACCTCTAAAGTGGACGTACCCGACAGTTTTATAAAAAGTACCATTTTGTGGACAAAATGATAGTCACGGTGGATCGTATTATTTATATTGCTTGGAAATCTAGTTTCCATTTTTTATGAGGGATAAATACTCTTTGCACATTTATGTTACATAGTTTGACATTAAGAAAATAGAAGTGATTAAATTTAACTCTCAGATATTCCGTTGCTTATGAGATTCAAACCCTTAGGGCCTGTCTTTGCTTCCACAGAGGCCCGTTTATAGAAATCAAGTATGTATAATTTTTTCTTACTCTATGTAGCAGAACAGTTAGTCCATACACTGTGTCTGAACTGCAGTTTCTGAGAGACTCAACTCCTGTTATGTAAAAATTCACCAACAGTCCTGACAAATAGGCTCCACACTTGATTTAGTCAAACTAACACAAGGGCTGATAAAACAGTATGCAAAGATATTGCCTTACAGAGAAAAGAGACGAAAGATCAAATAACATGGTTACATACTGTGCTATGTTATTTGATAGATCGAGCGAGTCCCAGAAGCACAGTTCTACAAATACCACTTATATCCACCTGGCAAGAGAATATTGGGTTTCTAGTCAGAGTTATGAAATGTATCACCTTGCAAATATGTGGAAACAGCACAAACAAAAAGATGAGACATCTATTACCATGAACCCACACAACTGAAAATATTACCACTCCTACACAGTATTAAAGCACATACAGCATGTGTGTGCGTACTGAATGTACACATACGTGAGCAAAGAGTCACATATGTAATAAAGCTGTCCGCTACTTATGTCAGTTTTCCTCATTTAAAGCATCTCTGTCATTCAATTTGGGCTTTTATCCTTCGCTCAGTCAAGTACCCGCCGACAAATACAGCAGCACAGCATGTTGTTCAGAGACAAAAGTACTCGCTGGTGATCCTCTATCAGGCCCTTTGACAGACGACGTCGGGAACATCGACCAAAATAATAGAAGTCAGAGGGAGATTTCCCAAGATGGCAAGAACACTGGTCATCTTTGCCGATACTGAATGGTACATACAATCCCCCCGAGTCCAGCGGTCTAATTTGAAGCACAGATGGTTTTCACTGGAACTTTCCCTGGTAATTTCAGATACGACCATCCTGGAACAAGAGAGACTCAAATCTCAAGTTTAATTTGGTGATCGGATATTATTCAGGCAAACCTGGAGTGATTGCCTCACACTGCTCTGTGGAATTACCGTATTCTTCTACCAGGACAGTAATTGTATCACCTTTTGAGAAATAACATTAGTCAAATGAAAGACAAGGGTAAAATGTGCTACAACTGCAAATATAATATTTAAACAAGAGAGATACTTCTTTATTTTCCCTCCATGTTCATGAAAGGAGAGGGGGGATCAGGGGAAAATGATACAAGATAACCAAGGGAAGAGATGGCAGGTTATGTGCTGACAACTTATTAAAATGTAGCTGGGGCAAGGGAGCTTTTTACAAACTAAATGCATGTTTACAGTAATTGTGACTTAAGCATCAATTGATACATCCCTGAAGCTGATAAACCACATAATAATCTTACAATGTACCAGGCTGATTAGACAACCTGAAGCAAAGTAATTAAGTAAAGCAGAATCAAACTTAATACTCTAAAGCTTTTTGCCTAACTTCACATGCATCTGCTGAGGCATAATCTTGAAGGGAAATACTCAGGCAGCTGAGTTCTCAGCTCTTCCCTGTTTTTCTTTGTTTATTCAAACTGCCGCTAGTATCTTTATAATATGTCCAGTATGTCATTGGAAGTCAGACTACGATTCAGTGGTATTAGATTCAGATTCATGCCCTTCCAACAGATTTAGCCTAGGCCATGCCAATCATTGCATAATCAATGCAGTGAATGGATTTGTTTACATTTTAAATATTTTAAAACATCTTAGTATTTCTTTCGAGGTACCTTTCTTTGTCTTTGGCAAAAAAAACAAGATTAGTATGTTTCATAATTCAAAATGGTCCCCATGGCTTGAAGCATTTATTTACCTCAAACAACTTCTTCATCAGCTCTGCGTTTGTTTACAAAGCCCATCTATGAGCAGAAATACACCGGGCATATTTCCAGCAAAGCTCAATTACAGCCTTTAATGGTGTAAAAATCAGCTGGTGTTGTTGTAAGATTCTTTAACCATGCTAAAGAACAGTGCCTCTTTTCTTAAGATAAAAGCGAGAAGACAGGCAGATGGATCGATATATAGCAACGCATCAGTCTATATTTTGCTCAGTATCCGGGCCCAGGGAACATTTCATAAAGGCCATAGGGTCGGCTTATCACGGAGCTAAATGCCAATGTAATTATTAGTGTCTGAAGATAGTGGAAAGGGAAGCACATCCTGCGGCAGTACACCATATTTAATTAATAAATGTCACTCTGTAGAAGGAGTGAGGGGAGTGCGTGAGAAAAGAGAAAGAAGCAGCAGGGAGGGAGGGAGGGAGAGTGACAACAATACTGATCCTGACTTAATTGCATAAACACACAACCACACCCGGTACATATAGAAATGAACCCTATAACAAACACAGCAGACACAGATTATACAAGCGTGAGAACATGAGTACAATCAAGTCCTTAGTTTAACCGCTTTGTTATAAAAAATGCAACAACAGGGACACAGGGACGATTCTGTCTTGCACGACATTACATTTTAGTTCCAAGGAAATAGTGTGATGTTCTTACAGCACAGGATAAACTAAGGGGGTGGCAGCTGGGTCCTCAGTTGGGAATCACCTAATAGTTGCAACATTTGAGAGGAAACGTAATATTTTTTAATTGATATACCAGTAAAATATTCGGTGAGGTTCCCTAAAATATCTGCTCGTAGCAACTAAACAACGACAAAACCCCTTTATTGTTACCTTTAGGCTACTCACAGTACTTGGTTACAGTTGGGGAAAGATTGGAACAACAATTTGCGAAGGGTTTTATGGGTCCTCTGTATTAACATTTAACCAACACCACAATTTTTGCCTAACCTTAACCAGCGTACTTTTGTTTCATACACCCAACCACAGAGAGAATTCAGGGTTAGCACCCCTGTCTCTGGTGTCAAAGTCCCTCTACCCCCCCCAACAACCTCTTAACCATTAGCGTGCGGTACGTATGGTGAATGTAGCACTTCCCACTGTAGAAGGAAACATCGCCCGGGAAATAATTCACGCAGCAATTATGTTCCTCATCGCAACATAATTGGGAAAACAAATTAGTCTTATATAAATGTAATTTATAGGAGACAGGGTTCAAATACTTTTGTCGAAGGATAATTCATGGGAGAAAAAGGAGGAAAGTTTCCGATAATGGAATTCCGCTCTTCCCTGGGTGCCGCTTTTGATATGTGATTGACAACTTCATTACTTAGCTAGTTAGACTTGAAAGAATGGCGAAATAATAAAGATGAGCGGTGCGTGGAATATTGCAATAGAAGACGGCCATTTAGCTGGATTTTTTTTCATCACAGAGAGCCACTAATTCCAAGTGACAACGAGGAAGGGATAATTGTATGCAGTGCACAATAACAAATACGGGACTGTGTTCGTTCATTTGGCCACAGCGTAGAAGTTTATATCTCACACCAATATACAGAGATGGACTTTAGTAAGATTCTGACAATTAAGGATGATTTTTGTGCCATTTACTGATCTATAGGTTTTGACTGTAAAGCGAGCAAATCCTTATGAATCTGGATCAAGATAACGGATGCTCTGCTAATACCTTTCCCCGTCTAATGACTAGCATTACCATTACTTATATTGAATTCTACTAGCAAGTTCAATCCAATTAGTTTCAGCTCTAACTTGCTACATGTAGGCATCCCATAATCAGTGTAGTAGATCTACAAGCCCAAACTGTAGCCTGTCTCTGCAGTGGGCATTCTGCAGATGAACCTGATTTCTTGTGTAAGAGGCCCATGCAGATCTAAAAAGACTGAACAGTATGTAAAAAAAAACTAAAAAAAACTGCAAACACAAATGTCTTCTCATAGCATTTTGGTCTTTCCAGTCAGCAAAAATGTCTGGTATCTGAATGCTAGTGACGTCTAACGGTTCAAACCAACGTTACGAAAATAAATGCAGAGAGAAGAGAGGTGCACACTCATGCCACTGCTGTTCAGTAACAGAAGTCTGAGTCCCATCTTACTTTGGTGGAGGTCGAAGGGGTCAGGTGTCCTGTCTCTTTGCTTTTCCTGCTGTCAGGGAGTATGAACACAACAAGCAGCTTGTCACACAGGACGCAAGCTCCCATGATGCCCCCCAATGCTTCTTTTTCGCTCCTTGCCCCCCTCAATCACAACCCCCTATCTTGGAGTGCTACTTGAGTCATGACTACACCTGGGACCCTCTCGCCTCGGTGCCATTTTTGTCATTGGATCAGCTGCTGACTCCAGCCCTATATCTCCTGTCTTTTGTTCTCTGCCCACGTATTAACTCTGAACTGCCTGGAGAACAGAAAAGGAGTTGAGGCAGCTATGAAAAAAGAAAATAGATCAAGGTCCTGGAAAGCTGAAAAAAAAAGATGTTTCTAAATGTTTCTTATGCAACAATTTCTATCCCTCTCACACATTTCTTCTGAAGGCGACACTCCTCGGCACAGAAGTGGGTATTCTTGTTTGGAAACAATAGCAGGCGTGCTTGTGAGGCAACTGTTAAGCTATTGCAAAGCAGATGCTTTTTTCTCTCGCCAATCAATTTAACACCTACACCTCCCCTCTCCTCCTTCATGCTGGCTTTGGCTCATCAGTTTTAAATGGCACAAGACACATTCTTGCATTGTTCTTTTGACTTACTCAGAGGACAAGAAATGTCTCTGCTGAAGTAACAGCCCCATCAAGCCTTAATCACCAATAGGTTGGGTCAGCACAGACAAAAAAAATAAAGCACTGCACGACAGCGCATTACAAAAAAACAACACAAAACACTAGTGCAGTTTGTGAATACTCTCTGGTTTCTTATACTTTTGTAGAGGCAATTATAATTCAGAGAGTCGGTAAAAACAGGATGAAGATTTGGAAACAAATTTTTTTTTCCCCCCCTTCTGAAACTTGCGGTAGACAGAATTGCAAGGGAAAAAGCCATCTGTGTCTGACTCTTATCCCTGGCTTCTCCAGAGCCTGGATGAGCCTGAGCCAGCAAATGTCAGTCGGATAAAGACCAAGCCTGACAGACAGACACAGGAGTTTTGTCATTCCGTGTGTCATCCCTTTGCTAGCAAGCCCAATCTTTGCCGGTCTCAAAAGCCCCGAGATGATGGGGGAAAGAAACATTCTCAGGGTGAACGTCAGGTTGTGTAACTCCTCCAAGTGCCACAATAGCTGAAACGTTGAGGACACGCACTATTGTGGTGCCCCTGCGGCCTTTGAGAGCTTTCATTATTGTCTTATGTGCTGTGCGGTGGGGTCACCATGGAAACACAAAACACATCAAGCGTTTGCCCACAAAGGATATGAGGTTCTTCAACAAGATGTTCTTCCAGGAGCCAGTGGTCTGTGTGGGGTCAGAGGATATTTGATGTGACTTGATTTTTTTTTTTTTTTTTAATCCTGAACTCTGCAGTTTATCTGCAGACAAATGCAGTTCAAATTGTATTATCTACAGGATGTGTGACGAGCTGTACTGAACTATACTGTAGGGCTGGGCAGTAATTCAATGTAACTCTTTATTGACTTTAAGTGAAAACCTATTGTGATAATCATAGCATGCTATTGTTGTAAAATAAAAAAAAAGCTTTCGAAGTTAATGATTTCAAGAGAAATGTAATTAGAAATTAAGAAAATTAGTTGTTGAAGTTTTAGATTTACATGTTTGAAGGATTATGTTTCAAGTAATGCATAAGAGTGAAAAAAAGTTCATTGCACTAATCAGTTTGATATTATAAAAAAGGGAAATCCCAGTGTTTTTCAAGCTGGGTCTAATTCTCATAATTGTGGTTGATCCCTGGTTGAGCCCTTTGCAGCTACATTGGCTAATCAAGACGAAATGACTACCTGTGCGTTTACCTTTGTTTGGAGTCCGATACAAGCCGATACAAGCTGATGAAAAGATTTATGTAAATGTTACCAGAATTTTCCTTTTATATTCCTGAAGATTTTCATGACATTTTTGATACTATTTACAGTCGCCATTTATTTCAACAATCTAGATTAAATGTATTTACATTCTGTAATTACTTCTTCACGTATTATTTTTCATTGTTAGTGGTAGAGCCGGCCACTGCTGCCCTGAACTGAAAAGGTCTTCCATTGTATGACGGATTCACAGGAAATAGGGTCTGCGTGTAATCTAGTATTACTGTTTGCAAATTTATATCAGCGTCACTATTTACTATCCATTCTCTAAATGCAACACCAGCCTGTTTTTTGCTTCCACATCTTAGTGAGACCTCTGTGTTTTTCTTTATTAATAAATCTCTGATCTGCATCTACTGATTTTGTGGTCTGCTTTCAAGTCCTCCATCCTGTTTCGCTACAACCTTGACACTTTCTGACATTAGCGTTACTTTAGAATAATCCCTCAAAAATGCTCCTGAAATGTTAGCAGGATATTCAGAGACTGCTTCCACTGCTATGACACGCTTTCTGTTCCTCTGATACAGTATAAGATCACTGATCAATGCATTCACTTGGGAGGCGCTAGCATAGATTGTCCCATTGTACAGTGTGTACCATGTTCTCGGGAGCTGCAGTTACACGGGTGCAACATCAATAGTATTTGTCAAGTGGTTAAAGCTGATAAGAATACAAATGATTGCCTTAAGCTTGCTTTAAGGCTTTTTTGTCAGTACAGCTTGTAAGACAGAATTATCAGCGATGAAGTCAAAGCGATAGAAACACAGCTGTATGATTCAACTTCATAAATCTGACACTGGGTTGTATTTTTATAGACAGCACATTATTTTAAGCTTCTTTTATTTTTTAAAAAACGTTTTATTTTCAAACTCCGTAAATAAAAAGTAAGTAAAGAAAGATATTTTATATACCGTACTCTATATAAACAGACAGTCATACCGACAGATCAATAGGACAGCCCTTGATATAAGACACCTCTGTCAGGACTTGTTGGAGCAGCACAAAACGATGCCTCTTCACGTTGCTCCTTCCCTCTCTTGCCTTTGACCTCCCACTGGTTCCATTACCTGTGCCACCCGCGCGACCTCGAGCGCATCCAATCTAGACAGTTACATAACAAAAGACGAGTGCGGAGAATATCAGGGGTGCAGAGGGAGAGGGCAAGGCAAGAGATTGAGGAGTGTCAGGTGTGCAGCCTGAAACAAATAAAAAAAATAATAATAAAAAAAAAAAGTCTTTCACAGTTATCACCCAAATCATTCATTGTACCCCTCCTCCTCTTCCTCCGCCTCCCCTCAATGTCCTCTTATCTCAAAAGAACATGACAAGTTACCGCGTTTTTTTTAGCAGGTCAGTTTTCTCTAGCTCAGCTCTACAAACCGCATATCACTCCACCTCTGGTTTCAGCCTGTCATTTCGCATTATATAACTTGAAAGCACTCCAGCTGGGAAGCAAAAACATGACGCGTGTGATGGGAGGTGATGAATGGTACTGGGGGGGGGGGGCGCAGACAAGCCCCTTTTTCCAGCAGCCCAGCGAGCCTCATATACCCAGCAGGCTTTTAACACAAGAGTATAATCTCATTGGAATACAGAAACGGATATGCAAACCTGTATACGGCTGGTAGTGTTTACTACCATGATTCTCACCTGCACATAACTCATTCCAACATCTAAGTTAGTGAGGTGTAAGCTGCGCATGGTTTACCTTAACAACTATGTAATCCACAAGCAAACACAGTGTGGAATAGCAAGCTTGTGCATAAGCTATAAAGAAACATCATGGCCTACATCCATATAGTCAGTTAAGTAAGACTGGAATCCTAAGTACAGCTTAGGTCTGCAGATATTAAACTTCTAGGTTACTCTGTGACATTGTTCAAAAGTAAGACATTTCAGAAAGTTAAATAGTTTTTGAAAAAAAAAACTGCTCTTATAGTAACACGCAGACCTCAAAAATCTCCTCAGAACACACGCATTAAATCCTAGAATAACTGCAAGCTTACGAAACCTCCCTACAAATGCATGAAAAAGGAAATTCTTGGCAGCAGAGGAGAACTGTTCATTTCTGAGCAGGAGGGATATCTCTCTCTTTTTTTTGAGAGAGAGCGAGGCAGGAAAACAGCACTAGAGGCCCAGCCCATGACAAAACAAAGAGATTAAATGACCTGTGAATGTGACTTTCCATTTTTCCATTAGCTGGCATTCAACTTAGAGGCCTGCTGCCCCCTTCTGGAGGCTGGCGAGACATCATCAGGCAAAGATGTACTGTAAAGCCTGCCTTCCGCATTGACGTGGCAGTGATTTGAATTATAACCTCACGGCCTTTTGTATTGATTAAATGCACAGCAATTACAGTCAGTATCATATCTGGACTCTGTAAATGGCAGTTATATGCAGCACTGTTTGAAAAGTGAAAAGCTATTATACAGTATACAGCACTTTTCAAAAGCCTACACACTGATTCAATATTTATCGCTCTGTGTCTCTCTTCACTAATATCTTGCACATTCAGTCAACGTGTTATTTCTTGCCTTTGAGATAAAAGAAAAGCTGAAATCCAACCTCTTGACATACATTCAAAAACAGAATGCAAATATGCCACGGCCCCCTCTGAAGTGAGATTTCAGTGTTGGCTAGGGCCAAATGTCAACCAGCTCGCACAGATGGTGTGAAGAGCCCAGCCGAGTGGGTGACCTTGGTTGGTTAGTGACTAGGGGTGGAAGGGCGGCATTGGGCATCGAGTGTTTCTTTTTTGTGTAAATCGGTGAAATAAATTGAAAAGATAGAAAGATGGAGTCACGTCAGGCCTTCTTGCTGTAAGAGGTGCTGTTAGGCTCTGTGGGATGCTGTCAGTCGGTCACCATGACAGAAAAATGTCAGAAATGGATCAACGGCATAGAGAAGGCTTTCTACCTGTTTAATATATAAGACTGTAAATTATATATCAATTATCCCTTTAATAGAGTCCCTTTAATGTTAAAACAAATAAAGTTTGGATGTGATGGATTGGAAGTATTTAGACATAACTTTGTACAGAGTAGCAGCTCGTGATTATTTTCACTGTCGATCAGTCAGTCAGAAAATAATTACTTGTTTTGTCCTAACGGCAACCAAAACTCAATGGTATTCAATTTACCGAGACATAAAACAGAGAGAGAGCAAATCCTCAAACTAGGGAAGTCCAAACCTGTGAACCCTTTCTTTTTGCTTGATAAATGCTTTAAAATGCTTATTCAATTCTCAAAAGTGTTTTGTCAACTGACAATAAAATAAAAATAATTGCTTCAGCACTAACTTACTGTAATGTATCTGTATTTAGTTTTTGGGACAAATTAGTATATAATATTGAGTATCTAATTATCAGAATTGTAATTAAAACTGACTTGGAGACATCAGCTGACAAAAAAAATCTCAATCTCAAAAGTAATAAATGGAAATCTGAACATCTCCAAGTCCATTAC
Source organism: Seriola lalandi dorsalis (assembly GCF_002814215.2). NCBI lineage: Eukaryota > Metazoa > Chordata > Actinopteri > Carangiformes > Carangidae > Seriola > Seriola lalandi. The sequence goes on along the minus strand of NW_019525471.1, from coordinate 623,595 downwards.
AACTTCAAGCTCCAGAACAGCTACTACATGGAGGCGAGATTTTCTTCGGTATGAACCATAAACTTGTAAAACATAGTTGTAAAATGTGGTTTTCTGTATAACAATGACAAATAGTATTTAGCTGGATACAGGAATCTACCGGTGCTATAACATTACAGGATTTCCTGAAGACAGTTATGGGATGCCAAAGCGTTCATTATAATGAGATCCTTAAAGTTCTGTTTTTCCCTTTGTCCATGCACCACTACCTCCCAACTACACTACAGTAGCTACACTGTCTTCATTTCTGCCTTGTTACCAACTAATGTCAGCTCTTCTACTGTATATAGGAACCCCTGGGGTATAGCCAATATTATTTAACTGTGAAACAAGCAAGATTTCCATACCCACTAGCAAGCTGTTATTGGGAATTCCCATCCTTTCATGCACCTTGAGGAATGTTTTTCACCTACACACTTTTAAAACTTTGCTCTCTTCTTATCGACACCAAGAGGTACTTGAACAGCAAAGGTGGCCTTTTTTTTTTTCCCCCAATCAAGGGGTTTTCTTGGACTCTTGGTTCTTTCACTTTTTTGTTGCATTCTCTTGCTGAGAAGAAAAAGAAAAACACATTCTATGCTCAGTCTCTTTCCGTTTCTGGTAGACTGGGTTAGGGGCTTTGAAGGAAGATGGGTGGGTAGTAGATGGATAAGTGAAATTCACCTCTGCACAAATGCCTATTTCTTGAGAGAAGGCAATTTCCTGCAGCTCTGTTCATAGCGACAGTCCAAGCTTGGTCACACATCAGTGCTTCTGAGAATGTATTGTCCTATGGCTAATGCCAAGAGAGAGGAGAGTCTGCTCTTTGCAGGATGCTGATTAAATGCAAATGTTTCGGTTTGGGTATTGAAATGATATGTGTCCAGGTCGATGCTGTGTTTAACATACTGAAAAAGGAGACAGCTCCACAGCAATGTTTTTCATCTACACACTTTAAAAAAGTGAAATTCCTCCAACTTTGCTCTCTTCTTACTGACGCTAAAAGGTGCTTGAACACCAAAGGTGGCCTTTTTTTTTTTTAATCAGGGGATTTCTTGCATTTCTGTTGTTGAAAAGAAATAGAAAAACACATTCTATGCTCAGTCTCTCCATTTCTGGTAGACTGGGTAAGGGGCTTTGAAGGGAGGTGGGTGGGTAGTAGATGGATAACTGAAATTCACCTCTGCACTAATGCATATTTCTTGAGAGAAGGCAATTTCCTCTGTTCATAGCTACAGTCTGAACTTGGTCACACATCGGTGCTTCTGAGAATGTATTTTCCTATGGTTAATGCCAATAGGGAGGACAGCCCGCTCGTTGCAAGATGCTGATTTAGTGCAAATGTTTCAGTTTGGGTATTGAAATGATATGTGTTCAGGTTGATGCTGTGTTTAACGTACTGAAAAAGAAGACAGCTCGACGAGAACGGCAGTATTTTTTTGACAGTGACAAGACATTCTTCTTGGATGCCTATGATTACCTTCTAAATGTGAGTGAACTTGACTCGACATTAACAGCGGTTTCTACAGGAATGGAGGGCTATAACATAATGACAGAATACCAAGTTAGCGCCACTTCAGAATATCCCTTTTCCCTCCCAAGTGGAGTGCCTCCTTTGATCATCAAATTGTTCTCCTGAAAATCCTCTCTGTTCTTGAATTATCTGGGCCGCTGAAGTGGAAACTGAATTTTCTGTGGAGGCCAAAGCTTCTTAAGAGAAAGGAAAAAGAAGGGGGAACTAATAAAAAGGTGTGAAAGTGAAAAATATTAAATAAGCGTGCAAAAAAAATATACATTTGGCTTTATTCATGTGACAGAAGAAAAGTAATCAAGGTATTCAGATACCACAGATGAAGAAATAACCCTCTCTTTCCCTTTCTGTCAATATATACAAAAGAAAACTGCAGCAAGACCAAGTGTTATACTGTACTTTCAATAATTGTGGTATTTATTCATCAACCTGGAAGGATCTGCACATATTTGTTAGTATGCACTAGCTATTCAGTGACATAAGTGCAATGTTAAAGTTGCCAGAAAATATACTTGTGAGATAGAAATGCTAAGGAGGTGATAACAAAGAATTAATAGACTGATAGAAAGCAAAATCACTCATCTAAATCCCTCCCAATACACAGAATTATATGGTACAACTGTTGCTGCCCTTGGACCTTGATTAAGGTGCTAACACGGGGCCGCTTGTCAGTTTTAATGTAAATTGCCTGTTAACTACTGTCAATGGCACCCTGTTTAATTTGCCCAGCTTGATCACCGTTTGTTGTGGTTGCAGTTAAGTACAAATTTTCATATTCATGCATATTCATACTGATTCATCCTCTTCAGATGCAGTTGAATTCATTAGGAATGCCTCCCCGTTCGACAGCAGAAATAACAAATGAGCACTGATTTCTCTCATCCCTTTCATGTTGGTTACAGCTCTGGTGCTGCTTGGGTGTTTTCTGTTTTACACCAACCACAACCACAACCTCCAAACAATTTCTCAAGTTGGACATTTTACTGGAGCTAAAATTAGGAAGCAGCCAGCGCAAAATACACACCGTCACCCCTAACAGAGAGGAGGACATTTTTAACTCTACCTGTACATACATCAAACTTAATTTGTGAAAAAATTTGAACATCTCTGAACTTTTCCTGCCCTGCCGTAGGAGAACCCAGCAGCTGGTTTTTTTTTTGTTCAAGTGTGTATGATTGTGCATACCAATTGCCATTTAGAGTAGAAAAAGAAAGAGAGAGAGAGAGAAGGAAGAGGAAAAATTGAGCTCTAGCCATTTTGTTTACAGCCAGTGATTTTGATATCTGCTGCCTGGTTAGAGGGAGGCTCAACAAGTTTAAAGTGAAACAGACAGCCACGTTCTCACACATTGCAGCTTGAGGGAAAATCACTGTTGGGAAACTGTGCTCGTCCTGTTCAGAATTCAAATGAATATGGAAGGGACCCTGTTGTATGAGTGGAGAAAACAGCCAACCCAGGCAAATAGACACTCAATCCAAGAAAGATACAAAATGCACAGAGCAGGCAAAGTGGATGTAGGTGTAATATATCAGCTTGTTTGGTAAACGTGAAAAAAACTAAACAGCTAATATTAGGTAGGTTCTATTAATTATTAATTATTATTATTAATTATTTACATTATGTGCAGAAGGATATGGTGTATGCATGGATCATGTTGGTGGGATACAATAGGCAGCTTGTCATTTTGAGTTACGCCTATATCCACTGTCCTGATGCTATAAATACTCACTAATGCACCAAATGTGTATTAATCCCCCGCTGAAAATAGTCCCAAATAAAAGTATTACTCACTCCTGTTTGTGTAACATCTGCTTAAGACTACACTGCCAAAATTATTTAACCCTTTTGAAAATTTTATATTTGTGACCCATTTTAATTTTAAGATTCGTGAATGCATGAGCTTGGGGCTGAGTGTCACACACAGGTAGTTGTAAAAGGATCCGGATATGGACTAATGGATGTTGGTTTTAGTCTTTCAATGGGACTAAATGACAGTGAGAAAAATATATAAAAAAATAGCAGCTTTACCTTCGGGGGAAACATTAGGGGGAGACATTTCAGGAGAATTGTGTGGGAGCTACTCTATTTTGTCACAACATTAATCATATCATTCAGTATAAAGCACTTCACTGTGAGAGCATTTGCATTTAACTGATCTAATGACGGCATCAAAGGGGTGTTAATTTAGGTCACACTCATTTCTCTAATCTAGCATAGAACATCGGTACCGAAATCTGTCATCACTTTGTTAGGAATCCTCGTTAGCCTTTCACTACACCTGCCAGCATTGTAGTATAAACTGTATGAATAAAAGACAACTTACCACGGCTTCATCCTCAGAGAGAACCCGCTCCTCATCATGGATGAGTGCCACTTTAGCCTGGAGTTCATCCACTGTTATACTGTTGTGTTTAAAAGGAAAAAAAACAACAAAAAAAAAAAAAAACAGATGACAATAGTGTGAGTTGGTGTTAGTCATTTAGTGCAACGATGAGACACATCCCAGTCAGGTTTGTTTTATCTTGATCCTACAAAAAAATGATTTTATAATAATAATGATAATGATTCACAGGATTTATGATTTACATGATTAGATCATGTATTATTAGATAATTTAGTAGTAGCAGTAGTAGTATATAATTGGCTGGTTCCATCATGATACACACATTGAGGCCTTCACCACTGCAACTAAGACCAATAACCTGTACATAAGGTATGTATGTATGCCAGAGCACCTGAGGACTCACAAGACATTTCAACCTCACTTGCTATAGAGGGACTTCGGTTTTTTGAGTTTGCAAAACCCTGAAGACATGAAGTAAATAGTGCACTTTTTGATGCGAAGCATGATCTTTTGGCTTCACAAGACATAGATTTTGGTGCACAAGCCGTTTGGAGTTATCTGACTTATCAATGAACCAGTCTGTACTTCTGTTTTTCTACGTAGACAAACTTTACTGGTATTTCACCTAATGTGAGAGCAAGTTGAACATTTTCGTTTTTGGGTTAGCTCATTCTTCAGAATGGGCTCATTCCCCGTTGTATATACTCAGATTCTCTAACCCCTTTTATACTGATATACAGATATATTGCCGCTGAGGAGATCTCTGTCTTTATGCCACCTTTGCTTATTTACAGTAAACCAAACATCGCCAACAAATTATATGTGATTTTATGCCGGCATCCTGGAATTTGAGGCGTGACGTGTAACACAACAATGTCAATCTGGCTCTGTGACTACCTCCGCTGCCGGCATGAAGGTGGAACAACAACGCCCCCCATTCCATGTTCGTACCTTTTACACAGAACAGTGAGGCGGAGTAATGGCGCAACAATCCTCCCTTGAACAGGCTGTGTAAAAGAGATTTCTTTCCTCTTACCCTATCTCATTTTGACTGCCAGACAACACAACACTACACACAGCACAATCAAAATCACACACACCACCTCTTATCCTAGAACACTTAAAGCTTTTCTTCAACCATTCTTCCCTGCTGGTGTCTTTCTTCCAGAGGTTCCACCTAAACTAACACTACTGAGCTGAGATAATGACTGCATAGCCAAGATCAATCCCGGGAGTCCATCAAAAGTGGAAGTGCAGGCAAACATACAAAGCGAATAGCTTGTTCCACTACAGAGGATCAATGCTTGGGGTAAGTGCTGGAGAAAAACAATGGCTCTCTGCATTGTGAGGCAGCACAAGAGCAGCAGCTCTGAAAAACTTACGCAAAGAAAAGTGTCCCCAATCACAGAGGGCATTTATATACATATACACCATGGCATCATAGGAGCAGGTGCTTTGCAATGCACACCTTCAGCAGGTTTCACTGAGAGAGACAGTGTTGAACATTAGGGAACTCACTCTCTCACACACACACATGCGCTGATAAATCTGGACAGAGGGGAGGGGATAAAAAGCACAACCTGTTCGTGGGCCTTTGGGAGGCTCCATCATGGTTCATTTCCTGAAGCAGTTGGTAGACTCTATTTATAGGCCAGCATACTGGTACCAGTTAATCCTGCACTGGGCTGCCAACTTCCTGCCAGCTGGCACAGTGGGCTGCACTTGTGTGTGGTGCTTGGGAAGGTTGAGGATGAAATGGCGGTGAGAGAGTCCAAAAGCTACCTTAATGACCAATATGTGGGGGGAGAAATTTTTCCCCATAGTACAAACTGATAGGAAGAAACTTTCAGTCTGAATCTTCACCAACAAATGTAGCAAACGCAGCAACAACATTTCTGCAGAGTTAAAATACAATAATGCTGATCGTGAGCAGCATGTTAGCTTTTGACATAATCTTATGTATTTCAGAGAGAATTCAAAACTTCCTGAAAAAAAACAGTTGCCATTTTATTTTTTCCATGAAGCAATTATTGGTGGCTAAATGGACACAAAAATGAGATTAGTTCACAGTATAAATGAGAGAACAATTATCTGTGAATCTGCATTAAAGATAATTAGCAATTCCAATTGCGTGGATTAAGAACGGGGTAGTGTTTTGCTAAGTGTCATTAGGGACAAAGCCAGGAGCTTTTTTTGTACAAGATAAAGAGTCTGCAATGTGCATGCTAATCCGGTTCAAAGTCAGCAAATTGTCTGGCGATGAGCAAGCAGCAGGTATACCGGTGACTTTTGACTTTGCATTTATCATAACAGCAGCTAAATCAAGCTTGACACTTGGGTGTGTGAGCTGCAGAGCCTTACAGGAAAAAATGGTGATGTAGCATACATATACAAAGCCTCCACCTCCTGCTTTATTCAAAAGGGCATCAATACATGTCCTGCCTCAAGATAGCCAGCTCACCGAATCCCATTGACTGACGGACTGAAACAATGGCAGTATAGGAATAAGCGGCACTTGCAGATATTTTCAGCTTAGTAATGTGTTTGTTTAAGCGCAGCCCGTGGAGAGACACCACTTGGGATGGAGGGGATAGAGTGGATGGATGGAGGCAGGGCTGGGCAGGGAAGGGGAAGGGATTGGGGGGGCAGAAGGGCTGAATAATGGTACACATCCAGGCGCAGGAATGCATAAGTGGGCACATAGCGCTCCCTGGAAAATCGCTGCACAAGCACTTCATCCTCGATGCAGCCATATGTTTTATAGCGCTTTCAGTTTACTATGCCCAGCCCCACTGCCTTACTGGGAGAATATGCCCAGTTAGCTTAAGTAGTATTGATTTTTTTTCTTTTTTCCAGGCGTGGTGTGGGAAGGTGAGGGCGAGGAAGCAGTGGAGAAAAAGCATGAAGGGGGACAGGCTCATTGGGTACCATGCGCTCTACGTTTCTGCAAGTCAACAGCAAATTTACGTATCTTGCTGGAAAGCAAAATGGATGCCATTCTCTTTAAAGCTGGCAGTGGTTAAACACTGCTCACAACAGCATGTTTGGCAGCTTGGGTGGCTGAGGGGAAGCTGGGAGATTGTGGGGAGGGTGGGGGGGGTTGGAACGACAAGTGGGTCTGTTGGGACGTGAAGATTAAACAACACAAATAAAGCAATGAATTACTTTTTGAAGTTTGCACAAGAACAAATAGGTGTAGGAGTTTCAGGGAATGAGATGTGTGCACTCAACTCAGACTGATGAGACTTCACTGCATCAGAAGTTAAGGTGGAACTAATGAATGTAGTACATATACATATTGATGTGAATTGGGTACTCGTGAAAAACCCATTTATCTTATAGCATGAGCAGACAGAATAAATGTAAAAGCCAAAATAAGAGTCACCATTTTAACCCAGTGCTCTGGACCTTCTTTATCTTACTCATCTGTTGTGTTGTTTTTGTTCCATAAGCAGGTTTTCTCTTGAGGACTTTGAGAATTACAAGTCAGTGAACATGAGTTCTGTGAATTTGTGGCTCCATCTGACATGGTAATATTTCTTAAATCGACTCTTATCCACAATGGCAGACAGTACAGTGATTCCTTAGGGTGTTACGCAAAACTATTTTTGTTTTCATGCTGTCTATAAAACTAAATACCTGCTCTACAGGATGGCTGTTTTTTCAGTTTTTGTGCAATTTTATGTAATTAGCTGGTGTTAATTAATCAGTGAAGTTTACCATTGAAAAATATTTTGAAACACCTAAATTTACCTGAAATCTTACAGACTCCAAGATCCTCGAGTAGCCCTACTTCTTGAGTTGTTAACTATTTTTATAGTTTAAAATAAGATTTGAAATGACAATGTCAGTCATATCTTCTGAGCTATATACATCTCACTAAAGCTTGCTCATTTTAGCAACCACTAGTTCAGCCTGAGAAGCTCAGTGGATCATTTGGTAGAAAAAAGGTGAAGTCAGATTTGAAATCTTCAACCTTGTTGCTCTTTTCACACTCCCCAGTCTTCATACCCGCTGTGCTACATTTTTAAACCTGCACAGAAGGAGGAGAAAAGCCCAAAACTGAGAGCAAATACGCTTTAAGAATTTCTTTAGTATTGGATTTCATAGCAATCTAAATACTGTGACAGAAGCATTTTCACCCTGGCAAGAGTAAAATCCTGAGGGAGAAACTGTTTCAGTATAAAAATATCAGTGGTGGCCTTCAAAAAAAAAAAAAAAAAAAGACTCCCTATCATCTAAAAACCTTTGCCAACACCGTTTTTATCTAAATCCAGCCAAACTATTATTACAACATATTTCTATTATTTATTAACATTTTAAGAATCCCACATCAGACATTTCTAAAAATGAGTTAGCGCAGGGAAAAACACAAACATGAAAACTGGGGCCACGTGGTTTTCAAATGTCAACAATGAAATGATCAGCATGTTATTTACCTGCCATCTTTATTGCTGTCCAGTAACTGGAAAATGCTGTTTACTGTGCTGTTCTGATGTCTGAGACCTAAAAAAAAACAAAAACAAATCATATCTGGGTTAATGCAAAAATACCTGATAGTTTACAGAAACCACATTCTAGCAGTTCACATCATGAGCACAATGAGCCGTGATAACAAAGAGGCAATATCTTTTATAACAAAATTATGTAGGATGTTCTCTTTAATCACCAATCAGCGCAATAAACACTAATCCATCTGACTGCAAACTGAGAGGCAGGGATATGAGAAAAGAACAGAGCTGGAGTTGGATTTAAAATATGGGGAGCGGGGGGGGGGGTTTGGGCAATCAGGCAATGAGTCAGTCACGCTGTGCAAGAACATTTGGTTTCCCTGTAGGAAAAAAAAAAAAAGCATGTCAGAGTCCAGAATGCAATCAGGAGGCTTTGTGCTGGAACGGCTGGTATGACAGTGATTTCCCTCTTCTCCATTCATATTCACAGTGCAGATGAAAAGGAGACGCGAAAACTTCCTCTACCCCCTTTTCCAGCGAGCATGTGACCCCAACTGATTCATTTTGTGAATCGCATTCATTGGAGTGGGAAGGGAGAGGAAGTTCTCTTATGTTCGACACTAAGCATCTCCCACATCATCAGCAGAACGGAGAATGTAAAGGGGCAAACTGATTGGCCCCTAAGTCTGGGGAAAAGCACTTTACATAATGCTAATTGCACATCCGCCGCAATTACCTTTCCGTACTAATTACAGAAAAGCTAATTGTGAAATTAGCATTTTTTTCCCCTCTAATGTACAGTAGAGAGTCTGTGTTGAGTGTGTACTGTGGGGGTGTAAAAAAAAAAAGGGTCTTAAAAAAATAAAATAAATAAATAAATAAACCCCAGTTCATGAACTCAGCCTTGCCAAAATGAACCATAAATCCATATTTATAAAGTCATGCTGTTTTTTGGATTTAAGTTTAAAAGATGCAAGATTATACACCACATCTTGTCACCCACAATATGACTGGAAGCAGCAAACGTCTATAGAGAAGCCAGATTCCTCACCCCCGTTGTTGACTCTACTCAGCCAAGGGGAAAAAACAAGATTTGCTAATATTCTTCTGCAATACACACAGCATCTGTCATATTAGTGGTCTCTTCCTTTTGTTTGAACAGCGCTCTATTCCCAACCTAATGCTTGACATTCTCAACCCATCCTCTAATCGCTGTGTCTCACGAAAAAATGAGTGCACGAAGGAGGAAGAGAAATGGTCTCATCCCTCCCTCCACTGCAGCGCTGTAGCTATGAAAAACAACCATAAGGAGGATAGATGGAGAGGGGAGGAGAGGAAGGCAGAGAGAGAAAAAGAGGGAGAGGGGGGTGTTGGGGTAGGGGTGGGCAATGTGGTAAAAGGTAAGAGGAAGAGTGGGGAAGAATGTGGAAAATAAGTGAGGAGAGAGTAGGAGGGTGAAGAAAAGAGAGAAAGGAGGTTCAAGACATTGGCTCTTTAGGCCAATGGCACATATAGGGGGCTATGTTTACTAATGGATACCATCACTCATCCGCCCATGTTGCCCTGGCGATAGCACTGCACACTCGTAAAATAAAGACAGGCACAAAGAGAACAGAGAAAATGGAACATATCAGCAGGAGACTGCAGATCTTTGCCTGGGCTGCAGACCATGTTATCCATATAAAGCTTTCTTTGTTATTGTAGGCTCTGCACTCCAAGGCTAACAATACACACATTTTGTATTCTTTCATACACTATAAGCAATATTTCCAGGCAGGAAATTACCTCATTCTGTGAGAGGAAAAAGTGGAAATGGATCAAAGGGCGGCAGGTGTTGTATTGTATCTTTTACTTGACTTTTTACTTGACGGAGACTTTGTAAATACAAAGACAGTCTGTAAATGAGTGTTTTATCCTACACAGTGCATTCAATCAATGACTTACTAAATGAAATTTGCTCATAAATTCATCAGGGATGTGATTACAGTGACAGAGTCCAATGCCTTATTCTCAGCAGACGTCTCAAGGTCCCCACTTATGATTTTTCAGGATATTTTAAACAAACTGACCTGATATGGCAGAAGCTTCGAATGGCAAGAAGCTACAAAATTCACCTTATCATTTTCACAATGTTTGCATTTGCTTATTTCATCTTACAGGTTGGCTTGTTTTCTGGATATATATAGTAGAAAATACAGTTCATGAACTCCAACATCTTTAGCAGTTGACTTTTAACATGGCTTAAGGGTTAAGGCATTGACCATAAACTGAAATGTCCCCGGTTCGACTGTGGCCAGGGACCTTTATTGACCTTTGACTCCACTATCTGTTTTCTAATCAAGTCTTTAAAAAACATTTGAACAATAAAAAGTTTTATAAGTTGGATTGCCTGTCTCAAGTTACAAGTTTCAAGTTTTTTTTAATGCATAATCTTCATTATGTATTAAAAAAAAAAAAAGAAATCAATGTTTGCTCAGAAGGTAAGAAAAATAACAAAAATACTGTGGTGTACTAAATTGTGCGCCCACTTTTGTGTTTAATTTTAAAGAAATTGTATTAATACAAATTTTTTTGAGCAGATGAGATGCTGATGATGATTCTTGTCTTAACAAAGGGAGAAATACGAATATATCAACACTGCAGGAACATGAAATGTTTGGCGCTGGATTTGCTGCATCCAGATTATCCTCAGGGGAATTTCTATTGAAATCCTCTGAGGCAGACTGGAAGACAAATATTGTGTTTTTTTCACTGAATATTACTTGTTTGTTTTTTGTTTTTTTATATCTATACAGCCTTATGCAAAAACCCTGCATATGTAGAGCTACATACAAATATACAAAGACACCCTCAATGATGAAATATATTTCACACAGATGCTGTATTGGTATTAATTTCAATTTGACCCCATTTGTAGTAACTGGTCTTTTATATGGTATGAAAGAAGTGGGCTCCAATGTCAATGTAAACTACAACATCTGACACTGAGCAGCCAACATAACATGCGCACTGAGATCCAATCACAATGCCGGAAGAAAACTCTGGTCTGCGTCAACAAGTCTTATTTTTCTGTAGTTTGTGCTTTTATTCTGATAGCTAATCAAATGATTCTCCTTTAATGTGGTGAAAACAATAATGCTCGTCCTTCCAAACAATGATGATATTGTTTAGGCTAAAGTGTGGCAGGGGAACAGAGAGGCTTGTGTTATTGTGTGATAATTAACTCTAAGTACCACCTGGCCTTATACTAAATTAATGCGATTCTATTATTTATTTAGTCAAAACTTTGGTCAGTTAGTCTGGTAATACTGTCTGACTACAACAAGGTCTTATTTTTTGTGCAACATAGTGGTTTTATGGATTGTTCGTAACACAAATACATCAAAAATTCTACACTTTAAGCTATTTTTAGATTTAAAAGTGAAACGTGAATGTAGAATCTAGAGCTCCAGCGATTAGTTTATTAATCAGTTAATCAAAAAAAAATTAATTTGCAGCTATTTAGTAAATGATAAATTGTTTGTTATTTTTCTAGCAAACACACCTGAAATGTTCACCTCAATATGTACTAGTTCAGGTTTATTAAATGCAAGGATTTGATGCCTTTTACTTTGTCATTTATGATAGTAATCTAAATATATTTGGATTTTAGACCATTGGCTGTTTTAAAAAAAAAAAAAAAGCAATTCACATTAATATTTCAGAAATGATGAAACACTGAGATAATATGAAGCAAAGGATTTAATCAGGAAATTGAGAAAATAATCACCAGATTAATCCAAAATGAAAATAAGTGTTAGTTGCAACCCTAATATATTTAGCATGGTTGAATTATGTCAGAAATGGATGCAATTAGAGCTGAAATTGCATGATTGTCAAATCTCAATTGACAGACCATGAATTACGTCCATATTTGACATAATTGTGTAATGATGGATTTGACATATGCCACACTCCGGTTCTACAAAAATGTATGTTTCAAAGGGCTAAGAAAAATGAGAACTATTTATTCAATCTTATCCTTGACGACAAACTAAGCTGCTTTGACAGCTGAGGCATCCTGTCCTTTCCTTACACTTAATTCATGCTATGGGCTGTCTATTAGTGCACTCATGTACCTTCGGAAAACACGAGTAGCAGGGAGATGGTTTGCAAGACGGTCCGCCAGAGAAATCAGGTCAACCAGTGGATTAGCGATGAACTTGAGGAAATCCCCTCAAACTGTGGGTGAACTCCAGACAGTGTAGCTTTGCATATTGGGGCGAACCACTGAAGGCGGTACGATACGTAAAATACGGTATGACTTTATATGAGGGGGATCATATCAAATAAACATCATTAGAAAAGGAAGAAACCTTTACGTGAACCCAAAGCTCATCAAGGATGGCATTAAGAGGGAATTTTTCAAAAAACAAGCACACATGATCACTGTCTGCTGTGACTAGATGAGAACAGCAAAGTTTTTGTTATTCAATGAGGATTTACTCCTGATTTCCCAGCATGCTTAACAAAATGTAAAAGACCATGAATACCAAATGTACCACTTGGCTAATGGAAGGACGGGCTATATCTCAATTCTACAATATTTTCTTCACCGTGTTACACACATTGTGCCATTTTCTTTGAGGGTACAAATAACCTGGCCCTTTAAAACTTCTCAATAACTGTGCATGAAGCCCTGGAGACATGTTTGAGCGACAGCCGCGGTAAAGGGAAAGTTCTTCTTTGCAGGCTCAGCTGCTTGTTCTTCTGGCCTTTCATTCCTATTTTGACACGGGTTATTGACAGATCATAAAGGGACAGACATGAACAACTGTGTGTTTCTGTTGCTATATTTAATTAAGGTAACTCAATGTTTGCCCTCATGGGTCCTCTGAAGTTTAAGTGTCATTTAAGGAAACTGTTTTATAGGTTCACTTTGCAACCAAAATGTATGAGTAGGAGACATGTATACAACATGCACATGTATTAATCGGGGGTGAAAAGAGGTCTAAGGGAAGTTAAGGTTTCTAATATAATAACATGGAGAAAACTGCAGCCATTTACTTGCTGATTTCTGTGAGTTTCGATGAGTGTTGTGGAAGTCCAAGAAACTTATCTGAGATGAAAATTCAATCTGTTATAAGGGAAAGCAAGATGCTTTGAATATGGGTGTGATCTTAAAGCATAGAATGTAAATGTAAAATGTTATATTATGATATGCTATTTGTAAGAAATTGCATCATTTAAAACGGTATTGTAAGTGATCCCAAACTGTTGCCTAGCACTTTAATCAGGAAAAAAAAAGCAATTAAAAAAAGGTAATAAATTCACAACTGCTTAGGTCGCTCTTCTGAAAAAGTATTTTGAGGAAAACAAGCTCAGGGCTATGCATTAGCCAGATCACATTAAAAATTCCATCAAATATAAAAGTTGGAAAAATACTTTCTTGATTGCTTCACCTATACAATCTCTGCCTTAATTTTTATTTTTTTTACTCAGGGAATGAAATCAAAATGTGCATGAAAGCCTTATCAGCTTGCCACCCAAAATAATAACAGTCGGGCCCATTGGGGAGCCATAAAGTGTTTGCTGAGTTATACTGTTGGCAGATTAATGGTGCTTATTCACTAAAATTCAAGTATTAATCAACATGTAATGTCATATGCTGCAGGAAGGGGGAAAAAAGCTGGATAAGTCTCTGAAACTTGCCTCCAAACTTTAACGCACACAAAGGAACACACACACACACACACACACACACAAACTGTCATTAGAAGTGCATAATAAAAGTCTAGATGGATAGCCAACATGGACAAGAAATGCCAACGCAACCACCAAAATGAAAATTGATGGTTGTTACGCCTTGATGATGAGCAGTAATGGAAGAAAAGCGATGACAGGCTTCAAGAACGTGGGGGGGGCCAGTGACGTCTAGCAAAGATCAGCTCACACAGTGGGAAGCACGATGGATGCACGTTCAGACGAAGCACCAAAGTCAAATGACCTTTATTGCGATCAAAACCTTTACTTGAGGGGCAGTTTGACACAAGGCAGTTGCCAACATTTCATGACTACAGGGATGAGCGTGAGAAATCCAAGAGCAATGTATTAAAAAGCAGACAAGTGCCATTTTAAATGTTTTGTTTGATATATTGACAAGCAAACCGCAGAAAAATACAAGAAAAACATGGACTGTGCGCCACTTTCCCATTTGTGTTAAATATAAGTGAGCTTTATAGGTTGTTACAAAAAGGAATGTTTAAATATTTCTTCTGCTACAATATAAAAATCTCAAACCTTGAGCTCATTTAACTCCACCAATCTCTCTCCTCTGCTTTAGCCCACACACACATGTAATGACTCTAAATCCTTATAGACTTCAGTGGAAAAAATGATTGAGTCCATTCCCCATCCAGCCCCACAACTTTCTGTACATTCACATACGCAAGTCTGAACGTCACTTAAATGCCGAGCCAGCTTGTGCTCGGAGCGATAAGGGAATTTTCCTGTGAGTCATAAGCAACTTCTCTCTGAAGGTTTGGGGAAAGTAAAAGGAGAGCTGCGGGACTGCAATATGCTGTTGCTCAGCACTCCTCTCCCAGCCCATTTATTTCAATGGCACAGGCATCTGTATTTAACCCTTCCAGCTGTTTCTCGTCCTCCACCATATGTCATCCTGACCATCCTGCCCGAGGCGCTAAGGTCAATTTACTTTTGTCCAATGTAAGGAGCTGAAATGAAACGGAAGCAGCCCTGTGGTGGCCATAACAATCACCTAATGTCTGCACACTGAAGCGATTCTGTGGATTGAGCAGATTGCTTAAAATGGACTCAAACTAAAACATGGCAGGTTAAGGGCTGAACGACACTTACCGCTGTCACCTGCTTCCAGTGCCCTTAACGTTTGTTCTTTGAGTCGGTCCGCCTCGTGTTTCTTCCTTCTGTGTTCCTCTAGTTTGATCTGTAGGTCCTCAGCTACCTGCTGAAGCTCTCTGAGCTGGGCCTGAAGAGAGACGATATAGAGACAAACAACATCTACCATCAGAACATATGGCAAACATTCCACCTGCTGCGGACACTTTCCTACAGTCAGTCTGCCAGTAAGTGATATGATCATACTTCTTCATATTTTTTCCTGATGTTATCCCTAATTTGTGGCAAATGTCTAAAGAGAAAGCACAATTTTAAATAGTAGTTTGGGCCGCTGTAGTATATATAAAAATGTCCAAAAGCCCAAAATGAAAGAAGCCATTACCATCTTGAAATTTTGTATGAATTCTCTTTCACTCAAATGAGCCATGTAACTTTCCCACCACTCTTAGCTCATAATTTAAATCTTGGCTCCTTTTTTTTGGTAAATTGCAGCCATCATCCACTGCACATCTTTATTAGATTAGATCTTTATTAGTTATTGGTCACTTGGTCAGAATCTGGTATTTCTGGAATTATGACCAAATACCTGCAAAACTCATCACATTCCCACCAGTTTCAGGTGTACTTTGTGTTTAGGGCCAATTAGCAATTTTACCTGCTAAACATCAGCATGTCAGCTGTCACTGTGACCACGTTAGTATTAGCATTTAGCTCAAACCATTGTGCCAAAGTACAGCCTCACGACTGTTGGCATGAAGACAACTGACCCGTAGCCTCAAAAGAACCAGGTTTTTAGGATTGAATATGCCTCTGTTCTTATTTCCATCTCTTTGCCTATCTTTCTTTATGCATCAGTATATCTACCTCCAAACCAGAACCAGCCCATGTATTTACAAAAACTTGTGTGACAACACTCGGGTCTGCACAATGGACTATTTAAATCACTTGCGTCAGGAGGTGTTGCTGTCACACCAAATATGACAGCTTTTGACAACCAAGCATAACCTATCATCACTCTCCGTAATGGACCAATTAATATGAAAGAGCAGCAGCTCCTTGTTCGTGTGGTGCGCGTGTGTGTGTGTGTGTGTGTGTGTGTGTGTGTGTGTGTGTGTGTGTGTGTGTGTGTGTCAATACTGCCTTCCAATCTCTCCTCAGAGACTCTCATAATGCGGTGATGGATTCTGCTTGGTTCGGATAGGGATGACTACCTTTCTAGGCCACGCTGCTTGCTTAGCCACCTCCAGTTTGCTGCAGTGATTTATGGGCTCCATTTTGAGTGAACAAGAACATATTTACTAGTGAATAAGACCCAGAACATGTAAAAAAAAGTTCCTCCACTGTGTTAAAACACTGTATAAAACACTGGAAATTAATGCACATATGTAAACATATTTGTGTTATGTAAAATATCTGAGCTCTCTAAAGACGAAAACCTGTTTAGTCATATACTCATCTTAAAACTAAGCAGTATTCAGACTTCTCCCTGCTGTATTAACTCTTGGAAAGCTGCAGTAAAGTTTGAACAAAAAAAAAACCTTCCTCCTGACAAAGCTAGCTTAAGTAGAGAAAAACATGTTAAAAAGGGACTGAAGACTAGCAACTGCTGCACACCATTTCCTGCTTTAAAATGTACACTTAGAGCGGGCCAATCAAAAGAAAGATAATCAAAAACCTCCACAAAGAGGATTTTATTGAATACCAATTTGTATTCAATTAACCGCAGCATTCCCATTTCTGCCGGTTGTAGGGCACTGACACGCTACACTCAGCATTCATTGTGTAAAGGCTTCTAATTTGATTAAAAAGTTTTCTAGTGCGCCGTCTCTTTAACAACAGATTCTTCTTTAACCCTTGAACCGTGGGAAGAGTTCACTTTTGAGTCATTGTGTAAGGTTTCTGAGACGAGGCCCCGGAGGTAACCCTGCCATATCAACAGAGACACACTGAGAGAAGAAGATCACAATGTGCGGCGGGGCTCGGAGAGCTGGGTGACACTTCAGCCTCGATCTGCCAATCAGCCGCCGCAGAAAAAAAAAAAACATAGGTAAAAAAAAAAAGAGAACAGAACAGAAAAGGGTGCAGGGTACACACTCAGAGACCATCAGCTGGCAAATCAGACACGCTTGTGACTGTGTGTGGCAAAAAGTGGCCTTCAGTCAAAATCTCTGTTGTCAAATAAGTGGTATCTTTTCAACTGTATCTTTCAGGACAAAGCAAAATGTTTTAAATAACACTTCTTTTTCTTCAACAAAAACGCTGCTGTAAAGTGCTTCAAAGTACTTGAAATAAAGTAATTTCTCACATAATCAATGCACAAAATAAGATAAGTCCTGAGAAGGTCAAAACTCTGAAATGTGCAGCAGAATCCCAACTCAACATTTCAATATTCAGTTGAAATGGCCATAACTACACTACAACAACTGTACAAACAATGCTCTGGTCTTACAATTTTCAGTTTTACTAAAAAGGGAAAATTAACTTGCATATTGCAGTACGTGAGTCAGACTTGACCATCTAACAGTGGTGGGAGGGCAACTATTATTTCCTAAAGCACCATAATGCATTAAGTAATGGGACCGCTGAAGCAGTAAATATAACTTACAAACATCTAAAGACATCCTCAGCTGCCAAATTTACCAATTTAATTTGCACCGAACTCCAGGGCTCCAGTTTCTAATTTGGCCTAGTGCTTGTTGAACGAAGTGTGCAAATGGAGAGCAGAGGAAAAACTGCGAAGCAGTTTCTGCTCCTCTTGAAGCTCGGTAAAGGAGTGTGTTGATGTTGCTCAAAATGGGCTTGATCACTCAGGTATTTGTTTAATTGTGTTGACTTACCCCCAAACATTTACTCCTTACTGATTTAAAGTGGGTGCAAATGAAGCATAGTCACAACTGAAATCCTTAAGAATATATAATAGAATGCAAAGCTGATAGCAGGAGGTGAATATGATGATGTTGATGGGTCATAGATGACAGTACAAACTATGAATTGTTTGGAGAGGAGCTGTACTGTATTCTAAACACAATCATAATATACTGATATGTTTATTATGCTAAAATGCCATTAATTGATCAATTAAAACACAGTGATACTATGAGCTAATGGCTGGAAAAAATGCTTTTCGGCAGTTCTGAACAAACCAGGCTGAACGCATCACGTTGACAGGGCAGAAACTAACTGCACAGCAGACTAAGGTTGGTGCTGCAAACCGCACAGCAGATGCCTATAGCAGCAGGTGCCATGAACACGTTTGGTCACAAAAATATCATAGAGCACAAGCTGCTCATTTAGACCAGGAATTCTCAGAGCGCAACACATATAAAAGCAAATTAACCCCAATGTCCCTATCAATCAAGTGTGTTAGCTAGCAAGCCAGGTAATAACACAACAGTTACTGACTGGCAGGTAGCCAAGGTGAAAAGTTAATTAAATCTATTGAGGATAAGTGAAACAATATCTACTCACAATAGCCTACAAAGTAAAAGCACATTGGTACATTTTATGATAATTTGAGGGGCAGTCTTCCATAATTTGTTTGCTGACCACAATAAAAAGACAGAGGGTAACGAGAAAAACAACATGCAGTTAAGTGCCCTGGCCAGGACATGCAATGACATGTGCTGAAAACCAAATATCAGACTCCAGAACAATGGTATTCCAGGGCAAACAATCCCCAATGCAGTGCACCCAGAACTTAGCTTGCAACATACATCACTTTGTGCTAAAGTTCATAGTAAATGGGTTCCCCAGCTTGACTGAAATAGGTTCCAACTACCCCCGGCATTTGTTATGCAGGGTACAGGATACACTTTGCACCCTAATGTATGAGCAAATATCTTACAGATGCAGCATTCTACTGGTGCAACAAAAGTTTGTACAGAAATTACAGTTTCCCAGACACTACACTGTAATGACTTTGGTGACCCCCTCCCCCCCTTTCTCTGCATTTTCCCCAGCACCACCATGGGGATGTCATTTGTGCTTTTGAACATGTTTACTATGTTCACAAATCACCACTGTGCCTAAGTACGACTTAACACAGCAGCTAATGTGGCTGCAGACTCTCGGGCTTGTTGTTCCATAAACCATAGCAAACAAAACTGAAAATGGTCACATGAAACAAAAGGTTTGACAAAATGTACTAAAAGAAATGTGTTAAATAGGATCACAAATAGTTAAAGCACACTGAAGAGAGTAGAGATGTGATTTGATCATTTAAGGTAGATCTAGGATCAGTTTTCCATAATATATTACTGATACAGTTAACATTAAGGGTGTCTCCCTTTCCCAGCACTTTAAGATCATCTGTTTTCTATTAAGTATAAATTTATACGCTACTATGTATATACAACTTAATGAATGTAGCGTATATTTTGTGCAAACTCAAACTCAACACAGTTTGAACAACACACAAAAAAAGTTACTTGTGTTCTCACAGCAGGAACAGGGTAAAGCTCTTCAGTGGAAAACCCCTGATGACTTGACTTAACAACAATATGCTCTATGGTAGTAGTTACTTCAGCAGAATACAGTGTACCTGCTTCTCCCTCCAGAGCAGCACTCCCTCCTCAATCAGTTGCTGCTTGACTCGCAAACCCTCGTCCAAGGTCCTCATCTGGCCCTCCACGTATGCTCTCTCTCTCTGTCCCAGATTCCTAGAGGAGAGCGAGAGAGAGGATGCACACTCCCATCATTACTGAGAAAACATCGGCCACCCCTGCTACGGTCATTGAGATGGCGCAATCCAATTTTTTAAGGGCCCACAATACAGCAGGAATCCAAATGGGAAAATAGAAAAGTAAATAAGACGGGGGCTGATGCTCTGTGGCTGAACTAAATTGTTTTTGAAGTCTAGCAAACACAATATGAGTGTGGACCTTGTGAAAACATAATGAGATATACTCTGCTTGTATATGGTTTTGAGGCGAATGGCAGTGAATTAAATAATAGAGAACTGTCAACAAAAGAAGTGGGATACTGCATTAGAAGTTACATTTGCACAGCGAGCGTCATGTCAGCATCATAGTATGGTCAATCTTTGTTGTGCAGCGATGAGAAGATGATAAATATGACCTGGCAGGAGTCTGAGGTCTTATAAATATTTTCATTCACAGCCCATGATCTCTGTAGTATGTAATTTATATCCTAAAGAAACTAAATTATCTGCATGAGAAACACCTCTGGGTTGGGTTATTGCAAGTACAATTTATAGTGGGAAAAGGAATGTGTAATAGCAGTGGTGAGTCAGAAGTGTCCTTGTCATGGACGAACTCTTCACTATTTGTGATGCACATACAGCACATTATAAGAGACAGTCTGAACCACATCAAGTTTTTAAATCAGTAACACCATGCCCCCTGGTGGCACAATGAATGAGTCACTTTAACATGGGTGCATCAAGTGAACAGTCTATCACACTGATGCTATGATAAACAGCCTTATCTCAAAGTCAAACTGGATAAAAAAAAAAATCTGCATCTTTATCAAATTGCACAAAAATGCACAGTTTCACACATTTCCAAAACAGAACGGAGGTAGGTAAATGTTTCTATAGCTATGCACGGGCCTCTAATAACATATTGCGAGTCAAAATCTGCATGTGTTATTTCATAAATATTGAATCGCAGTTTTCAACTGACCAGCAAGTGTTCTGGCAGTGAGCGTGGCTGTTGTATTCATCTGAAGCATCGCAGCAATCTGGCGAGAGACACAGGAGAAACCAATCCAATGCGCATACACAAGAACAGAAGAGCATACAACAAATCTACAAGGTATGTCTTTATTCTAAATGATGTGGTCAGTACAAAATTTGACAATAGAAATAAACACAGATTAACATTTAAAAACAATACACACTAAAAACACATTATGAGCAACTCAGAATGATCTATTTTCAGGTACTTTTTGGAGCATAGTATTTCTCAAATATGCCCATAAAAAGTGACAATTTGACCACAACGCTTTTATTTTCCAACATAAAAATG
Source organism: Seriola lalandi dorsalis (assembly GCF_002814215.2). NCBI lineage: Eukaryota > Metazoa > Chordata > Actinopteri > Carangiformes > Carangidae > Seriola > Seriola lalandi. The sequence goes on along the minus strand of NW_019525471.1, from coordinate 602,409 downwards.
TTGTTTCACTATTTTCTGACATTTCAAAGATAAAATGAATAATTGAGAAAATAATAAACAGGTCAAAACAATTTGGCATTTTGGGATACATTCACTTTCTTGCCGACGATTAGATAAAAGGATTTTTACCGTTCTCGTGTGTGCACGGTAAATATGAAGCTACCGCCGAGCTTAGCATAGCACAAAGACCGGAAACATGAAAAGGGTAACAAAATCTGCCTTCTAGCATCTCTGAGACTCACAAATGAACACTTTATATGTTGTTTGTTAGTTTGTTAACCAGAGCCAGGCTAGCTGTTTCCCTTCATTTCCAGTGTTTGCGCTAAGCTAAATTAACAGGTTGTTGAAACATGGGTGTCAATTTTCTCACCTAATTCATGGCAAAAAAAAGCAAACAAGTGTCAAACTATTTTTTTACTATTCCAGCTTTATTGTGTTTAATTTCGCTATGAGCCAACATTAACCAGTAACACTCATTAAATGGCTCATGTAACAGGCTCACGCCAATTGTCTTAGACGAATAAAAATGATAAATGATAAATGAGTATTCTCTATAGTGCCGATAATGTTAATCTAACCAGTCACTTTTCATCCTCAAAGACAGAGATTAGATCTTTGTATCTGCATGATATCTCTCTCTGGTTCAGAGAGAGTCTCTTGAGATCAGCCACTTTACAAGATCAGCAGCATGGTGTTTTGTAAGTGCTCAGATCAGGCTTTTGCTTAGATGTTTTAACCCAAGAGAGTGGGCACAGTGTGAAACTTCTCAATTATCCAGAACCCCATTGGTGACCAGTGGAACAAGAGTATCGCAGCCCAGAAAGGGAAGCCAATGAAAATTTTCTCAACAAGCAGTCGAAAAGGAAAAAGTGACGACGCGTTAGCTATTAAGTGGCTCCATTCAAGGCGGGGAAGGTATGAGAAGACAAGTGGGAGTAGAATAAAAGGAGAGAGGAAAGGGAGATGGCAGCTTTGAGAAATATTCCCCTACTGTTTTTTTATTCTTCATTCGTTCAATTTCTTTTTTACCCACTTTGGTTGAATGCCGTCGTTTGCTCGTGAAAGAGAGATGTTGACAACGGAATGTATTGATTTTATCCAAAGAGGAGAGCTACTGGAGAACAAAAGTAGATGAGAAGGCGGGGCTGAAAAACTATCTGATTAGACACTGAATGCGGCAGATTTTACAAGAAAGAATGGAGTAAAGCCTTGAGGAAAAGGACAGGATGTTTTTCAAGGAAAGCTTAGTGAGGAAAGCGAGTGTGTACACGCCTGTATGTGTGTGTTAGAGAGCCATGTTTACTTCATCTGTTTGTTCGCACTACAAAAAGGAGTGACAGTGTGAACACCAAAATGTCAGCTTCTTGACATCATGTAGAATATGAATTCCCTCCCATGTCTGCAAAACACTCAAAATGGGAAATACAAACAATACCGAAGAAAAATTAGGACTTTTTAGGGTATATTCTACATCATATCGTTTCACCAAATATTTTTAACAAATACGATCTGTCACTATGGCTCTCTACAGCCGTTGTTGTCCTTCAAAAATGCTGCAGCACAAAACACTGTTAATCCATTGCCTTACTTCAAACGGTTTTGTAAAGTTTATTAAAGTCAAGTCCCAGCAGAGTATTATTTCTTCCGCTATAATGCAATATAAAAAGCCTTACCACAGATGCCATCATTGACTCGCGATGATGGGATGTAGTGTGGGCGGAAACCCAGATTTGTGCAGTAGAATCGACCACGAGGACAGGCTGACGTTCCTACACGGGGCCAGGAGCAGAGGTCAACGTTATATAAAATAACTTCCAGAAACAAATTCATCTAATCAAAACTATTCATGATGCATGCGCAGGAGTTTTATCCAGTTGCTGACGTGAGTAAACATGCCGTTGTGCAGAATTTGCCGGCATTTTGGTTTGTTGTTTCGGTCGTTTTATGATTTTTATTATTTTTTTGTGTTTACTTTTCTAACAAAAACTGTTTAAGAGTCAAGTATGAGTGTGCCTCAAAAACATGTTTTGTGTCGTCACAGTGACCTTTGACCTTTCACCACCAAAATCAAATCGGTTCATCCTTCAGTCCAAATGAACTTTTGTACCAAATTTGAGAATATTCCCTCTAGACATAACAGAGATATCGCATTCACGAGAATGGGAAAAATGGACAACCAGGAAACATAATGCCTGCAGCCCCGACAGTCACCAGTACCGAGGAGTAAAAAGGTCACTGTTTTGCAACTTTTGAGTGTGGTATACTGCATTTAGTGATTTTTTTTTAAATGTTAATATACTACATAGTCAAATATGATGTAATTGGACACATCTCAAATTATATCAACTAGAGGTCCAGGGAATTTTCTCCTTCTTTAACTCTTTCTGCTGCGCTGGACTGGTTGCATCAGAATATTTGGAGCCAATCACTCTAAAATCTTACTGTAGATGATATTACCAACAGACTCAATTTAGGGCTTGTGAATAGGTACCAGAGGGTGTCTACTGAAATATCAAACATGGCCTAAGCTTTATACACACATATACGTATATGTATACACACACACACACACACACACACACACACACACACACACACACTGGCATATATATATATATAAATATACAGTGTGAATTTTCTTTTCCAACTTTATCATTTTGTTTAAACTCAGTTATAGCAATTACATTGTGTGAATTTACAAAGAAATCATTCACATTTCATTGCTGTGTCTGAACATTTTTTTTCTCTACATTACATTTTCTGCAGTGCTCTTTTTCTTAAGTTAGCAAGGTTTTTATTAAAATATCAAAACATTTGGTGTCTTGAAGTCTTAAGTCTTAAAGCACTGGTGAGAGGAGTTTATTCATTGTTGACAATGTTGACGTGATTGACTGACTTTGCTTGTTTCGACACATGAACGTGGTTTTCATGGTTTTAGAGGCTTTTGCACTGAAATGCATCGACTGTTTTGAGAACTGGATTAAGAGTTGTGATAATGACGTTTCTGATGTATGAATTTCATCAAAGTGACTGAGAAGAACTGTAACATATAGAATGCAGAAACGGAGTCAACCCCGCTGGCACTGATAATAAAGCATCTGCTGCTCAAAAGTTGGGCTTATTTGACAAACTTCAACTCTTTTAAAATAGGCAAGTATGAGATTATTAAATAGACATTATTCATCTCCAAAACCCAACTTCATCTGGGGAATATGTGGTGAACACGTATTACAAATGAAATGTAGCACAAAGTACACTGATAAGCCCACTTGTGTATCTAATATGTCAGTTTAACAAGGCTGTTCAGATACTCAAATATTAATGTCCTACAATAAGAAATTGTGTGTGCAGTAATTATTAACAGTGTACCAGTGACAGTGATGGAAACACAGTTTGCTGACATTAGTAAACAGACACCCACTCGAACATTGGTCAATGTTTTACCTGGTTCATCAGAGCCATCTTCACAGTCGCAGTAGTCATCGTTCACCTGCTCAAAGGGGATGATCTTCGAGCCATCAATGCACAGAAAGGACTTTCTCTCTCTGTAGAAACGTTTGTCTGTTACAGAAAAAAAAACATCACACACTGATACATGTTTGTGACCTTGAACTGCAGCTAAACAGTAACCAAAGAAGTGGATTGAAATCAACATGTGGCAGCTATATCTATAAAAACACAGTGCTGAAGTGCTGAGTCTGTGATAAAATACAACTGTAACTAGCTTTATTAACCCTCTAATTCTGGTATTATTGCTAGCACCATGAACAAAGTTTAAATGCTGTGTACAGCTGTTGGAAAACATCTGCAGTGATGACAACTACATAATCACTTGCTTCACCGTATCTGTGTTAATGCTGAGGGGCTGTTGTTGTTAAAGTCACAACACGTTACATGTTGCAGCACAAAATATCTATTGAAAGCTATTTAGCTTTCGAGCTAGGTGGTAGGGGACAGGGAACTTACAGGACGAAGATATTCCTCTTATTTTCCGCGAGTCTACGAAACCACACCAGAAGACAGCTGCGATAATGATGTGGAAACGCATGTCAGAGGGCAGACTTGAAAACTGTCTCCCTCCTGCCTCATAAAAAAAAAAAACCCCGCTCAAACGTGTTTAAAACTCATGATATGTATCCGACATTCAAACTGGCAGTGTCCATGACTTCCTGAAACAAGCGGTCACGTGACGTTACTGCGGCTTTCTACTGGTTTTTATTCGATTCCTTCGACCAGTCACGAGTGAGAAAGGCTTCTGAGACGAGAAAGAAATACACTTCGTTTTTTTTTGTTGTTTTTTTGGGGGGGGTTTTAACCACATGATCAATGATTTATTACAGGCTTACATTTAAAGCTCTGTGGTTGAGACTTGTCCAAAACAAAAAGTAATTTTTCAGGCTCAAACACCTTTATACGCTCAAATTTTTCAATATTTTGTTCAATTTATGCATTTGAGATGATATAAGAAAATAACACGTGTATTTATAAATAAGAGGGGACAGACAGAGGCAAAAGATTTATCCAGAAATATAACACAAGTTACACAAATCACCTGATCTGTATTACTTACTATTTAATGGTTATGAGTTCTAAATTCAATTATTAACTTTTGTGTTCACGCAGGAGCAATGCACGTTGATATTTAGAGTTTAAGTAATATAACTGTATGAAGTATATAACACAGATGGGGGGTTTTTTATACCCATTGGCTAACATTATATCCTTGCCTATGATGTATCATAATACCGCAGCTGGGTAACTCACTTGGTACATGTGGGATCATTATGGGAAAAGCTTATTTACTCCCTGTAAAGTGACGGATCCGTGTTATTTCCCTGTGAGGTGCAGCTTCTCCTCTTGTGACGTTCTAACAGTTTACATTGTTATCAGTGAACAGACTCTGAGGTTTTTACTCATATTCTTTTATACCTGATCACTGGCACCTATCCCTCCATCCCAATACTCAAGGGCCAAGAGTTCTTGTTAGTCTCCAGCTTTATTTGTGCACATAGATTTTACTTTGTGTGATGATTGTATGAATTTTACCTTAGTCAGAACACATATCAAACATATAGAAATGTGAGTAGGCCTATGTGTTTGAAGATAATGATAGATAGATAGATAGATAGATAGATAGATAGATAGATAGATAGATAGATGATGTGTCATCATGTTGCGATATTGCCATAAAATCATGAACACAAATAAGACATGTGCACCTTTTAATGATTTTATTAACAATTAACAATAATCACAAAATTAACACCATAAAAACAAACAAAAAGTGAATTGTCAGAATGCAATGTGTTTAACCAACACAAATTGTTTTTGAGGCACTTGAAAAGCAATTTAAAGGTAAATCTGAAAGCCGATTTACAATAATATCAACTAAGGAAGTAACATTTTTAATTGTGTGGATTTTTAGTTCGTCATTTTTCATGGTTAAGCCGTGTGTAAAGGCCTGTGTTGCATAGTGACTCCTTGTTCTGAAGGTAAGAGAGGTCACGGATCATGCCTGGGAAAGAATAGGAGTCCAAGGTTGGACGCAATGGAAACACTGGCATCAGTCCGGATGTCATGTATGGTGACATAAACCCTGCCATACTGCCGTTTGCAGAGGAATAGGTCAGCCTTAAAGGGCTGACACCGAGGCGAGGGCTGAGCCCGTACAGGCTGTCTCCACCGGCGGCCGTTGGTGGCATGTGGAGCGGGGAGAAGGCTGACTTGTTCCCCAGTGCACCAAGCGCTCCAGGCAAAGAGGGCCTGAGCGCGTTTGGGTGATTAGACGGAGAAAAGCCATCAGAGTCAACGTTGTTCTCTTTGGCGCTCAACACCAGTTCAATTGATTTGACGATGTCACCTTTGCACGTTCTCACCATAGACTCTAGGGTGTCCCGCTTCTGATGGGGGAAGATCTTGGCCATGATATCGGTGGGGTCGCGGTCCAGGCCCGGATAGTCCTTGGGTTTCTCCATCTCACTCCCTGACTCCGGATCCGAGGGGGAGAGCGACCTCTGCGGACTCTCTGTGTGGTCCGAGCGCTGGTCAAACACCGGGGATGGACTTGCACTGTCATCAGTGAATGAAGTGGTGTGGTCTTTGCTTGGAGACAGCTCCTTCTTACTTGGAGAGGGCAACCGTGTGGTGTGGGGAGCGAACAGGGGTCGACCCATGAATCCGTTATAAAAGTTATACTTGCTCAATTTGTCATCTGAAATATGGATCGAAGAAAAACAGATGGTTTGAAATCTTATTTGCCAGGTTACACATGTGCTTGCATCCAAACAGTGTGTAAAATTAGTAAACAATACAATTTTTGTAAAAACTCTTAAATCTACCTCAAACTACGAATAAACCAATAGCAACACATAATATTAACTGAAACAATGATAAGGTATTATGGAATTCTTGGCATGGGATGGGTAAAATAATCTCAGAAATTATCATTTCAACGTACCATCTTTTTGGTTCTCTGTTCCAAAAACATCAAAACTAGGAGCTGTTGCAGTGTTGATGGTAGTTGCTGGCACCCCAGGGCCTACAGGTGACCCCTGAGGGATCCCTGCTTCTCCCCCGATCCCCGACCCGGGGTACAAGAGCCGGAGCTCCCGGGCCTCGCTCTCCTCCTGAGCCTGCTGCCTCCTCAGTGCCACCTGCGCGGCCATCACCCGCTGCCTCTCCGCTATGAGAGTGCACTTTGCGCACACGCAGTCTCTCCAACGACAAAAGCGCTTGTGGCCTTTCAGTGCGGAAACCACGCCGTGGTTCCTGCATCTGGCGCACTTCGGGGTGCGGGGGTATCCCCTCTCCAGCGCGGGATTACAAGCCCGGAGGAAGAGAGGTGGAGGGCGCAGGAGGGAAGGGGGCATTTGCAAACCACCGAGAGGGTTTGCGGTGTGCCCGGTGAGGCCAAGCGGTCGAATCCTGCTGTCCATTGCCTGAGGGGAACCGAATGCAAAGTCCAACACAGTTATTCAAATGCAGTCATTTAAGTGATGTGGCCTTCTCTGAGTGACTGGAGACTCTTTACTGCCGCTGGCACCCTGAACCAGCGCGCCTTAAGTGTCTCCTCTCCAGGTGGTTTGACATGAAATACAACACCCTAGTCACACCCCTTTCCGCTCCAGCTTCTTAACGCCCTATCATGTTTATTTGCATCCCGGATGAATAGTGGTTTAATCTGATGCAACTGAGCCTATATGCAGCTGCCGTTGAGGAAAAAGTGAGGCCTATAAACCCAGACTATGTATGATATTTAATCCCACGTTTGGAATTACGATCTGGTGGGAAATTACATTTAAATTTGCACTGGGCTTTTGGTTGCTTTAACATTTACAATGATTTAATATGCACCATAATGCACCACAGTGGACTAATATGTAAAATGGTGGACTTTGTTGAATAAAGGAAAGAAGATCATTTTGCCTCAGGTCAGCTACATACAATGACCCCTTTGGTTTCCCTACTGAACAATGAATATTCACTATTAGGATGTTTTTAACACAACAATGGCACTAATAGCCACAAAAGCAACAGGTAATTATCTACCTGGTTATTCTGTTGAACAAATTAACTTGACAAAAGACCCATCTGTCAACAAACACCCAGTGAGATTGGTGGATAACTAATCACACCTTGTCACATGTTTCATTCATTTCTCTCCATTCAAACAGGATCCAGTTACAAGCAACAGATTGCCTTACTGTTATTACACAGAAAACAACTTGAGCATAATGTGACAAACACAGTGGCGGTCGCCAAGGGGAACACATCACTAAAACATTGTCAGCCATACAATTGCACATGTGCACATTGTCTTTCTCAATAATGCACAACCTGTAGTGTTGTTCAGTCTAACAGCCCTGCAATAAATTCAATACAATTATAACAATAAATTGAAGTCTTACAAGATGTTCCATTTACTTTGTCCGTGTGTGTATGTGTGTGTGTGTGTACTGTAAATGCTTGCACTTTCTATGTCATGTGACTCCAAAATAATAAATAAAATTTTAATATTGATCCTATCCTCAGCTATTAGACTTCTCCTAATCATCTGTAGATGTGAGACCCAGACTTCAGTGGCTTCTCTTGGTCTCCTCGTACTTCTGTCTCCACTAGACTCCCTCTGAATAATGGATGTGGGTTAAAGAAGCCGTAGATGGAAGCACTCATCCCCCTTGCGGCGTTTTACTGAGATAATGATTCCCTGAAGGGCATCTCTGAGGAAGGTCTGCTGCAGCACAGGCCAGAAAAAATAGATCATTTTCTAATACACAATGATTTAATGCAGATATAGCTATTATTAGTCATCGATGTTACTACTTACCACACTCACAGACTGGTAGGTGTTTCTATTTGCTGATAAAAGAAGATTGCTGTTCTCTGAACCAAAAGTTATGAGTGACTGATGCTACTTTTTACACCTCTCCTTCGCATGGATTTCTGCTCCATCACACGCTGAGTAATGGATCTTATCGGCGGCGTACCGTAGCTCCCTCCTTCGCAGTGCGAGGAGATGTAATATGCACACCTGCACACATACAATCATGCATGTACCGATGCAAAGTGCAAAAACACAATCTCTGGTTTTACGTGTGTACAGGCATTTGTCGTAACAAAAGCATCCTGATAATGACTTGTATGGTAAGAGGCTTTGAGAGGCGAGTCTGCTATTTGCAGAAAGATGTACCAGAAGTTATGAGGCTTAATAGATAGGGGTTGGTACAGACTCACTCCAGCTGTGCAGGACATGAAGATAATCTGAAATGCATCCATCAACACAGAGTACGTCTGCTGCTAAAAACATAAATAAATGCCAGTGATGCACATGCTGTGTGGACGCACATGCAGCTTTTATCATTTCATCCACTGTGAAGTGGAATTTGAGGTTTGGATTTGTGGCTGGCAAGTTTATCCAGGCACATTAAGCTGCTCTCACCTGGCTTTTTATACAGACCACTTAGGTTGTTTATATGGACCAGTTATAACTGGAGGGTGGCTGGAAACAGCATGGTATAAATGCGTGTTTCGCTGTATATCGAGCTCTTGGAGCAACTCAAATTTAGTCTTATTTTCTAATTATCCAGAGGAGGAAAAGGGAACTAAAACATCCTTTTTTGGGGGGGAGCCTCTATAAACTGGGTAATGGAGAAAAGCTGTAGCGTTATATTTACTCATTTACTGCCTCTTCTGTTTTTCTCTGGATCATAGGATTACAAGGCCAAGCCAGTGCCTTCCATCCACATCAGGTTCACCTTGAGTCAGTGTAGTTTCTCAACTCTCTCAAGTTTGTGCTAGTCTACCATTTGATAGTACGCACTACTGTTATCTCTGCATTTTAGCAAACCTTTAGCCTAGGTCATTGGTTTGCATGGATGATGTGGTTTTAGTCAGAATTTTTCAACCTCACCCCCTACACAGAACGAAGGGATTATCAGGGATAACTGCAGTTAGAGTAGATATGGCTAGACAGTGTCTTAATTGTGTTCTTAACAGATCTGCACATGTCAGATATGGTGTTTCATCACAACCATGTGCCTCCTAGGACAGGGCTTTATCAGTGCAGCTTCTTATCTGACACAAGGTGGCTGCTAATCTACTCACAAATCTCACAAAACCTGATTATGTCTCCCACTGTCAGAGAGATGGAGAGAGGGAGGGGAGGGGGAGAGGTGAGAAGGTAAGGCTGAGAGGAAGAGAGGTTCATTATTCATGAGTAAATCACAGCATCTGGATTAATGGTTTATTATATAGTGTCCTATATGAAGACAGTACAGACTTATACATCATATCATAATATATGGGTTATCCAAATAGCTCCAAATCCTACTTTGATCATTTGGATCTTGCCCAGCAGTTCCAAGTTTTCTGAAGCATTAAGGATGGAAATCGGGTCATGTTATTGTTGCCAACTCTCAATCACAGACGTAAAAGAAGAAATCCTCATGTGACACGACTTAGACATGGAAACATTTCAGCGCCTTAAGTTTCAAGTCTATGGCATTGTTTCTGAAGATAAAGCACTCACATTACAACAAATCCCCCTTTCTTCCAGTATGTGAAGGGTCTTGACCTTTGTGTGTTTACTTTCTCATCTGTCAATTCACACCCTTGTCATTTAAGTGCCACGCAGTAGCCTCCACTTCTCTGCTGACGGTCGAATGGCCACCAATGATGGCCGTCAGGTTGCTCAAGTTGCTGTGATCAAATATAAAACGCATCTAAAAAAAAACAAACAAAAAAAAACCACAGTGAATGTAACTTTCTCCCCCACTGTTGCACTTTTATGGCGCTGACGCTTTGTTGCATGAAAGCTCTGTGAAAAAAAAACCAGAGTAAACTGATTTGTGTTCCATGTGATGTGTGTGGCCCCAGCGGAGTTCAACAAGCAACTTTGCTTTTAGTGGAGCTTTCAAGATTGTTTCCTCTGTTTTTATTTTTGTGCCAAGGGATGTTGACTGTTGCTGTGCTGTTGGACTTGGTTTCTCTGTTTACAACGCCTGGGGCATAAGTGACGCCTTTGCCAGCATCCTACGGAAAGATTCTCACACAACTTTCTCTGGAGAACAGACTGGTAGCTTCCTTTGAGGTGCAAAAAAAATCACATTGAAATATGTAGCCTAAGTTTTGCTCCAAAATAAAATCTTTGTGACATCTGACAAAAAAGGTTTAGTCTTTAAGAATAATTGATTACAGCAAAGTAAACATATTACAGAACATATGTTAATTATGTTACTTACTAATGTTGCTGATGACTTTTGGTACATTTATTTGACAGCTATTTTACTATTTACTTCGCTTGATCGTGTTTGTGCATGCTGAACATGATAAATGGATATAAGCCTTATCAGACGAATTAGGCCTAATACAATGCTATACATTAACAGTATGGACAAATACAGTTGTTTGTAGTAGTTAAGTAGCACCACCACAACAAGCACTGACAAATGCTGCATAAATGTTAGTTTATCAATCATTTATAACAGTTTAAAAGGAGCCATAAGCACATTTACCTTTGTATATTTTGCTGATAACACTTCCTTACTTTTAAGGAATAATGCTTTATTGCTGAAAGTTACATTAGAAGATTGGTACCACACCTGTGCTTACGCTACATATGAAGCCAGAGGTAGCACGCAATTAGCCTAGCTTAGAACAAACTTTAAAACAGGAGGAAATGTGACCAAAGCTCAAAAATCCCCCTACAGGCACCTCTAAAGGAACATTTTCTTTAGTCTAACTATTTTAGGAAGGCACTACAGTCACTGCCCAGCCAAGAAACAGTTAGCATATAATCTCCCATGAAACCACAACTTTTCATTTTTACATTTCAGGTTGTATACAGATGAAACAGACCAAATACAATTAGTTAATTAATGATTTTGAGATGAGAATTTTGTTTCTGTTGGACACAGCCAGGCTCGTTTCAAATCTTTATGCTAGTTTGCTTACGCCTCTAGCTTCATATTTGTATGTGTACACACATGAGATTGGTTTCAGTCTTCTCATCCAACTCTTGTAATGAAAACAAATTAGCGTATTTGCCAAAATGTCCAATTATTGCTATGATGAACATTTTGAATGCAGTGCTTTTCAGCCTACTGCAGGGTGTTTTCACATTCCAGATATGCTAATTTTATTGAAGTACAGGATCTTCCAGGATGATAATGCTACTATGGGTGGATGGATCAAAATTCAGGTACTGACTGTGCTGCAACTAAAATTCATATAGTGGAGTTTGGTTTTTCTATTCCATAAAAAGATAACTGGCATCTTATTTCACAACCCATGCAGAGAAGGGAAGCATCCATATTACACACCTGTGCATTTGAATACATGGGACAATAGATTTTTTTTTATCCAAATTGCTTGCCTCTTCCCTGGGTTCTGTATTCTGCTATCTTCTGCCATCTTCTTGTCCCCTATTCAATATTCCTCTTTCTCCTCCTCTCACACCTTTATTGGTGGTCTGAGTCTGGTAGGTATCCATCAGGGCCCCTCACTTAGCCTGGTAATGCCTCAGTGCCAGTGAACAATGGTGGGCCAAAGACAGCCAAGTTTGCTCATGAGGACTGTGTATGAATGTGTGTGTGGGAGTGGGTGGGTGGGTTATGTGTGCAACCATGTGTGTACTGGTTTTAATCATGCATATTACATCTGCATCAACAAGGTGCATCTATAAGGAAATGCAGGTTCACTTTTACATACAGGCTCACTGTATGTGTGTGTATGTTTGAGTACGCATTTTAGCGCTTTAAGTGCTAACGGCGAGTGTGTGTGCATGTGCGTGTGTGTCTGTGTGTGTGTGTGTGGGTAGGGAACATTAGTACCTTGAAAGGTTCTGCTCAGGTGCCAGTGAATGCAACCTTCGCTGTCTAAACAGGTTAAGATTGAACCCTGAGTTCCTCATTCTGCACTTACCGTGGCTACACTCTCTATTTGTTTCCTGCCAAAGACACTTCTTCTTTATTGAACAATACACTTACAAGGACAGCTTTGCAGCTCAACAATGCATAACTTAGTGGCAGATGAGCACAACCCTCTATGAAGGATTTAAAGAATCAGGTTTCTGAGTGTGTGTTTTTTTCATAAAAATGTGACACTTCACATAGAGCTAAAGAAGACATCAACAAAGGAATGGACGTGTTAATGATAGACACTGCATGGGTACTATGGTACTATGCATATGTGAACTTTAAAATCTCTCTATGCATTCAGTGATCACTTGAGTCGAGGTTGACGGGTGATGGATAGGTATGAAATATTTGATGAGTTATGGAGGTTAACACTTTTTGTATTGTACTGTACCTTTAGATGTGCACATTTCTACATTTACATAGCTTAAAATTATTTTGCTTCTGGCTAATGCACATGCATAAAAAAGCCTGAAGAAACAAGAGATTCTCCTGCTTCGTATACAAATAGGCAAACAATCAGACCTCCAAAGCGTTGTTTACTCAGTCTCAAGGGAAGGGATCTGTCGTCATCCTAATGGGAAGGGACCCTAGTTAATTTCGGTTTGCTGAAGAGATTTCTGCCAGCTGTGAGGGTCTTCAGATGTCTTTACAATCAGATTAGGAGAAAATCCTTGCAGTACACTAAATCTGATATGAACAATTGAGAAAGTTAGACAGTGACAGCAGGGAACAAATTCAGCCATTCACCCAATTGACGATATAATTCACTCTTCTCTTACCTTGTTTAAGTCTCCACCAAGTCCTCAGAAAAATATCTGGCTTAAAGGGGCTATTTGTATGTTTTCTCTGTCGCTGAACATGGTTCCCTTCCAGTGATTGTTGCTTGACAAGAGGTTCAGCCATCATTGGGTTCACAAGAGAGGAGGTTATAATATGCCCTCTGTGCGCTACATCTTCGGGCAGATTGGCTACAGTGAGTCTCTATCATAAAATGACCAGAGGGGCTGAGGCTATCTGGTTAGCATGCTAACTTAGGTAGAAGAAAAGACATGATAGAGACAAGAGACATCAGTGTTGCTTTCCACTGCTGGAGACAGCTCTTGGCGAGAAAAGGAATATGTAAACTGGTAAGTTAACAGCTGTTAATGCTAACGCTAGTTATGTAGCAATAGCAAAACTTACAAATAGCTCCCTTAAGCTGGCCATAAAAACCAAAAAAATTAAAAACTAAAACAAAACTAAAAGACCCTAAATTGCATACAAACGGTGAAAGGGACTGTGGAACTGGATGATAATTCTTTATTTGTTCATACTAAAAACATTGTAGATAGAAATGTTATTCATTTTTAATATATCAAATATAGATTGTAGCAGATTGAAGGAGAAATACTTTGTATGCAACCTTAAAAAAGATATAAGTGCTAAATGTGTGTTGTTATTGCTTTCCACCACTTCCTACAGATCTGATACTGAAGTGTTTCACTGTTGCAATACATGGACATTGTGAAACAATCTGAAACATGTCCAGATTGCAGTAATAGTATTAAAAGTTCAGAGGACCGTTGAGAACAAAATGACAAACAAGGAAAGGGGGAGGTGAAGCATAAAGAAGGTGAGGTGTGTGTGCTATCAGATGAACAAAGAGCACAGGGGGAGACATCAGCACTGTACATCTCTGCCAGGGTGTTATGGGAAAATATTCTAGGCTTTCAGTTACAGACAATAACAGCTTAGAAATTGTTAAACATTGTCTCTGATAGCAACTGGCATCTGCAAACAGATCAGATGTGAGTTGCTATTGAGATCTGAGGGAAACATGAAACCGCCAGAGAAGCAGAAGCATTCAGAAGAGGTTTGTTTGCATTAAGTTTTGCTGAGACTATACGGTATCTGCTATTCCGGGTTACATGTTTTATTACATATACTGTACGTTTTATGGGTTTTAACACAACTGCAAACATCAGGTGTTCTGAATAGATAATTGGAATATTCTTTTACAAAATTAAATGTGAAGAGGAATGGAAATACTGACCAAGCCTGCCCTGCTGTCTTTGTCCCCAGCACCTGAACTCTGTGCATTCCTCACAAAGGGAACCACTGGGACGTGATAAACCTGTTACAGTTGAACAAAAAGATCACAATACTTTCTTCATTTTTATCTGTATTCCCACGGTACATGACCCTCAGTCAGATGGAGGTGCAGAGAAGAACATATGCAGGCATCTATAACGTCACACTTTAACAATAATTTAACTAACCTAGTGGAAATTACCATTAGACACATGAAAATATTTACATTATGTCAACTTATGGAAGAAATCTGTAAATGCCTTTTATTTTAAATATCATCAAGAGCAATATTATTGCTCTTATTTTGGACCAAATAAATCAAGATGAGCCACAAAAGAGAATTCATCAATACTTTATTTACATATTTTATTACATAAATTAATATTTTAGATAGCTTAAGTCCTCAAACCTGTAGTGAGGTGTGCTCTATGTCTGTACTATAGTTCCTGATCATTAAGTACAATCCTTTGAAAGAGAAGCACGGGTCTATGCTGCATATCTGCCTTTCTTTTTCAAACTATTCTACTTGTTTCTAAGACTACGGACACCACTGAGGACATTATGGTCATGTCCTTAGTGTTTTTGTCTGGGAAAATAACACAGCACCTTTAGCTGTTTGTAGGTAGTTTTGTTAGCGCTGGGGATTTATTGCAAATATTTGCATGCATGGAAATGTGTGAATACTGGCTCATTCCAGTTTTCACACATTAACACACACAGGTCAAATCCAAAATTCAATACATTTACATTTGACTACTTGACGCCAAAAAAGCTAGCAAAATTATAATTCACATAATTCACAATTTTAGAAAAAACATAACTGAACAGTTGAATATGAAATATCCAAATATGATAATTTTTCAATAAACTTTCCTTTTGGTGTCTGGGATAGAGGTACTTAGACTTATTATTTCTAAAAGAGGACCCTGGTTATTAGCTGCCTAATTTTAATTGGGTATTGGATATAACAAACTATATTTCTTCATGTTTTAGAGTAAATTTTTTAATACTTTCAATACACTCCGCATGTTTTTTCATACTTCTTTGTCATCATATTTCTTAATTGTCAAGTAGTGATGCAATCTGGTGAGTTGATTGCTGGAGTTATCTCAGACATGTTGGGAATGCAGAGGATTAGAAGAGGATGAATATTTATTTGCCGTATTAATGAAAAATAATAATAAAAATGGCCAAACTGGCCACTTATTTACACACGTACCGTAACTTCAAAAACTCATAGCACAATACATCATAATTTTGGGAGGTGAAAACTGCATTTGAAGTAAGATTTGTTTCCTCCACATTTAGTGCTGTTGGCACCAAACCATAGCAACATGCATCTACATGGACTGACACCTGGATATGGTTCAAAACCACTAGGGAACCACAGCCAGTCAGGTACAGAGACAGAGGAACAGATAACAATACACACTGCAGTCTATTCAGAAGTATAGACTGCAAAATGCTGGCTGCATGCAGATTAAACTAAGATAAAGGAAAAATACAAAATAAAGTGCTGACCACAGGTGTGAACAAAGCACCATTTTCAAAAACATTTCCAAATGGGGGACTCTATGGATCTTTGGGGAACTTTTTGAAGATCTTACTCCTTCCCAACTACAAACCCAAAGATAAATGGGATCTTTTATCAGTTTAGAAGTATAATTGTACAACTGGAGTCCCAACATCAATGCGGGCTTTAGATTCTAAGAACTGCAACCTTAAGTTCACAGGCTTTACGGAATTTATCTGATCATGACGCCCTGAATTGCAAACACAGCTTATCATTGCCATCGTTCACATTTTGGTTAAGATCCTCATGAAGCTTTAGAGAGTGTGAGAAAGTACTCCAGCTTATTTGAAGTTATAAAACTGTTTACAAACTTTATAAAGCTTTGATAAAAACCACTTTTATTTGATCATAATGTCTGAAGTTTATCCTGGATCTCAGTCAAACTCAGAATAAACTATTTTTTTAATAACAAACATATGAGTAGCCCTGTGTAAATCTACCAGGGTGTAGCAATCAGAAGCACTTGTGTATAAGATTTTTACTCAGTGGCACAAACGAGTAATCACTGTTGAGAAAAGTTTGAATCTTCGGTATCTAATAACAAGGATTAGGTCACAAGGCATTTAACAGTCACCAGTGTTTCCTGTCCAACAAGCCTCTGGTATGTATCAGGGTTTTGTGCTCCAGCAACAAAAGAGGTTAACATGATCACTTTGCTGTTGAATTGAAAGTACAGGATCAGGTGAGTGGCTGAAATAGTCCAAGGGATGGTTAAAAGTGAGTATGTGGCAGGTTTCAAGTGAATGAACATATGATATTATCAGTAATATACAATGAAGCGTCATCGGCAAATACTGGAACATTTTGGCCGATAAAACATTCTTCCTTGTGATTAACGTCATTTAGTTAAGTTGTTGTACTAAAGTTAGCGTAGCTTAGCTCATACCTACCACCCTGTCACAGTTAAATTTGCTGATGTACTAATTTGCAACAGAAAAAGTGTTAATGAATGTAAAGTCTCAGAATGTTCACACTAAACATATCTGTCTTAATATTTTGTTATATTGTTTGAATGGTTATGTTTGCAACTCAAAGGAAGGGAAAGATCACAGTCTGGGTTAGATATAGAAAAATAGAAATATGGAAAAAATATTTCAATATTTTACCAGAGGTGGAGTCTATCCTTAACCTTAACTAAACTGATTCAGTAGTTTTAATTTCTTATTTTCTAATTTAACACCAAGCAGGACACAGGACACAAACCTTGTTTGCAGTGTCAAAGTGCTGCCCTTTTTCAACCTCCACTTTTAGCCTCAAACCTATGATTTCTATGCATTTCAAGAATATAACACTTGGATGTGAAAAAAGAGTTGCCAGCGAATATACAATAATCCAGGCAGCAATCTCACGTCCACAAACATGTATTTGGCAAAGCCATTTAGTAGCATATAAACTGTCAGACAGGGTTGCATACCTGTCACCAAAACATCCTATGTGCCTCATCCCTGACACTCAGGGTCACAGCACGGTTGGATGTGATGTTTGGATGAGATTCTAATTTTGGGATCAGGGCTTAATGAGGGGACGAGAAAAACAACCTGCTGGTGAGAACGAGGGGGACGGCCCCAGAGATGAGGCGTACGGGGAATCGATACAAAGGACAGCTTAGAGGACCTCTGATGTCATCCCAGCACCAACAGAGTGGCTCATTGAAACTAAAGTGCCTCTGCTGTGTTGCTTTTGTTTGATTCTTGTCAAGCCCGTCCCTCTCCTATAATAATGAGCCCTTTGACATGTGATTAACTTCGTTGTGGCTTTTATTTTTCATTTTCTTGCAAGTGTTTGTTTTAATAGCAGGCCTCATTTCATACGCTATTAGGCAGCCTAGCTTTCTCTTTGTTAAAACATGTCTACATGACTTTTGTTGAGTGTTAAATTTCATCCTTTGAAATACATGTTTTATAAAAAAAATGACCTCAAACTCAAGGTCCACTTACTAGCTTTTATTCCACAACTTTCACCACATCTCAGTGTCCTCATCAGTGGATGGAGATTTAATCTTAAAATGAGAGAGCAATGAGAAATCTGAGTTGACTGGGTGAGCATCTCCTGATGAAGATTGTGAGATATGGTTGAAAGCTCTGGGAAAGAAACTAGTAAGTGTAAGTAAGTTTCTGTTTTTTGTTATACTGCATAATTCTACCAGTCTTTTTATCTGTTAGTTTGAATGATCAAATACCAGACTTTCTAATGCCACTGTGAAGAATTATTGTAATTAGCCTTTAGCCTATTGAGCTAATAAACTAATGTGTGTTTCCTGTTTTCCCTCTGAATAGAAGGATTTAGTTTTCATCCTGAAATTTGACAGATTTGTCTTTCCCCCAAGACATGGCTTTGATCCTCTCAGGTAGGCAGGAGGTCCACGAGTCCTCAAAGGGATGACCGCCCCCTGATGGGAGAATTGTTTTTACCCCAGCTGTGATTTGCTTGTGCTGCAACATCTAATTCCTAATACTATTTTGTCAAATCAATGCCTGGACTTTTTCTTATTAAGGCCAGCCTGGTTTCCTATAGCAAGTAGGGTGCTTTAACCCCCCGATGAGGGCAGCAAGCTGAGGCTGCCCCTTACAACAAAACAACACACCACTCCACAGCAGCATGACACTTCCTCGACCAACAAATGAGATGAAAGCTTTAAACCATGAAAATAGTGGTTTGAAAGGCTTCTGAAGCTCCGCTACCCTACTAGCACAGAATAAAGATGGGCTGTCTACCTGCAACAAAAGCCGAACACAACAGGGAAAAACATCAAAGCGTGATTTCTTCAGGGAAAAAACACCTATTTGTTAGGAGGAGCCCACTGAGAAAAATGCAGGTGAATTTTCAGGTAATAGCACATTGCTGTTAAACACTACAGTTTATTTGTTTCTAACTTTTCCACTGTGATACCTTTAATTAGAGAGTGTTTAATAAAGTTTCGCCTCCTACAGTGTTGCTGCTTTGTTACAGTTTCTGCTTTTAGCAGTGGCCTCAAAATGTGTCAATGTTTTACATTTAGAATATTTTTTTTAGATAAATGAGACAAACAAAAAAATTAAAAAAATAAATAAACGAAAAACACATCCTGCACATTTACAGAGCAAACTATTTTAATTTACAATATGTGTGTACTGTTTGTAGCACAAAGCACTATATATTTATATAATTTAACCGATCTGGTGAGGTTCACATTGATGTTGACATCTGGCATAATGTGTTTTAGCCTCAAATGTGTCGATGGGAATGAGGTGATTTTTGACAACAGCAGAGTTTTTGTTCTCTGTCCACAGGTGGATTTACCTGACTGCGTGCAATATGATCGCTCTTTGATCTGAGAAGGACTACAAGGAACAAGCTTAGGTTAATAAGGTGTGAAATTCCTTCAACAAGGACCTTTTTGTGGCACTCTGAATAAGCGCTACTCCTTAAAGAAACTGTCTTTGACAGTCATTCATTCAAGGTCAAAGCATTATAAGTGTAGATACTTATAAAGTTATGAATCCTTTTGTATTGGAAATTGTCTTTGTGGTGTGTTTGACCCCCCTCTAATTCTTATTGGTTTCCTGCTGGAAAACCCAGAGACATTTAAAATAATGACTGGTGGTAAGTTCATTTTAAAATGCAGAGCAAAACAATCAAAACCACTTAACCTGATCCTTTGCATGAAAAATGAATGTGGTTGCATTTCAATACAATAAAACATGTTCTACTGTTATGCACAAACTATTCTCTTATCTTTCACTTAAACTATGACTTTCACTTCCATACACTGTAACCCCATGATTTACTTTCTTCTTATTTTTGAAACACCAACAAAGCACATTCACAAATTCATATAATGCTATAGCATGTGCACATAGGCTATATACAGAGGAAGAGAATCTTGATATCAGTGCATAGTTGTTTGGGGCACATTGGCCATGCATTCCTAGCACAGGAAAGCAGATATTTGTTATATTAAGGAGTTCCAAAATGCCATGTTCATGATCTCACTGTGAAATTCCAATGGTTTAGGAATAAACTGCCTTAGGTAATCAGATTTTGCCATGCACCTGAATGTTTATTAAATGGGCTGCAGTGAAGTGTGGGAGTCAGAATGCAGCACATTCCCCAGTTTAAGTAGTGTATAGGCGTGTCAGTGGAGGCATGTGATAACAACAATAAAACAATGATAATCTCAATTAGAAATCCACATTTACTTAAACATAACTTAACATTCAAAGATGATTCGAGTTTACTGCTCAAACTGCAGCCCCATTTTAAATATTCTCCGTAGTTCAATTTATCGTTTAAGCGTTGCACCCTAAGCATTCATGTCCTCAGTGTCCTCAGTTATTTCCTGACTAAATTCTGCTGAACACTGATGAACAGTAATTGCCATCCATCTCAATACATACGATGTCATGACATGGCAGTACGTGTACAAATGCGGAATGCGCTTTTTGAGTTTGCAGGCGACACATGCTCAAGAGATCCCAATCATGAATAATTTACAGCTGCGAGAGTAATGATGGCAGATAAAACTTTATGTGAGTAATTGCGTAAGTAGATTCATCAGCATTAGGACAATGTGTGGGGTAATTCTCATCATTTTCTACATCAAAATGTGGCAAAAGTATGCAGCCGCACGAGAGTGTTAAGAAGGAAATCACTCACGACCCCCTTTTTTTTTTTTTCTTTGCTCCTGCATATCCAAGCAACAGCTGACTTATGCCAGTTTGACAGCTATTGTGAACAGATCTCGAAACGTGAGAAAGGTTGTTCCAATTTTCTTTTTTCTTTTTTTTCTTTTTTTATATCCGTGGGCGACATTTAATTCACACTCTCAACTCCCAGCATGCCTGTATTCCTTCCACCTGACTGTGCTCTTTGGGCAGCCCTCTGAGCCTAAGTGACTGGATATTGGTTTGGGCACCCTTTCTAGGGGCTCTATTTTCTAGCTGATTGACTCTGAAAAACAAAACATCGGAATCCCCAGCTGTTTCCCCTGTGTTTGAGGAAGGGTCGTTGAGACCCGGGGAGTCCTGAGCGATTGTATGCATGTCACGCTGGGCATTAAGGGTCGTGGGAGGAGCAGGATGTTAACAGGTGGAGCTGGATGGGGCAGATCTGTCAGAGCTGTCAGTGTCATTTCAAGGACTCAGAGCTTGCTCCAACGGCTTACACTTATGTTCAGATGATAAAAATAGTAATTAATTATTTTATTATTACTGTAGTGTTTAAGGTTGTTTACACTGAAACAAGGAGGAACGAGACTAAGCTGAAGCTGATAGGGCTGCCATTACTTTTGCAAGTATCTGAGGGAGCACTTTATATTACAGCCCTTGATTTACAGTGTAATTTTGTTCAATGACTCATGTACCAATGAAATACTTATGGGTTCCTACTGGTAATTTAAGGTTGGTACACTAGGGGAAAACAAGGCTATGAGGAACAATACAATATACCCAATAACCCAATGTTTTATTTGTTCTTCAATAACCCATCCAACTGAAGATCAATAGATTTTCCCAAAGCCTCTTGCACTACGTAAGTATACCAAATCAGTTTCGGTGGCATATTGTTAGTGTGATATAAAGTTTGTTATAACATTATTATTTTTAGGTTCTGCAAAACATCAGCGTTACTAACATAATTTTACAGTTGTAGTATTGGTATTGTATTGCGTACAAGTAAAAATTCGATTTGATGATGACGACAGAAAAAAGTTAAGGCATCACCAAAGTTATTGTAATTCAACCTGAGTTGTATGTTGTATGAGATGAATGTCAGTTTGATGGCAATCCATCCAACATCCGTCCAGACATTTCACTTAAAACTACAGATCTCAGTTTTATGGCAGTGCGGCAGGGTTCATCATCACATTCACCGTCTGTACCAAATATTCCATTCCACAGAGTAAATATTTCTCAGGATGAATTGAAAACATTGACATGTAGTTGGCACTAGATGGGAGGTGAGGGGATCACCAAAGTTATTAGAATTCATCCTATGCTGATGATGGATGTCTGTAAAAAAACAAAACAAAAAAAAACCAAATTGCAATCCATCACATATTTGTTGAGATGTTGTAGTCTTGACCAAAGTGGTGGGCCAACAGATCATAGAGTGACAACAAACCAACACTGTCATCCACAGTGTCAAAGGGCTAACAGAGCTAGAAACAATGCAACCCCTTTTCCTGGCAGTGTTATACAGTGTATCACAAGCTATCTCTGAAAATCAGTATTTGCCAGTCAAAAGGAATCAGACTGACAGAGAAATTTACAGACCATTACTCACCACCACCTCTGTTCTGTCAACAAGCCTATAGTGACGGATGAATGCTACACTTTTTCCCAACAAAACAAGCCAATTTGTCTCCGTCAGTCAGAAGTTTTGTTAATCTTCGAGATCTGTGACTAGTCAACTTGTCAAGTCAGGCCTGTGCAGTTTTCACAGGAAGGTTTTATTTTAATCTCAATCATTGCACCAACAGATATACATAAATGCATTAGCAAATAAAGAATATTCAACGGCTTTTCTGTTCGTTTTAGCAGTTTTAGCAATCCATTCAAATTAATTCATCTTCTTAATGAGCTCCCCTCTCCTCCTCATTTTGGAAGAAATGAGCAATGCCATGAGCAATGGCAGCGGTTCCATCATGCTTCACTGCGACTGGCTGCAGATACGGACCACCACCCACATTAGCACGCAGGTAATTATTTGGATTTCTGCGAGCAGGTGGTGATGGAAGCAGGAGAGTCCGTGATCAGACTCCAGAGTATCTCTAGATAAACATCAGGGGCTCGGAGACACACTGACACCAGCCCCTGCAACACTCACCGGGAGCCCCCATATCATTCAACAACCACACAGTCATTACACACTGCATGCCGTATAGAAGATATAGGCTAAGGGGCTGGTGAAAATGCTGTACTCTGCTCTGGGTTATGGCTTGTACCAGCATAGAAACAATATGGTTACTTGCAAATGAGACAACATTAATGGAAAAGGGGAAAGTAATATGGTTTGATGGTTAAAAGAGGTAGACTGTTCTTGACAACATGTTTAACGGTGAGTTTAGATCTGAAAGTACACATGCAAGGGCAATGGATTTTATGGGCAGTTTATAATATATTTTTTAAAAACCATAAAAGAATAGGCTTTATTTTTTTTATGATGATGAGTTGGACCATTTGTAAAAATATAGGCATATTTGCCATGATGAAGTTTTACATCTGATTTTGTTGGTAAGATTTAATTTAAAGCTGCTTGAATCGATAATTTTTAAATGAAATGACTTCATGTAAAGTGAAAGGAGTCACTCGGGCTGGCAAAACCACAGAGAACTCTTCTCAGCTCCAAGGATTGTTTTAGTGTCTTTTAGCTCATTGTTTTGGTTTCACACTCTGCAACGTTACGGTTTTGATTCAGTCTCGCCACCCTTATCAACCTTGGTCCCAGCTGCAGCAGGCAGCTGTTTGCAGCAAAAAAAAAAAAAAGCTACTGTACACTACCTCCCCAGCACCAAACAACGAAACAGACAAAGTTAGCGGCTAGCTAGTAAACACAGTGAAGCATTTAGCAGCTGCCTTCCCTCAGGAGTTTGACAGAACAGAGCTAATAGAGAGAATAATCAATGAGCTCATAAAAAAGTGAGCAAACTAGTCAGTGGCAAGAATTTTTTTGAAATGAACTCAACAAAACAATCAACTAAGTGAGAAGTAATTTTCTCCTCTACCAGATTAGCCACTGTTAGCTAGCATGCTCATCATATTGCCAAACAGCTTTTTGCACTACCCCCACCTAGCCGTACAAAGCAATGCAAGAGTAGGTTTCATTTGTAGTAAGATAATTTACTTAATTATTTTATTCAAGGTTAGGGTAAAATTAGGTATAACCTTAACAACTTTGTTAAGATCACAACTTGAATTCTCAATATATCATGAGAACAGATGAATTTGCTTTTTGTACCAATATGTAGCCCACAAATGTTTCTGACCTAGCTCCTAAAGGAATTTTGTAAACTACTCTGACATTTTCCTACTTGTTTTCATGGCCAAAAAGTTATCTTTAAAACAGTTTGTGATGAGTCCAGCCACTTAAGGAGCTGAAACATTGTCGCTGTGGCTTGCTGGCAGATGTTGTACATACGTGACGAATCCATCTCCACCTTAATCATCTCATCTCCTGTCTCTCTCTCCTCCTGGCTGTTTCTGCTTTTGTATGGAGGTTTCAAGTCATCACAGATAAGGAACGTTTTCACACTGTTAATCAGATCATCCTGACGATGTGCTCCCCTGAAACATGCATAGTTTGGCATGGTGTTTTCCTGTGAGACATTCACCTCAGATCTAATCCCCTCAAGCTCTCCACTCCACAGGACTGATGGGCGATGGCAGGCAGCTGTGGATGAGTTACTATGCAAAGATTATGATTGGATGATGCAATGTTGGAGAACAGGGCTCAGGGCAGAGGTGCGTACTGGCAAAATGTCCAAAGAAACTTTAGTTTTCTTACAAAGTCACATCACAACATTATAATCTTGCAGTCGTCGATTTCCATTTCCATTTAAACTTGATTAATCCAGAGAAAGTTTGCTTGTGTTTGCTTTTTCCAGTGCAGCCTGCTTCATATTCATGCATTTGAGTAAAGTTGGGGGATCAGCGCTTTGCTCAAAGGCACAACTCGACTACGGGGACATGACATCACATAAAATCAATAGACCTCTGCTGACATCATGAAATGCTCAAAATGATGCTTTAATGCCAGTATAACTCTAGACTGTTGACAGAATATTTATAAAAAAGTTTGAAACAACAATAAGAAAAAAACACACAAATAAAATAGTTGAATAGTTTTGTCTTTGCAGCAAAGAAGGACGGCTTCAATCACCCAGGGATGTATGAAAATGGCTCCTTCAGGGCACCGGTCCTCCATCTTTGCCGGCAGTCATTAATTAGATCTAATCAACACCGCAGGGAAAAGTTACTGTCAAGACTAATTAGCCAAAATGGAGCTTCTGTAATGGGAAACAAATGAACAACAACAGTTAACTGTAGCAGCCTGCTCCATGCTCTATGACTCATTCAGTCTCAGCGGGAGAGATTTTTTGGAGCAGCACCGTTCAGAATTATATTAGCACTTGATTACTGTTTTGAGGAAATGTCTGCACGTTAGACATGCTAATAGGTTTCTAAAGACAGAATGGTATTGAATGGGTTTGTCTGTATCTGTTTTTTTTTTTAGAGGTTTGGATTTGCAGCTATGTTTTTTGCCACTGTGCTGTAGTAAAAGTTAATTCTCACCAGATGATACATTCACACAAACAAACACACACACACACACACATACACACACACACACACACACGCACACCTCTGCCAGGTTGCCTATTGTAAAAGCACCATGCAGGCTCCCCTCCAACCCCAGGCCTCAGAGGTCATGAGAAATGTTGACTTAATCTTTTCTTCGTCCCAACACTACCTCTGAGAGTCAAGGCAGGGAGTAGAAAAAAAGGAACCTTTGTTTCTCCCACAGCGCTGCTAACAAAAGGGGTTAGGATTGGGAAAAGAGTACACACACACCACCTGCAATTAAGAGCTTAGAGTTCGTCCTCTCAGCACAAAACCCCTCTGCGACCCAGGAGAGGAAAGGAAATGTCAAGATTAGGTGGGAAGTACTACGAGGGTATTAGAAAACCTGTGAGAATGAAGACGTTTGTCACAGAATATTACTTACAGGATGCTGGAGGACAGTCACCTTATACCCTGTGGAAGAGTAATTGTGGAGGTTTTGATTTGAACTAGTGGCTATTGATGACAATTAAGCGCTTTAACGACTTGGGTTGGAGGTTTGCACCACGGTCACACACATCAATGAACAAGCCTCTGTTTGGTCGCCCATATGTTGGATTGAGTAATTAATACATGGACATCTGCTGAGGAAGTGGAAGGTGTTAAATTGTCACGAGAACCACAAAGGCAGTGATGACATTTAAAAAACAGTCAGCACTGAGATTTTAAACAGTCCGTTTAATTTACAGTAAAATGTCTGAAAGGAAATGGGAAGTGTTGGCCTTGCGAAACCAAAAAGTTGTCTCTGCTGAAACATTTCAGTCATCTGAACTTTACTGAAAATGCCAACTTCATTAAAACAAAATTGGGTCAAATGCACTGAGTGCAAATTAAAATCAACCAAAGGAGATGAGATGATTGTAATTAACATCTCTTCAATCAAGCAGGAGTGAGGGAATTATAGCTTCATGTTTTAGATTTATTGCTGAACTCTAAAGACCTTCTCAGGTGATACTAAAAGACCATTTTAAATAAAGAAATATCAAGTAGACGCACTTGTGGACCTTTTGGAGAAAAAAACAGTTTGATAACTTCACAACTTTGTAATCAGACCACACTTCTCTGGGCGCACAGTTTTATTATCAATTTTATTCAATTCTCATCAAAAGTCATTTCTGTGATGATTTTGTGCATTAAAAACACAAAGAAATAGGAGCGTATACACAAATATCTTTGCATTTTAAAAACATTTTTAAAAACTTAACAACCACATATCACCACTTTCCCTCTTATTCAAATATGTGGTAAATATATGGACAACATATCGTAATTTACATGTTGTACAAATATGAAAAAAATGTTTGGTGGCTGTACTATACGTTTTGTTTGTTTGTTTACTTGTCTGCAGGATACTGAAAAGAGTTAACACAGATCGGTCACGGTTTGTGTGCCGATCTGGATTCAGCTGCAGATTTGCGAAATTTGGAAAGATTTTGCTATTTTTTGAATGAACCTCTTCACCAACCTGTATGGAAAAAAACATCCAATAAGTGTCATGTTGTTTTAGATGAAGATCTAAATGGTAAAGAAAATTTCAGCATTTTTCTTAATGATAAAATAACACATCTAGAGGTTTGTGTAGCATTATAGCAGAAATACGTGCTTTCATACATCTCAATGAGATATTTATTTCATTTATAGGCTTTTTGTACAGAAACAGAAGCGGCTTTTCTCGAGTTGCAGGAGGGTGATGCTGAAGCTGTTTTCCTCTCAGTTCTGGATTATTGGGGGGGGGGGGGGGGGGGG
>NW_019525471.1:570029-575267 GCF_002814215.2 Seriola lalandi dorsalis | reverse complement strand
GGGGGGGGGTCATTTATAGGCACACTGCTGCCTCCATACTTACATTCATAGATTCTCTCAGCATCATTACTGGAGATAATTACAAAACTCACCACTGCATCTCAAAAGATAAGGTCAGCTAGTGCTCCCCCACTGAGAGGAGTAATAACCAGTGGTATTTACTGTATTTATCTACAAAGCCCATGTTGGAAAATTGGCTGTATTATAGCTCATCTTTAAACCTCTGGTCCGGTGTGAACTCACTCTGATAATTAGTTGGCGCTTCAGGAAACTCATACTACATCTGATTTAGGAAAGATAGTTCTTACTGTCACGTTATTTTATTCATTCTGTCAGTGTAACTGTAAAACATACAGTACGTACATACATACATTTTTGGTGCCTCGCTGACCTCTTCTCTAGCACCACAATCAGGCCAAACTTTTCCACTTGTGGGCAAAGTTTCCTGCGTCCTCCCTTGCTGATTATGCAGTCACATTTTTATTGTCTGTTACTGTATTTCCAAGTTACTTTCAGGCAAGGCTTGGTGGTGCCACATATCATGCAAATACTACAGAAATAGTAACATGGAGGATGGAGCTAATTGTGTGTGTTTTAAGAAAAGCTGGTGTCATCCAACTGTGTGAGTGCATGTGCTGTATGTAGGCCTACCAGGGATGTTACAGGGGTGCGCTCAAGGGGTGACACTGCATGGCGCCTGGTCCCGGGTCATTTATAAGCCCACACCCGGGCCATGCTGGTAGCCCCGGAGCAGTCGAGGTACTGCGGTGGGTGGCAGCGCCAGTCCCAGCACAGGCTGTAGGATGTAGGACAAGCCAGGCGTGTAATCCCTCTCTCGGAGTTGAAACGCACCGTCGATGCAGGAAAATAAATATGGAAGGTTGAACCACTGAAAAGGGGAGATAGGGGAGAAGCTATTACCACGAAGAGCGCCAACAATTAAGACAGGGATTTGTTTTTAACGTATTTTGTGATTTTTTTTTTTTTTTTTTTGAGGACTACAACTTTCATTATGGATTGGGGAACTTTTCTGTAAAACATTCAAACCACCGGACTATGCAGAAAAGAAAATAGTAAAGTATCTCCTGCTGAAATTGTTATCATTTCACTCTTGCTGTTATGGTGTTCCTCCAAAAGCCGAAGCTCTCTACCAAATGGACCTGCACAGATTCCTTTATTTGACTGCATAAAACATTGTATTTATACATGCAGGATTGTAAGTTCCCACTTCATTCGAGAAGACGTATTAACACTCCTCACATTCTGCCTCACAAAGTGCTCGACGTCACCCCTTCCTAATTTGGATCAATTATCCCATTTCCCCTCTGTGAAACACTGTTTCCCATTCAGCATAATGTAGGGGCTATTTGTCAGCGCTGTGTCATGTGTTCACCTCTTCACTATTCATGTACACTCTTGTCAGGGTGACTGAATGCCAGCTTTCTCTACTGTCTGAGGCTCATTTGAAATTCAAATATTGCCTCATTGCTGAGCCTCAATAATATTGACTTTCACTTACTCTCCAGAGGCACCAGGGATATATTTAGGGCAGGATTGTGTTTTTCTTACAGTATGTGTGCATCTGGGGCTTTTTGTGGACCGCAGTCAGATGCTGTAGGCAGTGGAAATCACTGTCAAATGCCAGCCAACCCTGACAGAAATTTCAGATTCAGTTGCTGTAATTAAAATCTCACGAGGCGGCTTTTAAATATGCAAGCCTGTGACATTTGAGACTAAATTCTCCAAATACTTCAGAGCGCTTGTAAAAAATTTGTTAAGCATAATTGAGCAAAAATGGGGAAGTGCAACCCCTGGAAGGTCTAACCCAAATCTCAATTTCCATGGAGCTGTTCTCACAGTGTGAGCACGAGCATCTCTGTCACTTTGAGAAGTGATGTGCACGCGGCAGCTGCATAGCTGCTCCACAAGATGGCACACTACATCAGCGAAGTTTCTGGTCACAGTAGCATGCAGAGACATCCACGACTATAAATGACATTATCAGCTCAGGGAATGTCTGTCTGCCAACCTGCTGTGAAGTCAAGTCCCGCCCCTGATAATGTTTTTTTTTTTTTAAACTCAGTGACTTTCTTTTTCTTCCTACTTTGTCATATTTTTTACGTACCTTGCATTTTATACCAGTCACACCATGCATTTGCTTTTCTGTGTGGGAGTATTGATAAAAATGTCCCAATCACAAAAGACAGATTTGACAGATATTTTATAACTGTCTATAACCATGTATTCATAGCAATCCTGTTCATTCTGGACGTCATGTGACGAGGTTACTGCGTCGGATTCAAAGTGCAGTAACATATTGTTGAGCTGGAAACTGTTTGTGTTCTTGATTCATCTGCCAAGTTCTCAGAGCTCGAGCGGACGTCTATAAATGACACGCTTAGTCCAACCAACAGTCCAATCCTAAAGGTATTCAATTTTTTTAAAACTCAAAATAAATAAAGCAGCGACTCCTCACATCCAGTGAATGGCTTAAAGCCCTGGAAAATCTATTTTCTCAGCCTCTTAATGTAAACGGTGGGGGCCTGCATTGTCATGAAATTGCCACGATTTGAACAGTTTTAGTTCTGAATTTGTGTTTTTTCTGGTTTGAAGGTGATTTCACATATTTCTGCCTCTGTCAATCAAATCTGATCAAACCTCACCTGATGAAGCAGATTAGCCGAGTTTATGAGTGTTGATAAAACTAAACCTAACTATGATATCTTTTAATGCCTTTGTGTGATGTAGATTACTCATTTGTCCAATTAAACTGTGCTCAAGGTGATGAACAAAACAAGCTGAAGAAATAGCAGATAATTATCAATTACTGCAATGATTAGACAAAGTAATCTTACATATATATGACATTGCCCCATGGGGATGTTTGACTTTAGGGTGGCATACAGGAGTACCAGGTGTGGTGTTAACATCAATAAGAGTAATTGAGACCACTGGGGCACAGCAATATGGAAAAACGATCATTGAACTAATTATATGTTTGAGAGTTTGGGAGTCATTAGTGAGATTATACATCAGGCTGTGACATCAAAGAGTAACATCAGCCCCAGAGACACAGAGAGAAATCTCCACAGGCTGCGTTCGCTACATACTTATCATCATAAACAACACAGTGAGGGCTGCGGAGGATGGGTGTGGGTTTTCAGTTAAAAAAATAATAAAAAAAATAGGCATATCAAACTATGATAACATCTGTCTTTATCGCATTATGGTTGAGATTTTACCATGTTAAACACACACCATACCCACGGTCTATAGTACACCGTGGATCAGCTGACTCAAATAAAGAGTCAAAGTACAAACTGTCTTTATCGATAGCAGTAAAAGGGGTTACAGGAGGGCAGAAACAGCTGTAATCTGACACTAACTCACAAAACGATCATTACTTTTTATACTCATGATACTTATAAAGATATGTTATGTTTACATTATGCAACAAAGTGCAAGCTAATTTGAAGTTAAAGACTATCTATTACTTTAAATATATATTTAATCAAATTTTGCTGGTACTCAAGCTTGAATGATTCAGCTTATTCATACACATAATATTGTCAATTAAAACCCACAGCTACACTTGGAAAACACTTCAAGTTGCATTCCCATATGGTCAAATTCAAAGTAGACTCTAACTAAACTATTTCAGTGTTTACTTATCTATAATGTAGTGACACTGGAAAGATAACAGCTATTATTTTCTATGTCCATTTTACTGATTGAAAGCTCATAAATTAAATAAACTGAGCCTGGGAATTAGGTTCCTCCCCATTGATTTATCCTCTAACTTTTATAAACATCTTGCATCATGCAGTGTTAGACAAACTACACTCAGTCATCTGTGAATCCTATAACTTTGATCCCAAATGTATTTTTAACCAAGCAGCATGTAATGCATATGAAAATGGCAGCACTGGCAGAACTGTGATGACTATGTAAAATCTGATGACGATGATGTTATATTCATCTATAGGTGTCTTTCTGTTGCTCTAACATATTAGATTTACCTGTCTCATTTCCCAAACCGCTCCCCGGCTAATGCAGTTATGATAAATGGAAGTGGCATCTCATGCTGACTGAGAGGACTTCTTGAGGTGTGAACAATGCATTCAGTCTTCTCCATAATGTCGCATAATCTCACAGTTCAGCCTCGAGTGCACAGCTTTCCTCTCAAGAATGCAGCTATAGTGTCCAACTGTCAAAGGACACATGCTGAATCACAGCTGCTGGAACTTTAAAAAGACAATATCAGCGTTTTTTTGTTTTTTTTTGTTTTTTTTACTTCATACTACAAATCAACCAAAACTTACATCTCAATTAACATTTTGCAGACAATGCTACTGTAACTGAGAAGTTTGGATAAGCATATTTCCCAAAATGTTAAATTATTCCTTCACAGGGTCCTTAAAAAAGATAAGGATGAAATCAGCTGCTGAGCTTGCATAACAACAAATCCATCACAATGACAACATGAGCAGCGGAGCGGCATTCATCCAGTGATGAAGACTGTGCGATATGTTTGAAAGCTCCAGAAAAAAAACATAGTGAGCAGACCTTAGGTTTGGATTATTTTGTCAAAAATAAATGCAGTGTTTTAAAATCAGTGTGTGCTTGTGTAAATTACCTTGAAACAATAGGTGACACTGACAAAAAAAAAGAAATGAATGCAACATAATCAAGGTTCAAGTGTCTAATCATACAGAAAACCAAGTGCTGCCTGAAGCTGTACAGACTGTAATCAAAAATGATCAAATGTTAGACAGTGTTCATGGTTTGTGCTGCTGAAACTTTGCAAACACACTGGTCCTGCAACTATGTACAAATAGAAGGTTTCCAGTCACAAGTATTTTCTCTTCTGGGTCACTAGTCTTTGTAACCATGCCAGCTCAAGTTGTCATTGTGACATACAAAGTCCCTCACAACTCATTTTCATGCCAGGCACAAACAGGGCGACAAAGAAAAGATTGAGGAACAGAGAGGGGCTCAGTTGAGTGACTGCCATGGGCGGCCATGCAAACAGCCCACTCTTTTCTTTTTCTCTCTCTCTCTCTCTCCTGCAGAACAGTGCGACAGTGTTTAACTGTGCCAGATTCACTGAGGGGAGTTGCCCTACGGTTATCTATCAGTGTATCCTCGAGGTCGTGCGGCAATCGCCCTACATTTGACACAGCCTTTAAATGGCCACATCAGCAGACAGATAATCAGTGAGATAAAGAAGAGCATCTT
>NW_019525471.1:559640-570009 GCF_002814215.2 Seriola lalandi dorsalis | reverse complement strand
GGGGTGGGGTTGGGGTGGGGGGTTATATAAATGGAGGCCACTGGGCATTCACAGTCCCAAGTTCTGCTAGTGCTTCATCACCAGCTGCCCTCAGCCCAAACCAGCCTGCAGCCATGTCATTCAGTGGAACCTGGAAAGTCGACCGCAGTGAGAACTATGACAAGTTCATGGAGCAAATGGGTGAGTGTGTGTGAGTGTGTGTAGTTAATTAATCTGTCAGTCAAGTCATGGTGTTCCTCAGCTCTATTTGTCCGGCCTCATGATCTCGCTCATGAGGACGATGTATGTGAGTGTGTCATGTGTTTCCATAAAGTTTGACATTGCTGTGTGAATGCTAGCCAGTGCAGTGAGGTGTTGATAGGTCTGAGGTGACTGTGGAACAACCCATAATAATAGCAGCAGCTAAATTAAGATCTTTGGACTGTGTGTTAATACTCTGTGAACACTTCAAAATAAAAGCTTGGAAGAGAACTTGTCACTTACAAATACACTTTCAATACATGATTCTTATCTATCCATCCATCTACATTTTTATATTTTTCTTCCTATCAACAAGGTATTAATGTCATGAAGCGCAAGCTGGCGGAACATGACAACCTGAAGGTCACCATCGAGCAGACCGGGGACAAGTTTCACATCAAAGAGTCCAGCACCTTCCGCACCAAGGACATCGACTTCACCCTGGGCGTCGCTTTCGACTACAGCCTGGCTGATGGCACTGAAGTCTCAGTGAGTGTCCTGATGTGGTGCAGACTCATATTCATAATTAAAACCAGCAGCAGCCAGTCCAGGTGCTGCTCCATAATGTAAATGCAACCAGAAATAGTTTGCTTTAGGGAAAATATGGCTTATTTTTTTTTAAAGAGTGATGGATTCATCACTCATGAGGAAAGAGCAAATTCAGCCAGCTAATGCTAATGCTGAAAGCGGTGGAAAAGTTCCAGTGAGTAATTACTCTGCAGTGGTTATGTAGTAGCTGGCAGGAGAGCGAACTGAATGTGGAAAAACTCATCAAAAACAAACAAATATGGCCAATAAAACTTGGCAAATTCAGACAAATGTAGCATAACATAAGAAGAGCTTCTATCACCAACTGTATATTTTTAACTAGGGTACGTGGGAGATGGAGGGTGACATGCTAAAGGGCAAATTCACCAGGAAAGACAACAACAAGGTCCTGACCACCACGAGAGCTCTGGTGGGAGGAGAGCTCGTACAGGTCAGTAGGTCCCCGTACGGCTCATCGATTTTAACCCGGTTCCAATGCAATATGTTAATTGCTGCAGTCTGCTTTCAATAAATGTCTCCATAAAGTAACACACCTCTGTCTCTTCCTCACAGAGTTACAACTACGAGGGAGTGGATGCTAAGAGGATTTTCAAGAAGCAGTAACCTGGAGTCTGAAGTTCATATTTTATTTTTATATAGATGACATGATATAGATCTGTGTGTGTGTGGTTTTTTTTTTCTAAAAATAAGTCATGGCAAAGTCAAGTTTATTCTCATGGGATTCTACTAAATATACCTCAAAAGTTTGGCAATTTTCAGAGTTTCACTGCTACAATATAATTGAAACAAATGTGTTGAGACCCAAAGTGTGGACCCTAACTCAGCAACAGCAAACAGATCCAGCTAAAGAAGTTTTCATCTTCATTCAAAATGAAGGCCAAACCAACACCTGCACACTACCCTCATTAAATACCTGAGAACTAACAGCTATCTGAATAAATCAGGGGATTAATTTGAACAGAAAAACTCAGCGAGCATGAAAATGAAAGGGCAGAATAGTTAGAGTATAACAGTCGTTGCCATCCACTCCAAGTGCCTTTAAATAATCCAAAAAAGAAAAAAAGAAAAAAACAGCATCCAAGGAATGGCCAAACGCTAATTAAAGGTTGACCCAAATTTCAAAAACATATTTCCTGACTTGCCTCTGGTGGTAACTAGCCATGTAAATAGTTTTGGATTTATTTGTCCAGATGTTGAGATTTTCTCTAAGATTTCTATTTCCATCCTGCACTGGAGGAGAAGAAGTATTTCATCTGTTTTTCCCACAGCATTGAAAAATGTCATTTCACTGAGTTCAACCGTTGCATGTCTTTCCAGAAACAATGTCCCCGTTGCTCTGGCTAGCCCACAGAGCGTGTGTTTGTGGATTATCCAATGTAACGGGTGCATTGTTTCTAGAAATATTTGGGGCTGTTTAATTATTTAAATGTCATTTTTCACTGTTGTGAGTGATGCCAATGGAAATTCTTCCACCTCCATTGTACGGGGGGGGGGGCAAAAATATCAGAAATGAATGACTCAAAATGTGGGCAAAAATAGAGTAGGATATCTGCATGATTAGATACAACTAGAGGTAAGTGAGACACTATGTTTTCTGTAATTCGGGTGAACTGGCCCTTTAAATGATGTGCCACAGCTTACTTTAACTTGAAAGCATTTGTTCTTCACCTTTGTGATGGGAAACAGCCTAAAGCAGCACAATAACAACCACATACAATATTATATGTATAATATGTTTTTTTTTGTGTCTTTAACCAGCTGGGAAACAAGTCAATTTGCACTAACGGTTCTTATATACAGGGTTATACTGTCTGTAACATAAAGTCATTTTCATGTGTCATGTGAATCTAATATTGGTGTCATTTTCACATATCTGAGCAAGAGGAGAATTTGAGCATTGTATTTAATGTGAGTGAAGATTGACAAATTAATTATGGTTTCAAAGGCCAGTTATATCGAGAGTTATCAAGTCATCATGATCAAGTGCACAGATCACATCTCAGTAATTAAATTTAATGTGCATCATAATTTTGTAATTGCTGTCTTGATAAAGAGAAAGATTCTGAGGAAACATCAAACCTCCGCAGCATCGCAGACTTAAAGTCTCTCTGACATAGTGAGTCTCTCTCTGGTCCGATCACATGATGACAGCCGGGGTCTTGTGCTGTCATGTGCTGGCCTTTAGGTGGTACACTCAGCAGTAGGTCTGAACAGCTAGGCAGAAAAACCCATTAGGGAAATGAGGGTTTCTCACATGATGGGGTTGTAGAGAGACAGGAGAGGATAATGACATTCATTCAGTGGTGAAAACGCTCATGAAGTTTCCCTCAAGAAAGGGGTGTAATGAAGAGGAAATATGCACTGAGCCTCTTTGACCACGAGAGGGCGACCTGTGTCTACTTTAACTGTACAGTAGCTCTAGATATACTTCAGTACAGTATGAAAGCTATAATCCTTTGACCACTGAAAATATTATTTACATGTATAAAAAACTATTTTGGCTCAGCAACAGGAAGTTTGAAGGCGAAATACATGAAGAAATAATTTGATGGAGAGACTTGGAATATCACTGTTTAGATTATAACTGTTGCAATGGAATATTTAGATTTATATGTGGATTTCAACAGGGCTATCTTTCATATTATGTATTAGGGTTGGGCAATAGTATAAAAGTCCATTGCTGTCAGGAAGAGAAAAAAAAAGGATAAAATATAAATGCATTTAAATGAAATTTTGACTCAGTAGAGATAAAAACTGAAAATTTTGGTTCAACATGAACATTTTATTTTTTATTATGATCAAGGTATTAACTTCTTTGTTTTCCTGGCAGAAATGTGCCTCCATACAACAGGGTTGAAATCTATACCACAATATGTATGAGAATATTATCCATCATCAATATATATCACACAATAGAGAACTGCTTTTTGCTGCAGTGGAGTTTTAGTGTCATGCAACCACGCCTACTGTGTATGTCTATTTTGCTGGATTCACAAAAGCCATTGCAAAACTTAAAACAGACCACGACATCGCATCCAAACACAACTGATGACTAATAAACAGTAACGGTATTACCATCCCTACTGAGACCCATCCAAGTCTGGACAGACTGGGATGATGTCTAGCACCAATGGATCACAACCCCCCTCTGAGCCCTGAGTGGCACCCTCTTTCACGGAGGTATAAGCCTGGCGCGCACAAGGCTAATCTGGCGGAGGCAGGGCTGCTTTGAACACCAGTTTGCCCCTCAACCCACTGTGGGGAGTGAAGTCCTCTGAGACCCCTCAGATACTGCCAGGCTCGAGGACTGAGCGCCTGGAGCTCTCAGTGCAAGATAAAATGGGTTTGTGGGCCTCTTTTCTTTGTGATTGTATCAGCAGTCAAAGTAATTTTCATGCCTTCCATTTTTAAAGTAGCAATACTTTAATTAAGATTGTAGTAATGTCCAATAACACAGTTGGTACTGAACATGTTTTGGCATATAACACCCATGCAGCAGGTTTTTGTACAACCCACATATTTAACCCAGTTTAAATTCAATACATTAAACCAAGTACTGTACTTATTTTAAATGTCACTTGGATGCACTTGTACTTTAATTGAGTATTTCCATTTGATACTAGTTTATATTTCTACATTGATTCATTCCAGAACAGTGCATTTATCTGATAGACGTAGTTAGCAGTTACGTTTCAGACTAAGATTTTACACACAAAAGATATGATAGGTTTATTAAATATGAAGATTTCTTGTATATAATATTGCTAAAATTAGTTCCACCTAGACCAACTACACCAGTGAGTACCATTTATACATTCATACACCAAGAATAATGATCCAATAATATAATACAAAATTAGTACTTTTCTGCTAAACCAGCAGTATTTATAATGTACTTATACATTATGGTATTACTACTTTTGCCACAGTAAAAGGGTCTGTATACTTCATGAGTATAGGAGGTGTCATATACTGTAGGTGGGTGCTGTAATGTCTTCTTATGACCACTGGGTGGCACTGTGGAGCTCTTTATTGTCTGAGAGAAAGGGCCTTGCTCATTCTATGATGTCATCCTCAGTCAAGTTATCATATGACACACACACACCCCATTATTTCAGAAAAACACACACACCTACACGATTATTGGATCTCAACTCAAATGATTAAAATAATATCTTTCTGTATTTATCTGGAATCAAAGAGTGGATTGTACAAACATGAAATCACTGAGAAACAGGGAAGTAGTGGGAGAGTTAGCCCTCAGTGTTTTGATTGCTGTGAGACCGAGGGCGCGGGGGCCCACCCAAGGGAGGTGCAAGCTGCGGATGAGAGAAAAGGAGGAGGAGGAGGAGGAGGAAAAATATTGAGAGGTGGACGGAGAGAAGACTGAGAGTGGGGACGAGGGGGAGCGCAGGAAGAAAACACCCCAGCACCCCCACGCAACCCCCCTGCTGTGAAATCAAATTCACTGACTCACTCTGAAGTAGTCAGCTTATCTGAAAGAGTAACAATCACAAAAGACACCAACAGCGCAGTGGGGAGTGTCAGGGCTTTTGGTTGGGTAATGTTTCCAAGAAGACACAAGCCCCTTTTGGCCAATCGCTGTTTAGACAATGACTGTGCAGACTTTCACAGACACTATGCAGGCTGCTGAATGATGAGTCACCAGTTAGTCAGTGCTGAATACTGTATCTGAGCCTGGAGAGTTGGGGATTATTTAGGACTCATGCCACTGTTCATGCTTGTCTAGTATAGCTCAACAGCTACTGGATGGATTGCCATCATTTTGTACCATCGATAGTCCTCAGAGGATAAATCCTATTGGCTGTGATCACTTTAACCACATTTGTGATTCAAAGTGAAACGTCTCCAACACTATTATTAAAGTGGTAAATTTTGTCTTCCACAGGATGAATTTTTAGTAACGCTGGTGCTCTCCTGACTCTTCATCCAGCGCCATCATCAGGTCAAAATGTCAGTTTGTCCTACTTTGGTATATGATCAGATACCAGCAGAATTAATGACACCCCCGTCATGATCAGCTGTGCTTTGTGTTCAGCCAAATGTTAGCACGCTGATCCAGTAAAATAAGAAGTCAAAGCATTAAAAGGAACGTGGACAAAACTGTGGATCATGTGTGTGATAACATATGGCTGCCTATTACAGTGAGTAGCGGTCAGTGTTTTACTGCAGTGAGCCAAGCAACACAGTTGACAGGGAAATGAAAACAGTACAGGCCCAAATTGCTCAAGTAATGGATGAATAAAAAAATTCTAAATCTAGTTTTGACTGTTCGGTTGCAGAGAAAATACAGTCACTCTTCAGCAAGGACATTTGGAAGAGCATGAGTGAAAGGGGACGGAAACACCTCTTTAATGGACTTGTCAAAGGGAGTAACACCATTACAGAGTGTTGCAGGTTGGGCGTATGCATGCATGCATACTCCCAGATGAATATGTCCCCTTGCCCACACATACGTACACGCACAACATTTTTACTCCCCACTTTAGTCAGCTCCGACACCCTGTGTGAAAACCCCCCAGGCATGGACGAGTGTGTGTCATGTGAGAAGCTGGTGTGTGCCACCTGGTGTGACTGAGCAGACAGAAGAGATTGGAGACAGGCAAGAGAGAAACTAAATTGGATGTGGCCTCTGTCTCAGGAGTTGCCAGCCCCTGGGTTAGGTGGGCTATTCTTATAGAGGGCAGGGAGAGGTCTCCAGCTCCCCTGGTACACAAACCACTTTATAGGAACCCACATCATGTTTTGATGGCCTCCTGGGATTGTGGGGGAGGTGTTATCCAATGACAAGTGTGAGAGAGGAAGAGGAAATTGAGCCTTCACACAGGTAGATTTCTATGTGGGTAAGTGCAGTCAAAATGTCAACATCTTGTCTTAATTCTCTTTGGATATAGAGCCCCAAACCTGACAAAGGGTACCCATCAATTGGTAGAAAAAAGAGACTTTTTTCTAATCTGTTGATAGATAATTCAGTCTTTAAAATTAAATTCTTTTTTTTTGTTGCCTATTTATTAACTTTCACTATGTTTATTTTATTTTCCTTTATTTGTTGGTGGGGTGGGGGCAATTTAACTCGCTGTAAAGCAACATTTGAATGTCCAGGGCAACGTCCAAGCAGTGTGTAATATCAGTGGAGCATTCAAGGAGAGCATGCACAGATATACAACCGTGTGGAGTGTGAGGCTAGTTAGCTTAACTGAAAACAAAAGAGACTTGCGTTTTCAGCTGTTTTTTGACACTTTTTGGACACCATACTTCTATCTTCACAACATTTTTCTCATGTCGATAACATTACACGTCTTTTACTCCCAATTAAGTAAATAATTGATGTAATGATGTATATTTTTGACTCATCTTTTTTTACAGCTTTTTGTCAGTTTTGGTGCTCCACACATCAAATGTGCTCAATGTGAAAAGTATATACATACACTTGATGCATGGTTCTGGAAACACAAGCACAATAACATTAAGAAAGAAAAACATGTAATCATGACACCAAGGATGACGTCAATCTTTAATGGCAGATGGCCTGAAATGTCTTCATTTAACATTTTCATAAAAACTTCTCATTTTGATCACCTTTTTTTTTTTTTTTTTTTTTTTTGGTTTCAAACAAACACACCTCTGCAATTCACTGAAATACATTTTCTCCTTACAGTGGCTAAAGTACATAAATATCAACAGTACTGTATGCATTAAGAAAAAGAAAAGAACACACACATGCCGTGAACATGCACAGAACACACAGGTACGCACACGGTATACTGAAACAAGAAAGGAGTATTTTTCATTGACAAAAGGAGGGACCATAATATTAATTTCATGGGACTTCTGTACCGTACTGCTGACAAAAGACAAAAAAAGATCCATTCGTTCAAAGAGCATGTTTTTCTCTGGATTTCACAGTGAATTATGTAGATAAAACAGTATTCATATATCACATACAGTATGTTTCAATCAGTCAGATACAAACACAAAAAGAAGCTCTAGAAAAATTACCAAATGAATATACAATTAAACTTACAATAATACTTACAATGAATTATATGATGGGCATCTTCTATGAACTTTAAAAACATAATACCCATAAAAAAACACACACACACACACACACACACACACACACACACGCACACACACACACCTTATAAATACTTGTTCTAATAAATTTGGTGCCACGGTTGGCTTAAAAAATGTCTGTAAAAGCAAAAACTGCTTCAGAAAAATCAGTTGATATGATGTGCGTGCATATTATTATTATTCATTACAAACACTGACTATATAATTCAACCAGTCCAACATGATTGTACACACCTGGGCTAAAGATTACAGGGAAGATTGTTGTTTTCTTACTTCAGGTTTTCACTGTCACATCACTGTGAAATGTGACTTAGCCTCATCAGAAAAGTACAAGAATCAAGGTTCGTCTTTGTACAGATGTGACATGAATGAGAGTTTTGGCGTCAAAATGTCACAGACACATTATCACTCGATGATATGTCATACAGCAAAGACGTTATTGCAGGCCAAAGAATACACAAGATTACAAAAGATTTGGGTGTTTTTTTCCCCACTCCAATCATTACTATGTAAATTCAAAATTTACAAAAGCACGTTGAATCACATTGGCTCCCTAAAAATAGACAAAGGAGACAAATTGCTTTAAGTGAATATCCTTTCAGATGTAGAGTGGCTCTTTGGAGTGACACCAAAAGAGACATGCAGCGAAAATAATATCATACTTCATAAGAAATCAGATTGAGGACTTCAAAGCAGTCAAAAACAGAATAACTCCACTAGCCTAGATAGCTCGCCAGTGTAAAAAAAAAAATGCCTTTGGTCTTTCTTTTCTCTA
Source organism: Seriola lalandi dorsalis (assembly GCF_002814215.2). Classification (NCBI taxonomy): domain Eukaryota; kingdom Metazoa; phylum Chordata; class Actinopteri; order Carangiformes; family Carangidae; genus Seriola; species Seriola lalandi. Next base: position 561,344 of record NW_019525471.1, on the reverse strand, counting down.
TACTGTGCTGCTGTCCTCCTGCTAACACAATGAAGGGGCAAATTCCTAATTATAGCAGGGCTCAGTTTGCCATGCATTGCAGTCTCTGGGGGGGGTCACTCTACCCTCACCACCAATGGCTTATTCCTGTCAATGCCTATTTTTTTTTTATTTTTTTTTTTTAACACATCTGATTACCTCAAACTGCTAAATTATGAGCTGGATCAGGAGTGTTTTTGACACTCAGTGTTAACATTGGCTGCTGAGTTGAACCAAAGCGCGTCAGACAAAGGACTAATATGTCTGCTTCATGAGGTAAAGACGCCCACACAAAGACACACACATGAGCAAACCTAAATCCACACGGTATGTAGAAAAGTCAAGAGCAAACCGACAGGACTGCTTTGGTATAGCAGGGCGACTTACCATTTTGTAATGGCACAGGAAGGGCAAAAAAAAAAAACTGAAAAAAACATATGAAAGTTCCACACACACTTTAGCACAACATAAATCAATCAAACAGAACCATTTCAAACATTGTCTTGATTACAAAAATACCTTTTTGTATTTCTTTAAAATATCTAAAAATGTACAGCATTGTTTTTTTTTCTTTTTTTTTGCAAAGTCATGCTTCAACATGTATTTAATAATCATAATAACATTAATATGAATGATATACAGAATAGTAATAATTATAGTAATATAATAACATTATCCAGCAGTGCTTTAGCCACACTTCCATACATCTGGCCTTGCAAAGTGGCTGCATAAAATGTGTTTGCACTCCTCTGGTGGGCTGTCTTTTACACTTGCATATACAGAATGCAAAGCAAGAGACCTGCTAATGTCAGACAGGCGATGCAGTCAACTGGTGAACAAAGGGTGTATGTGCCTTTGTCATGCATGCCCGGTACCTTTCATGGAGGTGTCAGAGGAGGTGCAGCCAAAGCACTGCCAGTAAATCTTGAGTATGTAACAGTATAAAAAAGAGTTGGAGGGACTTTGAGGATGGTGGGTGAGAAGGAGGAGGGGGGGGGGCTCGATGTGTGATGGAGGCTGGGGTCTAGTATGTCCTGAGGCCCATGAGGCTGCTGCTGCCTGAGAGAGAGAGAGAGATAGAGAGAGAGAGAGAGATAGAGAGAGAGAAAGAGAAAGAGGGACACAAAGACAAGGGGTGAGGTTGTCATGGTCACCGCACACGAACCTTGTACGCTAATGAAAACACTGGGGATCATGTGGAACTGTTGCAAGACACAAACACATTCAAACGCCCATAAAAACCACACACACACACACAAAGGTAGATATTGTAGTGTAGATACACACACACTAACATATACACAAAATGTTTCTTGTTTTCTCCTCGATTTCTTGCACTTGCCTTTGTGATGCCAAGACCACACACTCTTTTATCACAAATATCTAATACTGCGACTCTGGGTTTGTTTTCAAAACATTTCCTGTGGAGCAAAAGCTGAAACATACACAGATGAAAGTTGACACGCTGTCATCGTGGCTCTGTGTGGTTATGTTCATTCCAGCAGATGTCGTTGGCAGTGTGATACTGTCCACTGCCCCCAAAAACGAAGTAAATAAATAAATAAACTGGCCTTTCACAACTTTTTCTACAAGTCCACACTTTCAAATCAGACTCTGTGCCAGGAGGGAGAGGCATGTTGCTCTGGCGCTGAGGTGAGATTTACACCTTTTGCCCCCCCCACCACC
>NW_019525471.1:549260-559614 GCF_002814215.2 Seriola lalandi dorsalis | reverse complement strand
AACCCCACCTGCTGGGATCGTGGAGTCCAAGCCATAAACTCACCGACGTTACGCTGCTCCAAGTGCTGGGGTCAGGTCAGTCCTCCAGGTTTCTAATTGGACATGAGAGGCAATCAGCAACGCCCGTCACAGCCGGCCACGGCCACCATCACACATCAGGAACCTGAGGACACAAAGGAGACGCGGTTTTTCCTCAAGTGATCGAGCTGCAACAGCATCCTGACTGCTGATTCAGGTTTATGGTAAATTTCAGGGCGTAGTCTGTGGTTACTGTGGATATACTTTACACAAGTGCAAGATTATTTTCAAGGGTTAAAGACGGTAAGTACTCTGGTAGTTTTGCCAGCTTTTTTCAAATACAATACTTCAAGCTCAGTATCTGAGAATTGCACTCAGACCAGACGGGATGTCATGATTTAAAGCTACTTCATCACTGTTATGACAAAGTGCATCCGTGGGTGTTCAAAATCGATGCAGCAGAGGCCAAGATATCCTGACTTTTACTCTCTAGTATATATCAAGCTCCAAAAATGTTGGATTCCACTCTTCCCATAATGTAACTGGATAAAATCCTTCATTAGACAACATCTTTCTGGTAAACGCCCACACCTTCCCAACTTCACACCACCAGTTAGTAAGTCAGGCTTTCAGTTAAAATGAGTAGTCTTCAAGCCCACGCTGAGATTACTTAAGTGATGTTATTTTCTCAGACTCAACAAGGCGCCTCCAGAGCCACACATGAGATTACACAACTGGTTTCTCAGGATGTGTAGCACTCCGTGTGACTTGTAAACTGATTTTGACATGTAAAATTAGTGGCGTGAACTTTTAAGACAGACCATTTTAACCAAATCGTTCAACCTCAAACTCCAGCTGTGACAAACAGGATGTCAGCTGACAATAGTCTTGAATACTTATGTTGAACTTGTGCCTAACAACCATATCTCCCATGATCCCTCCCCACCACAGCCCCACTACCACAACTCCCACCCACCCAGCGGACCGAAGAGAAAGGTCAACCCTCCGACCCCCCCCTCACCCACCCCCAGATGTATAACGCCAAAAATAGACATCTCTTAGAGGACCGTGGTAACTCGGGTTCAGAGGAGGGAGAGAAACTCTTTGGAACAATAAACAATTAGTAAACCAAACATGACCTTAAGAGAAAGAAAGAGACAGACAGACTGTTGCAGGAAAAGGAGGGAGATGAGTTGGGAACTGTTCCCCGTCCAGAGAGCAGTGCGTTTTTTGAAGGGGCACGGCTGGCCTAGCTAATGCCCTGTTGCGCGTTCAATCAAGGATGAGGGAATCGATGCGTTATACAGCCGCTTGGCTAAGCTGATGCGACACATACTTCCAGACCACGCTATTTGTTCTGGCTGAGACACCAAGGTTAAAGATTGGGTTGATCATTGAACATGTCTGTGTGGATTAGGGAAAGGTTTAATGATTTGCGGGCTTAATGTGTTACATCCAATAACTCGGCCCCGGCGCACAATGTGAGATAGGTAAACAAGTGGTGTTTGACAATGTGGGAGGTGACTTGGTTTCTCATGAATGTGTGCACTGTTTTTGTTTTTATTTCAGCTAGGCTTCACGTAGCTAATGTTCCTGCCTGTGTTATCAGTGATCATTGATCCTGCGCTGCAAATCAAGAAGAGAAAAGAGGAATTGTTCAAATTTATTACAAATGACAGAGCATAACTAGCTCTCCACTATTCATTCTTAAACCCTTTACTATAAATCACTTATTCAAATCAATTATTTATCTTTTAGAAATTTCAATGTATTTTTTTTTCCAGGGCATCACTGGTTTTCATTCATTTCTGTATGATTAGCAGACCACTGAGCTGTTTAATACATTACTGCGAACTTCAAACCTGCATTCATTCTTGTCAAAGTCAGAGCGCGACCGACGTAATCAGTGTGGCAGATACTCTCGGCTGATTTTAGCTTATCGCCAGACATATCAGATCATTTGCATCAGTTATATATTATCTGATAATCCTTTTTATTCGGTAGTGATAATTTTATATAGGTTTCTTATAAATTAATAAATCCTTAATATATTAATATATGTATTTATTCATAAATGGGAGCTTTGAAAGTGGTGCAAAAATGGGTTCATTTTAAAAACTGAATAGTGGCCAATATGTGATCAGATTTAGAGCTGAAACAATTCATTGTGTCATTTGTCAACTGAGATAAAATTAATTGGCACAATTTTTTGAATATTTGTTGGTTTTCTTAATCCTCTAGGTTAGTGTTCAAATTTTGATTGGTTAATCAAGAAAGTATGACACTAATTGTTAGTTGCACCCTTAAGCAGAAGTTTACAGCAATTGATACAGTTTAAATTTAACATATAAACATATATAGTATTTGAATGAAATGCAGATTTGTGTAAGGTTTTTTTCTAAATACTGTCATTCTCTGACTCTCAGATACTGGCATCAAATTTAAAAATGCAGTTTCAGTAGAGACATGGTCAAAATTACATTACTGCTGCAAGGTAATGCAGTGCAGGTACCTTCACAAATCAAATCAATCTGCACTTTAAACTGCATTACCATACAACACTAATGCAAAGTTGACAAAAAAAAAGGCTTGATGCTCACGGTGATGGATTGCAAAGCACAAGCATTTAGAGTCTCCAAACTGATTCTCATGTCATAAGGACAGAATGTAAACCAATAACTGCTTGGAGCTATAAGAAGAATAAATCCACTAATGTAAAACTGTAGCCCGCCTTCAAAAATGGTTAGTGAAAATATAAAGTACAGTTGATTCGTAGTTAAGGAGCTAAAACTCAGTATGGTCCTTTAAGAGCTATACCTGTGCAGCACGGCCATGAAAAAGAACCCCGTCTGAAGCCCCTTTAATCCGGAGAAAAGCCTTTAGGCCCTGGCTGTGTTTCTCACATACCGGCAATAGCTGCTGGTGCTGGGCGGTGATGAATGCAGCTGCTGACATGTATCTAGCTCCCAAGACCCTGTGCAGGGACGAGGCCACAGTGTAGCTATACTGTATGCGTGTGTGTGTGTGTGTGTGTGTGTTATGTATCAGTAGGGGGTGAGAGAATAAAGTCCCACTTCCTTATTAGAAGGGGCCCCAGCTGGCCCTCAGCTCTCCGGTGGGAGTTAGTCCAACATTGCACAGGAACCATTGGTTTTGTCGGGCTATTGGCCAAAAAGGTCCTCGGGGCAGGCAGCCAGACTGCACACACACACACACACACACACATATTCGACTCTCTCAGGCTCACACACAAGCATGCATGATAGGGGCACGCACACTACACTCCCCCACCATGTCTTGTCAGATGGAAAATCCGGATTACCTTTCCCTCCAGTTCACTAGGCATTAATGTCCACTATTAGGTTGTCTTTGGACCCAGCTCTGTGCCAGAGCATGAATGTCAAATACAATTCAGCTTCACAAACATCCAGATGAATGACTAGCCTAAGCCCCCCCCCAGTGGTATTGCAATAACAAAACCTTACAACACAGAATGTTTTAAAAAGTCAGCTACCTGTTTCAAAGTGGCTCTGCTGTTAATTATGTTTTCAAAATGGTTCTTCCTTTGACAGGCAGGATGCCAGGTGATTAGGACAAGTCATTACCAGTCATGACTAAAAGACCCCTGAACACTACCGCACTTTCAGCTGTTCACACACACACATTTAAGTCTCCCACGGTGACACTTCCTAATGCAAGCCAACATACTCTGACCGTTAGTGGTCCCCGTCCTTCAGATGCCAAGACAACTACTGACCGACCACAAGCCTCTCAGGACTGTGGAGCTGTAAGCTTCTCTGAATTCCCACTGTGAAGCTTTACTGTCACCAGCCGCCTTCAGCGTGAATAACAATTCACAAATGCTGACTTTTTGTCAGCACACATGACACATCAATAGCAGACTGATTGTACAATAGTAGTGCGACGCAGACAGCTTCTCTCTGTAATCTCAGTTCAAGTTTATTCTTGTTGTCTTGCTGCTAAAATTGCTTCAAAGTGTTTCACAAGAGCTTTGCTTCACGGATTGCATTGCACAAATAAGTAACACAGCTCACATCAAGACATCAAGTCATTGCGTTTCTAACTTGACTGCGTCCATTTACCAGTCCAGAGGGGCCAAATAACACAAGGTTTGGTACAGATGAAAGGTTTGTTTGCAAAGCTGCACAATGTCGGGGACAAACAGAGTAAAGTTAACTCAACGCTGACCGTTTTCTGGAGGGAATGACCAGCATTTCTTTTAACTCAAAAGGAGATACAGTGAACCATTAGCTTTTACTGTGCCAGCATGAGGAGACATGCTTCATAGAGTGATTACGCTCAGTCCACCATTACATTGCAGAGTTGTAGGTCATGCTCTTGTTGAAAGTAATTTACATTAACTGAGCTTGTTGTTGGACACTGGAAATGAAACTTTCTTAAAAAAGGGCCAGTCCATTTAAATAAGCCCAAAAAAAAATGTATATTTTAATTAAGAATATTTACTGTTTCCCAGCTGTTCTACTTCTGAATGACTATACTGCTCCATTTATCATGGATACAACAAACAAAGACTGTCAGAAAGCAGACAGCACTGTGTGTCGTCTCAGAGACACTGGCTGCCTTTAAGAGTCACGTGGGTGGGGAAAGTAGAACATGTAGAAATTTGCAGGAAAAAGTGAAACTTTTACTTGTTAATTGCAAACTTCTTATGAAATGTGTGTTTATGTGTCTTGTATATCTTCCACTTTTATGTGTGTTGCTTGTTAATAAATAAAGTAATGGTCATAAAGACAGATTTAGATGAATTTGTTTTTAAACCCCACAGCTCTGAGATTTCTGCATCCCTCCCAACACAATGTAGGTGAATTTTGTTTGATTGTGGCATTTAAAATATTCGACTGCAATACATCTTTCCAGAAACAGTGTTCATAGGGACTAATTACGTCCTTATAAAAGTGTTCACAGTGAGGTCACAGTTTCTGGAAAGATGTGTAATTTGTCAATGCCGTGAGGACCAAAAACAAAATTCCTTCCACCTCCATTGTACTGAGCCGGCAGCAGAAGACTCAGAGGAAACTATCAGCATTAAAAAAATATATATCTGTAGAAATGAGAGAGAAAAACAGTTTGTGTAGTTTGGATGAACTCAGCTTTTTTGTTTGTGTGTATTTGCCTTTGAGAGGCCTTATGTTTGGGCATGCACTTACATTCTCTGTGTGTGTGTGTCCTGTGTTGTGTGTGTGTGTATATATACTGTATATATATATCTGCTGCAGTTGCCTGTAATTATCACAATATTCTTACTGGATGTCTCAACTTCACTTCACCCTCCACTGTGAGCCGGATGTTGGGATGTTGTTGTTTCATTGAGGGGCTAATATCCACTGGGGCAGCCTGACTGACCAAATGACTTCCTCCTGGTTTGATAGAGGAGTAATTATTTCCTCCAAGCCCCTCCCTTCACCACTCCCTTCCTCCTTTGCGCCCCCCCGACAGAGATGAAATCCCCAAAACATCAAATTACTCCCAACAGCTTTTTCTCTCATGCAGTATGTTTAAGTGTGTGGATGTAGACGAGTAAGCTATGATGCAGGGTTAGAAGGAGAGGGCAGAGGACTAGCACCAATCAACAGCCCGATGAATGTTAGCCTCCATGCTTCCACCAGCACCCACCCACTCCCCACTGACTCCCTAAGGGGTCTGTAGAACATGTTTCTTCCTGTCCCGAGACGTCGAAGGGAGGGCGCTGGTGACAGTGTGACTGGCGCCGAGTGCAGACACACACACATGGGCGCAGTCAGTCAACACAGACACACAGACCAGCAGGGGATTTGTTGTGCTTTGTGGTTTTGTTTTTCTGCAAGCACAACAACGTTCAGTTTGTCTGAACCAGAGAGCGAGACACATGTGCTGCGTAGCTCACGAGTGGCTACGGTGGACTTGTGCACTTATCAAAGCACTTATTAGAAACCGGCTGCTTTGTGTGCTGTCTGCAGCTCCACTGAAATGAATTTGTCTGTAATTTATTTTAAATAAAGCCCCATGCTAATCGTTCTTTAATAAAGATTCATAAAAATGGCCCTTCCAGCGCTACCCAGGTACCTCAGCAGTTCATGGTGCATTTTCCACATTTACCACTTTATGGAGCATCACATCCTCCATCTCTTTCTGTCCCATCTTTTTTTTTTTATAATTCTCCACTGTGTACTTTGTCATAATGCAGAAATGCCAAAACCAGTTTTTAAATTAAAAAATGTATTTCATCCTGTCAGGGTTTGACAAAATGACAAACATGTACTAATATGTTCTGTATGGTACCAAGACTATAATAGAACAATATTCGGTGTTTATTATGGCAATTTTTAGAGCGCGTGCAAAATAATAAACTTTCCCTCACATACAAGAACAATAAATATCACGCGTCCTTCCTGCACGCACACCAGTAACTTCTGATCCTGCACAAAAACTACTCAGCCTGTATAATTTTAAACCTTGATTTACTTCCATTCATTTGTTTCAGTGCAATAAGATCATACAATTAATTACAATCAGTGGTGAGAGAAGTACTCAGATCATTAAGGCCCTTAGCTTAAAAATAGCTTTTTATATTGACCACTGTATGTATAATGAAATAATGAAAGGTGTCGCTCGTACTGACGAACCCACAGAATTATCAAAAGGCTCTGCAGTTCCTCTCAGCTCTGCCTGACATTTCAGCCTCTCAGCACTTGAGTATATGTACTGAGTAACTTTCACCACTGGTTATAATCACTTTACCTATCAAAGCAGTTTATATTAGCATTTTAGTCATATTTGCTGAGCTCTACCCCGTCTGTTTTATTAAAACATCGGCATCGGAGCTCGTTGTACATTCTGTTTGACTCACTGCCTTTGATGCCTGAGATCAAGCATCACTTCGATGGGTAAAGTCGAGCTTCTGTACCCTGTGACCTGAGTAGGGGAAAATAATGGAGTTTCCCTTTAAATCGTACCTTTCATCTCTTATGATGTCCCAAAACGTTGGAGCAAGGAGCGACTGCTTTCATTGACCAACTGGGTTTAACACATCCACATTTACATCTAACAGGCTAATTTGTTTTGTGTTAGTGAGTAGTATGCACTCATTAATTAGCTGGTTAGTTCGACAGTCAGCTGGATGCACGTTTTTCATGTGAGGGTTGAGGGCAAACAGAGAGTGCTCACTTGACGCAAACGCCAGTAACACCCTGTGATATTCCCGACAGATGTTTAGGGAATATCTCTGCGCCTGTTTAAACAAAGTGTCATAACATTTACTAAAGTATTTTCACGGCGCAGCGCAATGTACGCTTCTTTGTCATAGCAGGGCAGAGGGCTGAGAGTCCGTGTGCATTTGTGTAAGTTGTTACTCACACATACTTCAGCAGAACTGCCTGGACTTCCATCCCTGAGGAGTTCCATCTGCAGGTGGGAGCCAGCGGATCTAAACAAACATAATCACACATACATTAACACACAGGCGCATACGTACAAATGATATGACTATATACAATTTATATAAATACAAACTTTAATGTGAGTCAGTAATGTCAGTCTATTAACAAATGGATTGCTGGACTAAAAAGTTAGCATCTCTCTGCATTTCTCTGACCATTTTTTAAACCCTGTAATATCAAGGACTCATTTACTGCGCATAAATGGAAACACATTTATTCACTTTGTTGTTGACAGGAGTGAAGCAGCTAGCCTGGCTATCTCCAAAGTTAACAAAATCCACCAGTCAACATTCTGGACCTAAATAATTAACATGTTTTATCTCATTTGTTTAATTCATACAAAAACCAAAGTGTGAAGCTGATACTTTGGGTTTTGATGTTGCTTATGTGCCGGACAGTTTCTTGGCCAGATGCAGCAGAGTCACTGCAGAGATGAAAGAACTCATGCTAGCTGTTTCCTCCTTTTTTCATCTTTTATGCTAAGATAAGCTAAGCTAAATGCCTTCTGGCTGTCACTTCATTACTTCATGAACAAACATGAGAATGCTACTGGCAAGAAAAGGGAATATGCCAAAAAACTACAACTGACTTCTACTTTTAATTTGACATTTAGCTGATAGTTGACACTGGATTGTTTTATTGTCTTTGAAATACAAGAATTATACTAAGACAATTTATACCCTGTTTGTTTCAGATCTTCATATCTTTACTATAAAACGTTATCTATTACTGTCACGCCTTGTAAATTTCCACATTGCACAATCATCTTTTTGTATTCAGATGAAATTCACATGACACAACAGAATGACTCCTAGGTCTTCCCAGATTTATTACTTTGTAAACAGCCAAGTTATTACATTTACTAACAAACCACCAACACTACTGTACTCTCACTAGAAAGGGCTACAGCAGCTTCTTAACCAGAGAGCTGAGCTAATTTTAACATAAATTAAATTTAATAATTTAGCATTGTGTGTGTGTGCTGTAAGATCTGTTTATATACACATTTTTATGTCTCACATCAGCATCTACTCTAGGTCAAGAGAGAAAGTGACATGCTAACATTAACCACAACCGCCTACTGAAATCACAAGGCCAGATTTTCTTTGTGTGTGTCAGTGTGTGCTCACATATCCGATGCATGTGGAAAAATGCCAGCAAGGCAGATTCAACTTGCACTCATTTAAAATTCTGACATCATCTGAGCTTCAGCTTTACTGGGGACTTTGTACTGAGATAACCTTAGCATCAGCATTATATATGGAAAATATACTCTGCATACTCTCTAGCAGAGATAAAAGACATATACTGTAACATTCTGAGCTTAAAATAATTCAAAGTACTGAGACATCAATACAAGATTGAAAACCAATATGCAAACAAAAATTCAGAAACAGTATACATCTAATACTGAGATCTTATCAGGGTCAGTCAGTACCAAACAGGCTTCATGTGAAGAATTTCAAGGGATCAATAAGGAATTCTTATGTGAACTCACAGTGGAGCTGTGCAGATTAGAAAACCTCAATAAACTGGATCATGGTTGGTGGAAAAAGGGGGATTTAATTAATGAAGTAGGTGATGATCAAATGATGATGCAAACCTTTTAAAGTGCTGAAGCTTTCACAAGTGTGTGTGTGTGTGTATGAGTAATTGGGATAAATAAAGCGACATGACATAATCTACTATTGATTCATGAAAACTGTAAGCTGTGGTATGTGATGTTAGACCTGAACAGAATTTTCAATTTTAAACCGTTCATGATCTTGAAATATTAACTTTATAAAAATTATGCTGAATGTGTAAGTGCTAGGTCAATTAGTTACTTTTTCTCTGTTGAGGAACTAGCTTTTTTTTTTTTTTTTAAATTTGAATTATTATATTGATTACATGTTTGTAGTTTGCAGGATTTCAAGACCAAGGCAGGAGTCCCTGTACGCTTAAAAAGATACTTTGGTATAGGGAAGTTTTATTTCTTTTCTCAGAGTGAAAAAATTAGTGATTGGTTGAAATTGAAATTCAACTTCTACACCATTTGGAAATTACAGGATAGGTATTTTTTTCAGGGAATCTTAGTATTCATATCTATTTTTCCATAGAGGTCAGCCGAACTAACTAATCTTTCTTACACCTCCACATGAACTGCATGTGGGGGACGTAAGAAAGGCAAAGGTTTGGTGAACAGTGCGATTAGTTTAGTTTAGTTCGATTCCTGGAAGTTAATGGGATCAGGTAGCAGCTCCTCTCAAGAGAAGGGTAAAACAGCATTACACATCTGCAAAAATGGACTACACCCTGGAAATTAAATATTTATAAAGTCACTAATTTCACTATCAATAAACAAATTAAATTATATCAAATTCCTGATTCATTTCCTGCTTTCATGGTGCACAGCTGAATATGACTGACCAGTGTTTTAGAAATGGTAGTTTGAAACTGATATAAGCTGTCAACTCAAGATGTCTGTTCAAAAATGGTTTAAGTATGTATGAAAAAGGAAAATATGTATTTAGTTCCTTTTGAAAGAACTGCAAATTCTTCCCATAACTCTCACTTTATTAAGCTCAAATCACCACTCAACATGATGTGTGTAGAGATATCTGTCTTTAAGAATAAGAGAAAAATTCCTCCAAAACCAATTTATCTATTTGACTTCCAAACTATACGAGTAAAACCACCAGATATTTGATTTTACCATGACTGCATTTATGCTTTGCAGCCAATCAGTTCTTTTGTAAATTTGCATATGACATTTGACATGTGACTGGGTGGTGTGTGCTCTGAGGTGCATCTGTGGATGGAACAGACAAATGATTTCAGGGCTGACGGTAGCAGATGTTTGTACAGTGGGCTCAGGAGGAGGTTCGGGGTGGGGGGGT
>NW_019525471.1:385371-549240 GCF_002814215.2 Seriola lalandi dorsalis | reverse complement strand
GGGGGGCAGTGGTGATGGTGGTAGTGAGGGAGGAAGGGGTGGGTTTGCAGGTTACCTGAGCGTGGAGCGAGGAGGGGTAGGTGAAAGCGGGTGGGAGGGCCGGCGACAGCTCCGCCGGGTACAGCGGGTATGACGCCCACACGTCTGGGCTGCTGGGATATAGAGCAGGCACTGTGAGCTCATCTGTGGAAAGAAGAAGAGGAGGAGTGGAGTGAGGAGAGTGGCCAGTGGACGGGTGGGTGGCTAGAGAGACAGGGTGGAGGTGGTGACAGTGGTGGTGGTCGTGGAGGTGCGCTACAGGCGAGTATCAGTTATCTGAAGTGGCTTCCTCTCATTTTATTTCTTTATATTAGCTGAGAGTTAGCTAAGCCCCTCCTCTAAAATCTGACATCAAAATCATAGCTTAGCAACCGTGACACGGCAGGGCAAGTCTGTCACACTCTAGACTCTGTTGAAGCAGTGTTCAATAAAATGTAATAATAGCGATAATAGAGATTATTATAGGAGGATGGAGGATTTGGATTTTTTTTTTCAAATACAAAAACACAAAAGTGTATTGAACAGACTGATAGATGAACAGTTAGTTTTAACTGCTCAAACGTAGCTACATTCGTTAGCATGTCCATTTGCTAGCTTATTATCTACAGTAGTAACTTAACAAGTCTTTTCTTTTCTAACTTTTAAATGAAAATGTCCAGGTTGAAATATGAATGAATAAGTATGTAAGCTTAGCAGCCAAAAAGAGTTAATGTTTCAATGAATCTTCTGATTTACTGTTTTCTTATCAGTCTTATAGCATCCTCCTGTAGTAGTTTTAGCTTGATTAGCTTGTTAGCTACAGCTGCAGCAGTTGCACGGATGGAAACCGGCTTCTGTCTGAAATGAATATCCCACTGTTTTAAAAATTACTGAGAATTAATATAATGGTAAATCTGGCACCTTCATCATTGTACACTGCACATGTACTGTGCAAGAATGGAAAGCTTCTTAGACATTATAGAAACAGCAGCTAAGAGAACGGTTATTTATACTTTCATTATATCACTATAGCTGATATTTCTTCTTTCTTTGCTATTTCAGGAGAAAAGGAGAGGAAACCATCTCAGATGTGATTTACTCACTGAGTCGAGTGTAAAGTCACTGTGAAAAAAAAGAGCATAGCGCATGAGTGAAGAGAGAGATGACAGTGCAGAGTGGTACAGAGTGCGTGAACACTTAAAAACGCAGAATCAGAAGAAGAAAAAAAAAAACAGCTACTCGTTGGAGAAAGATCGGATAGCTGTGTAATTTAAGGAGCGTTTTCCCCCATGCTCTCTGTATCCTGGTAACTGTTTATCAAAGCATGATCAGAAACAAGACTGATTTAAACATCTCTTATCAGAAAATGACAGCAATTTCTCTCTCCTGGTGATTACGTCATGGTTTCATTAATTGTTTCCTTCCATTTCCCACTGGGGCCTCAAGTACACACCCTTTCTCTGGCAAAAAAAAAAGATCCAAGATAAGAGCAGTGTGGTCATTCAGGAAGAATGTACAACCACAGCTGGCCTATGTTCAACTATCAATGACTGATTATTGCACAATCCTAAACCCCTTGGAAAAATATTTAACAAAATGGGGAAAAAAAGGGTAGAGAGCTACATTAGCAAATTCCATACACGGCCTTGAGTCCAAATTATTAGAGCATGTACTGTTTATCTAACAGAGGATATGTGTCATTTAGGGGGAGAGCTCTGATCAAGTTAACCCGTCATGCCAAAAGAATCTGATTTCAAAGAAACATTTTTGTTAACAGATTGCTAAAAGAAATGTCATTAACATGAGTGCACAGGCTGATAATGTTTCCCTGAGGAGCACACAACAAACACCATTAAAAGAAATAAGACTAGGTCAAAACCTAGAATATGCCTGGACCACATCTTTTTGCATTTTGCCTAGTGTCAGCTGCTTTCAGTCCTTTATGTGTTTGCTTCTCTCCCACTCTGTGCTCACGTATACTGTATTTTAATACAGCTGAATTCCCAATATGGCTCTTCTCATTTACATGTTTTTCTGTTTCTGTTGCCAGACAATGGAGCAAGTATCAAATAGTGAATGAAACACAGCCCATTAAGACTACATGTTGACCAGCAGTTACTTCCAAGCCATATCCATGTCTACAGCTAAAGCACAAAACAACTGTCCGGTCACAAGAGCAACTAATGGCCAAAGGAAACAGCAACACAGACAAACAAAAGTAAGACGAGCTCAGGAACAGACGGAGTACTTACAAGGGTCTCTGCTGATGAACTGTGGCCCAGGGCTCTGCTGGGAGGGAGGGGGGTTGGGAGTGCCAACCAGCTTGTTCTTGGCCATCTTGGTGTTGGCTTTGGCAAACTCCAGCCGCAGGGTCTGGGGGATTTCTGGATCAAACCTGACCCCCTGACATACAATGGAAAGATGTGTCAGCACAAATACTGTTTCATAGAAAGCTTTTCTGTGTGCTCTTAAAATAAAATAGTTACAATAGTTGAATTTATTAATCAAAAAGGTCAATGAAATGGTAATTACGCATTACACATTTTGGTTCTGAGATGCTATTAAATTGTTTAAGGTAAAGGTGTGTGTCATCACTAAACAATCAAAGTCTGCATCCTCACCTTATAATGGTAATGCTTTTAGTGATGTTCCTCGACATAGAAATATGGATAATTCCTGAATTATTTTACAAAATGATAGGTTTATGTTATTTGCCAATTATTATTGTTATTACCAATTTCAACTTTATATCAGAGAAATCATTATTTTTTTAGTTTGGTATGGTATATTGCCCTAAATACTGCGATACCCATGAGCTTCGACCTCCATTTCTATTGAGAAGAGCCTTTGAAATGCTCCAACCACCAGTCAATTAACACAACGTCTCTGCAGAAAATTAACATCTGAAACCACCCCTGCCAATTTGTAGCTCTATATAAGTCTTCGTCGTGGACATTGTGGTTGGGGCACGTCATCGCTTCATGAAGGTTGAATTTCTTAAAACCTCAGCTATATACTTTGTATATATGTAGGTTCATAACAGCCATAGTTGCGGATGTTTGGTGGCAAGAAATAAGTTTGGTTATTTTGCAGATATCCATGCTAATGCATTCTTTCACATTGGGTATTCAAAGTAATGTATTTAAGATTTCAGCATACTTCAACTGTTTTTTATACTGATTAAATCTGAATTAACTAAATTCTTACAAACACTAACATATTTGTTCACATCCCAGCAGCCAAGTATGACAAATTCAGACACACTGTTTATATAGTTCTTAAATGTCCCTTGTTTTTCTGGAAGGTTGCTAAAAGTCTTTGTCTAGTAAGATTAGACAAAATGACTTAACAATGTTACATATTAAGTCAGTAATACGTTAGCAACCATACCTGAGACATTATAAATAACAGAGAGCAATTACGAGATTTGCGGTCTTGTGCTCTGAAGTAGTGATGACGAAGACTAATTTAGACCATTAAGGAGTTAGCTATTATGCGCATCTTCCACTTTGGCATTCTCAGCCTTGTTTTGTGTTGTTTAAATGTCCAGTGGGACCTGGCTGATGTCTGGAATTGTCACTCTGTATACTTTTTACCGTTCACTATTTCACGACAGAATTTACTGCCAATATCTTGGCGGTGAGAGGACATTTTCAGTTGCTTAGACTTTGAAGCTTGCTGTAAACAACTCACTGTGGATTACAGTGTTATTCTGGTTCAGTGCATGTGATGACCTACGACTGAAAATCACAACCTGATGACACAAACCTGGCTAGCGCATGATGTCATTTATACAACAGGCAGGCGAGCTATGCTGTCCTCCCTGCTGAACTCGGTAACTAATTTAATATCATGACATCAAAACCCCCATTCGCCGTGACATACAGAAAGCATCACTGCTTAAAGTGAGCCAGATATCCAGGTGAATTCTTGAGATGCCAATGCTAAAAGCCTTCTGACATACCATCGCTCATGACAAGCCAAGTAAAGGTTGCTTTTCTCTCAGATCCACATCAAATAACTCCACATGTGCACTAGTCCAAATCATTTTTCTTCTAAACTTCTTTCGCCTGAAGAAACAAAAGGAATGTGACATAAATAAAGGTTCTTCTTTATCCAAAAACAAAGCTGCTATTTGTTTGGCTTGCTCGGAAGCAGCAAGACAAGGAAGAATTTCACCAGCGACTATAAACGCCCTCTAATTAACGTCATTTGATTGCTTGCAAAGGACCAGCAGAAAAACACGGAGGTCAGATCAATGGAGGAGAAAAGCAGTCAAGAGTAAAGTTCTCTGCAGCACAAGAGTGAGAAGCTGTGAGGATGGGTTTCTCTGCTCGTCCCCGCAGGCTCGGGCAAAGCTGAGCTGAAACAAGCGAGGGATGACTCTTCTCATGAAGGAGAGGGAATTAACTAGGATTGCCTTGGCTCAGTGCACTCACAGCTTCTGCCAGTCGAGGCTGCAGGAGTATAATAAGGTACATGGATATAATGAGGCCTGAGCGCATCTCAGTTTGAACTGTGTTGAATCTTTACCTTGAAATGTGTGTTTTTTTTTGTTTTTTGTTTTTTTTAGCTTCTTAGCATTTCTGCATGTATTGTTTTGGTGATGATGACAACTGATGTAATGTGTGCTATAGTGAGAATAAAGTATTCTCTTAGAGGTTGTATCTGTTCATAGTTTAGAGGAACTTTAACAGAACTACCATAACAGGAAGCAAATCCCCCTTTTCCTACAGTTTCTGTCTTTCCCATATTTCAATATGCAGATAGATGTTTGCAAAATCTGGCTTATCTCCATATGACCCCTGGGACGTTGCTTTCCCCCGAAAAACAAGAGCACTGTTCAATTCTCAGCCCGACTAATTCTATGGAAACAGTCTGACTATTGTTGGCTCATAATAAGATGATAATTTCTATCCTTTCTTCAACTCTCTGCTCCGCGTTTGATGTGTACCAATATCTCGACATCTGAAAGTTGACAGATTCTGCTCGCGTTGTCAAGGTCCCACTTAAGGAGGATGATAAATCTGATCTTTTTCTGTGACAAAGAGATCAACAAAAACTTAAGAAGCAATAGAAGTGGTGGTGTACATCTAGACAAGTAAAAAAAAAAAAAAGGGGGGGGCGGGATAAAGCTGTGTGAGAGCTGGTGTTCATTACAGTCTATCTATACTTTGTTTCAAGTGAGCTGAATAAACCCTGTGAGGATGGGCTCTGTTTTATATTTGAATCTCCCTCATCAAGGCTTTCTACTGAGCTCCATTCTGAAATAAGTGAGATTAAAATTAAACCCTAGATCAATATCTTCTATTTATATGTGAAAGAAGAGCACATTTTCCTCCTGACCTTGCAGGATCCGTGGCAAAGCTTTAAGAAAAATGCTTTATTTACTTAAACAGAAATGTTCAGACATACAGTATTTAGAGCAGCCGTGATATGTTTGTCTTCACTAACTTCCCTGGCTTTTTTGGATGTGAATGTAATGTAGAAATGTCTGGATTTCCCTGGTATCAAATGCATTTGCACAGAAGGCAGAAAAGATCTGATTCCAAGTCATCACAAGATATACTAGCGCTGAGCTGGTGCTTGAGAGGAGCACGGAGAGGGCATGACACTTACGTTCAAGGCATTCTTAGCAGCCTCCGCCTCTGATCGACTGTCAAAGCTGACAAACCCCACTGGCTGGGGAGACAAGAAGACAGAACAAAAGAAAGAAACATGGTTTAAGGCAGAAAACTGAGTCTGCATTTCTGTCTGAGTGACATAGACATGTTGTTCTTTTTTATATATTTTTTTTTATTTCTCATCATACCCACCCCCTTCCTCCTCTGTCTCTGTCTCTCTCTCTCTCCCTCTCTCTCCCTCTCTCTCTCTCTCTCTCTCTCTCTCTCTCTCTCTCTCTCTCTCTCTCTCTCTCTCTCTCTCACACCCTGTTTATAAAGCTGTGGCGACACAGAGAGAAAGAGGGGGAGAGAAAAAGAGGCTGGATGCTTACTTTGTACAAGGAGAGTTCATCATTCGGCTCCCCTATGACCAAATACGGGCAATGTGAGAGCTAGAAAGTGTGTGTGAGTGAGTTTAAGAGAGGCAGAGAGGGGGGGGAGCTGAAAAAGGAGAAGAGATTGAGAGAGAAAGGAGAAGAAAAATGGGGGGTCTTGAGAGTTAGGATTTAGAGGTTAGAGGTGAGAGTAAAAATGAAAGAAAGTGAGGAGGGGGGTAGAAATTGTTTTTAAGACCTTCTCGAACAGGCCTGTCAGTGGAAAACCATGCAATATAGTGTTGCTCACATCTACTTCAGTGGTGCTTGTTTTATATTCTGGTTGCATGACTTCAGAGCCGGCGCCCTCAATAGTAAAGGTGAGTGAGCAAGAGGGAAAAGCAAAAAAAAAAAAAAAAAAAAAAAAAAAAAAAGGATGCAGGTTTGGTTGTCAGATTTCTAACCGCTGCTGCAGACATGAACAAAGAATACACATTTTTGCGGCGTATGTATGTGTGTGTGTGGATGGGGATGTTGGGAGGAGGTGGGGTGTGAGAGGAAAACGAAATCTCTAAACATGTTGCTCCCATGAGGTCGCACTGTGTGATCTGGAAAAGCAGTCTAGGGTTATGGGAATTTTGAACAAGTCGAGTGAAGAAGAGGAGGAGGAGGAGAAGGAGGAGGGGAAGAAAAGAAAAGAAGAAACTCAACAAAAAAAAAAAGAAACACGGACTAAGTGAAGACGTCAGGAGGAGGAAGCCAACAGGAATATAAATAGAAAGGGTCTGAGATCTGGCTCTTGCTATATATGGTAGTGGCTGTGTGTTCTCTGGACGGGAAGGGAGAGGGAGATCGATTGATTTACATCACCACTGTCATTGCCATTAGTCGAGAGGAGAGTCACTCAAAACAAAGCCCGAGGAATGTTGCACAGCACTTTGCACAACGTGACTGAACATAAGCATCAGTTGGTATTTGTCATGTAGAAGTTTGCAACTGTGAAACTATGGAGCAATGAGGTCTGTAAAGAGAGGGCCAAAGTGCACAGAGAGGTGCTGAGTGTCTCACTTATTCATTAAACATGTAAAACCTGTACAAACCACATTTTCTAGATTAGGAAATCTGCAATGCTGCAAGTTAAGTGAAGGTCAATGTAGCTTTTGGACTGAACTGTAAAGCTTCAGTCACATCTAGAACTGCAATGATTGTTTTATCAACATTGAATTAATCAGCAAATGTTTTGAAACTAAACTACACCCAACAGTGATGTCACAGGGTCCCGGAGTACACCTGTACATCACTGCAGCGAGGTGAGAAGTTGCTCTTTGAGTGATTTCTTCTGCTTCTCCCATGTGAGGATTTGCTGCCTTTTTTCTGTTTCATACATTGTAATGGAAAAATTAATCAACTTATCGAGAAGATATTTCACAGATTAATCAATAAAAGTACTTGTAAGTTGCAGTCCTAAACACAACAGTATGAGGTTCAGGACAAAAACACAATAAACAATACATTAACATTATCAGTATTACAACAACCCTTACTGACATCACTAAAGAGGACCTAAATGTATTAAAACTTGTAAAGTTAATAGTTCTAATTTGAAAGGTTTTGATGGCATGCAACCATAATGAAATGAAAAAGGGAAAATCCTGAACCATACGATAGGATTTCACTGGTCCTGACGAAATTTAACTACTGGAAAAAAAGCTTCCCTTTGTTCTTAGTTTTAGAGGTATTATACTTAGCACATTCAATCTAAATCGCGCTAAACCCTTCTAATGAGCATGTCATGTCTTTATGGGAAACAGTGTAATGTGGTAATAAGTACACTGACATGAAGCTAAATTGCTTAACTCTGGATGTGGACACCTGCCAGCTGAGCTCATTTTCAGTCCTGCGCCCCTGGAGGCAAAACTCAACCGTCAGTACTGCTCTTGTCAAAACGCTCGCTTTGACACCTCAAAAATTCTTTTCCGTCTCCCTTCCCATCCCGGCATGTCCCACTGGAGTTGACTGTCTGCGACTACAAGCATACTATCTGACTGCCAAAGGCAAGTTGGTGCAACACTTTTTTCCTTCCCTCTCCAAAATAACCTTTTTATTTTTTTTCCCTTCTCCAGGTACTTCCTGACAAATAGCGCTAATCCATCATGGTCAACAAGCCGATAACACCAAGAGGAGAAAAAATAGGACAGAGGAGAGACAAAAAACTTAAAGGTGTTGATGAGCTAGAGATTGCGTAATGCAAACAGTAACAGCATGATGAGAGAGTGACTGATGGCTTCATTTATTAGTTTCTTTGTATGGAAATACAGGGTTCAGTGTGTCTTGTAGCATACCTGTTTAGAAGTCAGTTTTATCAAGGAGCCTTCATAGCCCTGAAACAAAGAAAGAACATGTTAGAACTGTGGAAAAAAAAAAGTCTGTTAACAAGGACAAAATTACAATTTGATGTTTAAAACAAGATATTTTAGGGATTCTAGTGGCCAAAATGTTGCAAAACATATTATTCTGTGCTAAAGTATTGCATTATAACATTTGCATTCAGTAAAAAAAGTCTTATATTTTTGCATTGCAGAGTCATAACTGACTAAGCTAGGTTGTTTCATGGGTCAAGGAGCTCTTATGAAGACCATATGGACTGGATTGTTATGTCTTACCTGATTAATCGAGATTTACTGCTTTCAGCACTCATGATATAAACCATTTACTCAGAGTTCATACCATGAGCATTATCTAAGTGAGGGATTAGATGCATAGCGATTGTCCCATTATTCACTTTAACTGTGCTGCTTCTGCACCATTGAAGTGCATTATTCTATTATTCCACTGGTCCAAAAAGCTTGCAGCATACACTTGCATTCACCTGAACTAAAATCAGGGACTCTGTGCTGTCACAAAGTGAAGTTTCTGAGGTGAAGCAAATAGCCTTGTTTTTGTATCACAGGCAGCGAGCCATTTTTCCATGAGACACGCACACACATAAGCTTCCCGTGGATCAAGATGTGATTGAACCTCTGCTTTAGGAACACAGACACTTGAACCTCGCGGGAGAGTTTCCATTGCCGTTTATTTCATCACCATTAATGGAGGTCCCATTGACGGCTGGAAAGAAAGCTGCTAAGAATAGCTACAGCCCATCCATTTAAAACATACAAACATACCTTAAATGGTCTGAACAGGAGATAGAGCTCCCGCGGCTTAATATCCAGTGGTAGCCCACTGACAAATAGCGTTCGGACCTGAGGAAGACAAGAAAGAGATCATGTATTTTTCATTAACCTCCACTAGTTATAAATAGCTACCTTGCATACCTGACAGTAAAGGATGAGGATATGAGGAAAAGGACAATGAGCATGAGTTGAATAGTTCCCTGGTTTGGCTTTTACAGTAAAAGAGACGTTTTATTTGCTGATAAAGATGTATTTCAGCTCCACACACACACACACACACACACACACACACACACACACACACACACACACACACACACACACACACTCATATAATCATACCTTTCTACACTAAGTGTATTGTGTTCTCCTGTTTAATCTATTGCCTGCTGTGTTTTATGGCAATCCTCCCTCACAGCTCTAGCCTCTGTTTTACATTTGAACTTTTCAACTTGCAACTTGAGCTGGCATTGCTGGGGAATTACAATGTATATGTTTGCTATGAAAGACTAAAGGAAAATTTAACTGTTTGTACTGAGTCACAGAAGGTAGAAAACCACAGGGGGAGCAACAAGAGAGTAACTCCAAGTGTGATTTAAGGCAAGGAAGTGGTTCTTATGTCATGTTACAATGTGTGTTGATAGAGAAGTAAAGTTAAGGCCGTGTAACAGCACTAGGTGCACTGCAAGTTTAGGTTTATTAAAAGGAAATTTTAGGCGTTTTTGGTAAGCAAATCTTAACTGACTACTACATGAAAACACTGTCCAAGCCAAAACAGCTTTAAACTGCATATGTTCCCTAAAACCTCAGTATCAACCCTGAGAGATGAAAAAATGTGAAGATGAAAAAAGGTAAATGACATTGACAGATATAAGGCAGCTGATATTGGGTGCGTGAGAGTGAACTTGTCTTATGCACTGCATGTGCTGAGAAAAAGCATAAACTTAAACCACTGCTTTGGAAACTATGGGGGGAATGTACAAGAGAAAACACTAGAAAATTGGTGTGGACTAAACTGAAAGAGTTGCAGCGGAGCGACATTTTTTTAAAGGTCTGTCACTCAAATGTCAAAAAGAAGTGTCTTATTAAAAAAACAGAGGTGTTAATACAGACTTTGTTTTGGTAAAGAGCTAGAAAATAAAAACGATGAAAGTAAATATATAACTTAAAAAATGTGCCTGTCAAATAACTAGTACAAAAAAGTGCCCTAGCTAATCATGTCTGAGCTACACAAGAAGACTAATACGGCTCTGTGGCATACAGTGGTAAACAGCTAGCCTAGCTCTGTGTGTAGAGATAGTAAAATCCACCTATCATCCCCTCTAAAGCTCAATAATTAACACATCTATATCTTGTTTGTTTATTCTGTACATAAAAGTAAGTGTAAAACACGGTGCTAAAGAGAGCTAATGCTATGCATGTATGCATGTGCTAACCTAAGCTAACCAGCTGCTGGCTTTAGCTTTATACCTAATGCACACTTATCAAGTGGTATCAATCTTCTCATCGAACTCTTACTAATAAAATAAATAGGGTTACTTCCCAAAATCCATGTTCCTATTTCTTTAAGAAATTGATAATAGCAAGAGGCAAAAAGTTATTTTCTGACTGAAAATGGCAGTTTTCATACCCAAAATGGCTTGTAGGAATAAGGATTACAATACTGCGGGTGCGCTCACACTTCTTTCACTAAAATTGGCCAAAACTGTCCATTTGAGCTATAACATTGCTTATTTTTGCAGTGTCAATCCTTACGCTACGCTATTGGCAACCTGACTAGCATGCCTAAAAAGCTTAGTGTGAACAGCAGGTACTTCTTTCAACATATGCAGACACATTAGCACCAACGCCAACATTTAGTAAACACAGACGTAGCAGCACTAGAAGACACAGGTGCTGAGACGTCCTGTCACAGCTCATGAATGCAGATCTGGTTACATTTTGCAGGCAAACAAACAGGAAAATTTTATTTGTTGCATGTAATTGTAGATGTGTCTGTCCTTAATAAAGGGCCACTCCAGGAAAGAGTTGTTAACACAAGTATTTCTAACTATAAACCACAACATGTGTCTCCTATTAACACAACAGCTTTATTTTTGCACTTAACCTCTCTTAAGCTTTACAAAACACTGAAAAAAAAACCCTGCCTTTTTCCAGTATAGTGGTACTAAGATAACTGGGGCAGACATGAAATAATATATTAAAAATTGTTTAGACAATTGTATTATCTCTTCAGACACTAATCACACCTCCTACCTGGAATTATCGCCTAATTAAAGTTGACTTGGTACAGGAAAATAATTGCTTTAGTGCACAGGAGACATCAAAATCAAACAATAGACTGTGTGCATCAAACCTACTACCAACATCTCCACCCTCCACACCAACATCAATACTGTGGTAGTGGATGTGTACTTTAATTATTTATTCAATAATCTGATTCTATTAAGGGCTGAATTTAGAATAAAACCATAGGTATGCAGTTACACAGAGTAGATTCAGAGCTCCCAGATTCATTAGATAGTGGATTCACAACTCGGGGGACAAAGGAACTGCTGAACTAACACTACACCTCATTCCCACATGTAACCTGATACGCAACACTGATGCCAAAGTCAGAGCAACACACAAACAAAGGAGCTTAGCAACTGGGGGAGCAATAGCTGATGAGCGCCAAACCGACCATCCAGCCAAAAAAAATCTCACCTCGGCGACTTTCTCACCTTCACTCTTATCTTATCTGAGCCGAGCTGAACCCTGCAGGCCCATCACTGGGCTCTGTCTGTGGCAGGTCTGTTTAAATAAACTCAACTGAGGGCCTCCTTATATGGAGTTACATGGGAACAAAGAGTCAGAACAGGATGGTATCAATCAGACACAAGCAAGGGCAGTCACCGACAGCTGTTGAAGCCGATAAAACGAATAGTGTGGCGTTAATAAAAAAAAAAGTGATGTAAACTAAAAATCCAAAAGGTGTTTGAGGAGTAGACAAGAAGATGTCACAAGAAGCTGTAGGTTTGAAGTTTCTATTGGGGACTGGTTTTGTTTTCACTGTTGTTTTTGCTTTTTCAGTGATCCTGGACATAACTCTTGTTGAAGCTGCACATGACCACAAAAAGACGCCAAATAAACCTCTGAGGAAAAAGATCTGCTGCTGTTCAAATGACAGATTTATATTTCACCCGTAAGAGCTGTTCCTTCACTTCATGTGGATACAAGTCGAAACTGAACATCAGATCACTATAAAGCAAATATCCTGCGTCTGTCATTTCATGTAAGATTAAAATAATAATAATAATAATAATAATAATAATAATGGCATATTCTTAGATAAAAATCATGTCTACTGAAACTTGGTCGTTGACCTTTTCTCCAACACTACCTAAACGGGTATTTGGCACACATGTTAACTAAATCACCCTTCCCTTGCCAAGCTGTCTTAGATCGCATCCTAGATGTAGCTCCTGTCTTCAGTCATGAGCCTAATGGACAATTGTGTGTGTTTATCTGAACTTGTGCAACAATGAGTCCTCCACACATTCAGAACAATGGGACATTCTTGGCTGTGTCGCACTTCATTCCTGAGACTTCCTGACGTCAGCTGTTGTGATATATGATCGTTTTGCCGTGTGTCCGGTTTGGAGCCGACTGCACATGGTGGATACAGGATGATTCACAGGCAAATGTGTCAACAGCTCTCTCCTGCAGACATCAGCTGTTGATTACAGTATCAGTCGTTATTCATGTTGCTTTGAGGCTGGCTGGAGAAAGGCCGAGAGTTATAAGCGTGCTGCCACCAGGTGAAGTGAGACATCAAGATTTCATGATGTAGTAAACTCAACTGAAGGTCAGGCCAGGGGTTGAGCAGATTCTGCAGATTCGTAAAAAGCACAGATAAACCCTCTGCCACTGTTTTATTGGGTTTTAGAGACATTGTTTTATTGGTTCCTCGTGAGTCACATACCTACATTTCCATAGTGCTGAGTGGCCTGCTACGGGCCTTTGAATCATTGACCATTTATGGCGTGCTCACACACCAACATGCATGCAGGCTTCAATCAAAAACAGCGGTCTCTACCTACCACAAGCCAGCTGAGTATTTCACAGCCGGCGTACCAGTGCAGTTCCTTGGCAACGCCTTAGCAGAGAACAGCAGAGCGTGGAGCCCCAGGCCAAAAACATCAGATCCTATTAAGGCCACTTCTGCAGCAAGTCCCAGGGGATCAATGCACCTCTTATCAAAGAGCCCTGACTCCACAAGCCCCGGATGAGGTCATCACCCTATTGATACTCTATCATTGCACCTTGCAGGTTTTCTGGTGCCACCCTAAGCTTGTAGAAGGAGGGGTAAGAGGTCTGTGCTCACAACAATACTCAACAGCTTGGTTAAAGTGTTATCTTAAAGGATCATTCTGGTTTAAAACTGGTGAGATAACATTGTGCTCACCAAAGTCATTGTTGAGATCTGGGGCTATAACTAATGATTATTTTAATCAGCATTTCATCTCTATTGTTTTCTCAATTAATAATTTTGTCTATAAAAAGTGAAAACATGCTCATCATCATTTCCCAGAGCCTAATGGGATGTCTTAAATTCTCATTTTATCTGACCAGCAGTTCAAAACCCTTTGTTTACTATCATGTCTGATATGACTGAGAAAAGCAGGGAATGGTTAGCATTATTGGTAGAAAAATGATGGAACAATTAACAGATTATTGAAATAGTTACTGATAATTTTATCGACAAGTACAGTAGGTCAAAGTTGAGCCAGGATGAAAATTTGGGAGTTTACAATACACAGTATGGGTAATAAGTTTATTGTTTGCCTTTGTTTTCACTTCCAAATGAGTTTGACTAACCTGGAAGTTTGTTTCAAACCTGTCTGATCATCTGACTGCTTGTGTTTCTTGCCCAGTCGGACTGGTTTAATGATGCTGCTGTGTTCAGAGATCTCAGCAATTAACTCTGTTATTACTACCAATAGAAACAATGGTCAAAGTCCAAGTTGTAATAAACCAGAATTGTTCTTTAAATGAGCCAGATGAAGGAGAAAAATAACAAAGGAAGATAAATTTAGTATGGAGCTAAAACATCTGGTATTAAAAATATCAGCTACAGACTGATGTTTTTGTAGCCTTATTAATGAAATGTCATGTAAGGGAAAAATCTCAGCCTTGCACCAAACAGCGTTTCCACTATCAGATGTCACAAAGCTTACATTCAAATATTTAAAATTTCCTCCAGTGTAGCCTGCAATTTGTCAGCCATCATGAAGCGACTTGATTTGTCTCATTAAATGACGTAGCAACTTATTCATGTCATTTCTATTCAGCTTGCGTTGTAGACTTATAAAATTTGTTACACTTACTGCCTGAAATGCCTCGTTATCCTCTGCCGCACTGTGTGACTTTCTCAGATATTTGCTCTGACTTTAATTGAGTGCTTTTTCGACCGTCCATTCTGGCTGGAACGAGGGACACGACCTTGGTGCAATGTGACATGATTACTATGTGTGTCTTTCTCCCTCCCTGTGTGTGTGTGTGTGTGTGTGTGTGTGTGTGTGTGTGTGTGTGTGTGTGTGTGTGTGTGTGTATATGTGTTTGACAGCCAAGTTAATAGATACAGGTCCTTCAAGCCAGATGTGGCAGGACACAGCTCTAAACCTGGGGCCTTGAAAGAGAGGGTACAGTAGCCAGCCTATTGTGGCAAGTGAGTGCATGCAACAATGCTGAAATTACCTGCATATGAAATCAAAAAAGCTCAGAAGAAATCGTTCCTTGTACATTCGCACTAGTAGTTTTCAAATCCCCGCACAAGTCGTTGGCTGTGACCGAGGAAAAATCAAAGTCTACCCATAAGCACATGCGAGCTCAGGGCAAGCCGAGTTTTCTTGCATCAGTTGAGTGCCACATTATTAAAAGCAGTCTAGCTGACAGACTCCCACACTGCTTTGCTATCTTAGTTGTCGCTGATCTGTGTTGGCATCGCCCTCCATCATCCTTGCAAGTTTTTTTTTTCCTGCATCTTCCGTGTCGGAGAATGTGAAGAGTGAGAGACTGCAGGCCTGAGAGGTGTCAAACGACCATAA
The DNA here is from genome assembly GCF_002814215.2 of Seriola lalandi dorsalis. Lineage (NCBI taxonomy): Eukaryota > Metazoa > Chordata > Actinopteri > Carangiformes > Carangidae > Seriola > Seriola lalandi. The sequence goes on along the minus strand of NW_019525471.1, from coordinate 533,980 downwards.
ATGGATGACTATGTTTGTCTGTTAATCACCAGGGTTCAACGGGTCAAGTTTCACATTTAGGGTGAGAGGTCACAGGCTAGGCACAGGTTATTGTGTAGGTCAGGGATCAACTGTGAGGTTGAGCACACTCCAAACGTCACAACTGAGTCGTGAGAGGAGAGTTTCTTTGTTTTTCTCCCTCTCTCTTGCTCACACAAGTGCTTTTGAGCAACAATTACAGCTCAGTACGGGTCTGTAAATGTTCCAACGGGTTAACCTTTAAAAGACATTTAAAACAAATGACCTAGGAAAAGCAAGTAAGCGCCCACTGCAGTGTTTTTCCTTCTCTTGCTCGGAGACTCGTTTCTTCCTCTCTCCACAACAGTTTCCTTTGTCTTTAATGAAACTTAATGACACATATGCGCTCTTTCTTTTTCATCAGCCATTTCTGACTGCAGCAAAAAGGCCTTAAGGTGTCATCTGGATGACGTGTGGAGGAGAAGACCGACCTATTCACAGATTGTCAGCTACACATCAGTTTGACTACTCGGCTGTCAGCTTAGAGTTCATCACAATCTTTCATACTAGTTTCCTCTCTTCTTCCTGTCTCTCATCTGATGAGTCTTGATGAATGTACTTAACATTCCAGTGTTCATTAACGTGAACTAATCGGCTAAGTCCATGTCAGCCTTTCCTGGGCTCTCTTTGTTGCCGCTTGCCCAAGTGGACACCTTAAACTGTTTGGTTTTGAGGTTGGGTGGGTAGAGGGTTAAAGTGTCCTGTGCCAGTGGAAAAAGAAAAACAACAATGGGTACTCAGTCATCCTTTGTGTCTCCATGAAGAAATCCAAGCCTGCTGCCGATATGTTGTTTCCTTTATGTGATAATACAGCTGTTCTTTTGTGTTTGTCACTGACAGCACTTTAAGATCCTATATTTACGGTTGCCAATATTGATTAATTTGTTATCAGTTTATCTATAAATCTATCATACTCTTGATAAATGACCTGTCAATAGACTGCAAAACAAATCATCACAAATTCCCATAGCTCATGCTGATGTCTTAAAATTGAGTAATTCTCCAAAAAAGTAAAAAATCCCAAATGTTGTCAAAGTACAATAATACGAAAGAAAATCAACATGTGCAAAGCTGGGACCGGCAGATGTTCTTCATTTTTGGCTTGATTAAATTTTTTTGTTAATCAACTTATTAATCGAAACAGCACTAACTTAATTTTTAGGATGCTTTAGGGTCTGTTGTTTAGTTTAAAGTAAGACTGTGTAACTTTTGAAATGTGAAATAACTCAAGTCTCTAAAAAGTAGAAATTATAAGCAATTAAATGCACTCTTTGGACTCTCAGCCGTAAGTGACATGTTCTCCTGGCTTGTTTCACCTGACCGATAAACCGAAAGATTCAGTTGTTGCTGTCATATATGATGAGGAAAAGTACAAAATCCTCACATTTGATAAACAGCATATGTTTTCCAGTTTTGCTTGTAAAATGTCTGAAATGCCGATTATCAAATTAGTTACAGATTAATTTTCTATTGTGTCATAAAATTATTGACTAATCATTTAGAGAGAGCGCTAATCCTTTCCAGGAGAAGTATGACATTACATCTTACGAGTGACAACAGAACAATAAATTAGCCTCGAATTGAAGGGTTTATCTATTGAGGCCTACAGACTTTTTTACTTTCGAGTTTGGTCCCATCTTTCCAAACAATCTGACCTTGGATAACCAACGTTCGCTGGCCAGTCAAACGACTGTTGGCATACAGTTGGGTAGACAGATGGACAGGTTTCTCCTTGTTGTCATTCTGCCCAGCTCACTTCTGTCTTTAGGGCTCTTCTCATGACCATAAATGGTCTTTCTGTTCAGAGATCTCAGGGTCATGCTTTCAACGTATGGGCCGATAAGTGATAAGGAAGAGTGTCTACTGGGACTAAAATGGGTGCAAGAGAGAGAGGGGGCAGGAAAAGAAAGAAGGGAGGGGTAGGAAAGAGGAGAAGAAGAGTAACAAATTATAAGCAGTACCAGGGTGGAGGGAGAGAAAAAGGGAGGAAATGGCATGAGAACAAGATAAAGAGAGAGAAGGAAAAAAAAGGGTGGGACATACGAAAGGACGGAGGGAAGGAAATGAAGGGGAAGGGAGATAAAAATGGAGAGATGGAGTACGAGAGTAGGAGTACGGATGAGGGGATTAGAGAAAAGAAATTAGATGATTTTCTAGAATTAGTGACTGAAAAGGTGCAGAGCATAAAAGGAGTGTGAAGGGAGGTGTAAAGAGAGACAGAGGTGAGATAGCGATCAGTGTAAGGTGGATAATTATAGCTCGTGAGTAAGCGATATTAAGTGGAGGTGAGTGAACAAGCACATAAATACAGTATGACAAAGCAAGACAAGATGGCTGACGCTCTCTAGGCACAAGCTCGCATTTCCTTCGGTCATCTAGAGTATCATTAATTACAAAACAAACTCAAAGTTGACAGCTAAGGCCTTTTAAGTAAAGCGGAGCCTCTCTCCTCACTCTTGGTCACCGTTAGTAGTTTTTATATAGCTGTAGATATATTTATTTAAATATTTGGTACAATTCTTTAACTCCGTCCTATTCCTTTTCTTCTCGCATCCTTTTCTTCTCACAACGGCTTTGCCAGCCGTTCCTGACGCTAAGCCTTGTTGTTGTCTTTTCAAATACCTCTTGTCGCACAGCTGACAAATGGCTAAGATAAGATGACAATTCCCCCGGCGCTTTTATAAATAAACTCCAACTTATCAGATGGGTAGATGGGACAGGGTTTTACTGCGTGTGAGCCCGTATAGGGTCTTTTTGTCTATATTATTGTATATCTGTGTTTTTTACAATGTTATTTTAAGAATGCCCCAAAGTCTTAATCTACAGTGAATCAATATGTACAATGTCTTCAACAATCGGTGAGATTCTTTGTATGTTTTCCCTTTTGCCCTATCATGGCCACTTTACCTTCTAAGCTCCCCTCCGGTAACGTTTCATGTCACAGAGCGTTAATATATCTGCGTGCCCTTTTCATAGATACATGCACACGTACGGACCACACACACACACACACACGCCCACGCCACTGTGCTACAGCCCGGCATGGCCTCCCTGTGCTTCACAGTGCTTCTCTAGCAGCGGCGCTCCCCACCTACGTCTCTTCATGGAAAAGGTCACACTGGCCACATGACCTGTTATCTGAAGAGGACTTGGTGGAACCCCAAAGCAAGCCAAGCACAATCCAATTACACCCCAGGGAGATACGCCACATTTGCTGAACTCTGCTTGAGTGATATTCTGTTTCTCTTTGGGCACTTGTAAAGATCCACTTACATGTTTATGGTCAGCCAAAACCTAGAATAAACAGATGTCTGACAAGGTTCAAACTCCTGCTGTGCTAGACTGTTACATGTAAGAAAACTGTTTTACTGTGAATTAAGATTTCAAGTAAAGAATGGTTTCATCCTGTGGAGAAAAACAATAAAAGTGTAGATACTCTGCATTCACTCATTTGTCAAAAATGAGTTGCAGTTTGAGAGTGGACCGCCTGCATCAGCAAGGCTGGGCAGGTCTCGACTTAAATAAACATGAGTTAGCTTGAGGGAAACTGACAGCAAAGAGGCTAAAGGTCAAGCTCAGTCGGGTGACTTGGTTAGCTATGATGCATTCCATTTACTCACAACCTGTAATGCATCTCTTCACCGTTCTCTCAATCATTCCCTTCTCTTTTTACCCCAATCCCTTAACACAAAACCTGCCTAATAATTATAAAATAAATGATTATTTCCAATGCAAGTTTAACTGCTGCTTTTTCTGTAAAATGTAAGAAAACTTAAAATTTTGACATTTCAATTTTCCAGATCCTACGGTGAAATCTTCTTGCTGGTTTTGTCTCAGTCCACACAAAGATACTCAAAAGAGAAAAGGAGAATCTGGAAGGAGCAAATCTTTGGCAGTCTTTGCTTAATAAATGACTTAAATGATTAATTACTTGAAATTTGGACTGCACCTGATGATTAATCAGCTGATTATGTTCTTGAATAATTGTTTGGTCTCTAAAATGAGCCTAAGGCTCAAAGTGATGTATTCATAGTTTGTTTTCTCCAACCTCTAATCCATAAGGCAAAGGCTTTCAATTTAAAAAATAACTTTTGGTGAACTGGGTTTGTTCCTTCACTGCATGCGCTCTTGTCATAATATGTTACCTTCCTGAAAACACAAACGCGCCTGGAATTTGTCACCTCGCTTCAGTCTTTATGACTGTACTTCACATCACTGTCTCCACAGTTAAAAATGAACGAATCAGTCACAGAAACATATTCAGTTCTTCTCCTGACACTAACTTCAATTCACTTTTAAAGAAAATCAAATCTACTCTCCTTCATCTCCATACAAGGTCTGGAATCCACGGCTTGACATTAACCATGTAAGAGGCGGCGTGTCACCTCGACTACATCAGTGGCCGTTGAGTGCCACAGTATGTGAAAGCATCCAGAACACCCGATAAATAAAGCTTATCAAACTAGCTCGCAAGATTAGATGCTGCTGGGCCTGAAACCTGCATACCTTGCCTGCAACAAGACCATGTTTGGTGAGCAGTGGTCCACAGAAGATAAACATTAAGCATCGTCGAGCTTTGGTGTACACTGACGATGGCGTGTGAGGTTGAGCAATGAAGCAGGCATGAGAAGCCAAGCTCGCTACGGCGCTTTACTGGTGCGAATCAGTGATCCATTGAGTCACATACTACACTGTGCAAGAGGGGGGAAACGCTGCTGTTGTTCAGCATGTGAGAGTCATACCAGCAAGGTTGTTAAACTTTGGCTCTCATAAGGTCTTTAGTTTATGGTTACTTTAGTGTTGTTAAGCACAAAGCTGTCTGGCATTGTACATTGAGTAGTTTTGACAAAGGGGAACTTGATGAATGTTTCCAGACAGGAGTTAAGGTGGGAGAAGTTGAAAACAAGATGTCAAATTAGTAACTTCATCACCAATAAAGCAGCTAATATTTTACTTGAATTAAACACAACTTGTGACCAAAAAGACCAAACTATCATGCATCACACGGAAAAAATGCAAGTCATACTCAGAAATTACTCACTTACTCTTAGTCCTGTGTGTTTTTGTGTGGATATCTACACCTGTCTGCAAAAGTGCGTGTTGTGCGATTGCACCTATCCCCGCCTGCTTGTATATGTGAGTGTGAATGTGTGTGAGTGTGGTACAGTCTCCTCAAAACTTGCTGTTCCCCTGCATACAACACGCATCATTACAGCAAAGATAAAGTGCTGCTGTCTAACCTCACGTTAATTCACCTGAGTAAATTTAAGTCCCTGCCAGTCTGGATGGCTTCCAAACATTTCCACAATCATTAGGTTCCTCTGGCCATTTCTCTCTCTGTCTCGATGTCTGACTTTTACACAAAGCAAGAGACAAGCCTCGTCTAGTCTCCTCCGCTTGTGGACATCACATCAATTTAAAACATCTTTTAGGGGTTTATTTCTCAAACAAAGAGACAAACAAAAAAAGCTGCAAATTAACTAACAATTACTCTAATTTTTTGACTAATCTGCTAGTTAATTCTAAGTAAATAAATTACTTATTTGGTCTATGAAATTTCAGAAAATAGAGGCACAATTCCCCAGAGCCCAAGGTGACATTTTTAGATTGCTTATTTTGTCTGAAAACTTGTCCTTAGGGCAAGAATGTTCAGTTTAGTATCAGAAAAAATGTAGGTGAGCAGCGACTCCTCACATTTGAGATGGTGAAATCAACAATGTTGCGCACTTTTGCTTGAAAATGACTCAGTTATCAAAACAGCTGCCCAGAGTGTCAGTTGACCAATTAACTGAATAATCATTTTAGCTCTAAAACAAAGTCACTACATGCTGTGTTGAGTAATGTACAACCTGGTAAATGCAAATTAATCAGATAATTAACTTTCATTAAAATGATTTGGAACAATCTCTCTTCCAGCTGAAGCAAATATGTTGAGCCACATAGCGCAGAAACAATTTGTTGATTCATTGTTCAAGAGGAACTATGAATCCTTTAGGTCATTTATTAAGCAAAAAAAATTACATTTGCTGGTTCTAGCTTCTCAAATGTGGGAATTTGGTGCTTTTGTTTATTTGGGGTTTTGAACTGCTAAATGTACAAAACCAAACATTTTAAGACGTCACATTTCCCTCTGAGAACTTGTGATTATTCAATAATGACTGTAATCAATTAGTTGCAGTCTCAGAGTCAGGTGCTGGTGAGTGGACCTTAAAACCCAAACTCTCCATTAGGTTTCCAAGAAGTCAGTACTTGTGTCTTTACCTCATCTGTGTGGTGCTACAGTAACTCCTTGCATCCATAGTAACCTCAGCAGGGGACCAAATATGGTATTACAACAGGCTGGGTATGTTTGGCTACTCAGTTACAAAGTGACGAACTGTACACTGAGCCTTAATCAAACTGCTCCAAGAGAAATATCTGATATAATCTAATATACTTTTCTTACATCACTTAGCCGCAGATATGTGGGGCTCTGAAAAAACAAGTGTGACGTTTGAATAGAAATACTTCCACGCCAAAGAAAATCACCTCATGCTAAGAGAACCACTTCAAACTTATTTACCAAAAAGGCCATATTATGGATCCAGATTGTGCAATGTTTACAGAGGAGAAGAGGAAGAAACTGGGCTGTTATCCAGCATGTTGGAGAGGAAATACATTTTCACCAGAAACTAAATGGATTACCTCACATTTTTGGACGCACAATATCATTCTCGTGTGTTAAGATGTAATGAAGTTATATTCGTAGAGAGGCTTTTCTTGCATGACTGTAATGCAGTGGGTCTGGGTTACAAAGACTTATTGCCTACATGTTGCAGCAGCAGTTGTTAGAACTTGAATTGCTCCCTAAGCTTCAGTGAAAACTAATTCACCCTGGCTCTGAATTCCCTTTACCACTGTGTTTCAGTGTTGTGTGGAGTCTGGCTTCATGGTACAGTAAGCCAGAACTGGCAACACTTAAGTCTTTTGTCAAGTAACATATGATTATCTTCATTGTAGACATGGCTTTAGACTTTTTCAGGAACTACTTATTAGTGATTCATCAACTACAAGTTCCTGCCTTGTTCCTACACTCAGTATTTCTTGTACTTTGTTGTAATGTTTTTAAGAAAGAAAAAAGGCATGGCTGACCTGGACATGACTACACACTATGAGTTCGGTTACAAAAACGAAAAGAAAGAGACATAATATAGGCTATATATCTAAAAAGTGAAGTAAAATAGATGACAGGTGCACAATTTAGTGAAAGAAAGATGTACTGCCTTTAGGAAAACATAACAATAAATGTCATGAGTGTACCATACAGCAGCGCTAATAATGTGACAGCAAGACGTGCAACTTTTACAACGTAAAAAATGGGTTACAGCACAGAAAATGCTACCGTACCACAAAAGGAGATACCTAAACAACTACAGGAATATTACAGAGATACCATAGGTGATAGATTTTAGCTGTGGTGGCTAGAAACTCGCTATCAGGACAGCGGGTTTCGTCTGAATCGATGTACTAAGATGTCGTTATGGGTCACGGTTCGACCCAGTAAAATAAAGCGCGTTTTAACAACAGAGGGACCAGGTAGGTGCTCGCGTGCGGATACATACCTCCTCTTCGTGGTTGGTGAATTCACTCTGCTCGTTTTCTTTCTCGATTTTGTTGTTATTCATTCTGAGCCGGACTCTCTTATCACTTTCACTTGGACTGTCTTCTTCCTCTCCTCGTCTCTGCTTCGCTCTCTTCTTCCTCTCCAGGACCCAAAAATTAAAAAAGCACCCTCCGACAGACAACAGTCCGCGTGCGGCCGCTGTCCTACTGACCCGAGCTTCCCACTAGTTTGGCGACATCAATGATAAGTAAAGATTTTTTTTTTTTTTAAAGAGGAAAAACTCGGTTGTGAGTGGTGTATTTGTGCTGTCAGATATTCCTCAGCATTCCCTGGAAAGCTTCTCCGGAGGCTCTTGTTGCTGTTCCCCAAATGAAATAGAGTAAATGTTCATCTGGACTGCGCCGCAGGCAAACTTCTCTCCCCATCTCCGCGTGAGGGAAGGAGGGAGGGGTGGAGGAGGGAGAGAGGGAGGGGTTTAGTAGGGTGGGGTAAAGGGTGGGATGCGTTTGCTGGATTTTATCAAGTTTTATCAGGTGCTGGAAGAGTGACAGTGGAAAATCAGTGCCAATCACCTTCTGGGACCAGCTGAGTGTTATTTTAGTCACTGCAACATAGCTGAAGATATAGGTTTTAGAAATATTGACCCCAGACCACCACCTCCCACTGCAAGAAAGTCTGATTAGAAACCAAAAGAAGAAGTCTTCAAACTCCAGCCCCTATTTTATATTATTTTTATATTCTTTATTCATTTGTTTTGTTAGATGTTGTTCTCTTGTTTTATACCCCCATTATATCTTAATGCTGTTTCAAAGCCATCTCTATACTGCCAGGCATAAAACTGTGTAGCTTACCATGAAACTTTTATTCGGTTTACAAGTTTTCAAATTTAAAGTAATAGTTCCACGTTCTGGCAAATGTGCTTACATGAGATTGGTGGAAAGAACCAATTGGCTAGGTGACTATTCATTATTGTAGTTTAGCGTAAAGACTGGAAACAGGGGGAAACAGCTAAACTCAGTAATAACGAAGCCTCCAGGAAGTTAATGCTCCTGGCCACGAAATTACAACCTCTGGAAAACCCGCAAACTGTGATTTTTAATCTTCAGTTTTTGTTCAGTTTAAACAAGATCATTAACTAGTTATTTTAAGAAGCTCTGGAAGGTGGGTTTTTTTCCTTGTTACCTGATTTTGCCTGTCTTTATGCTAAACTAAGATAACCAGCTGCTGGTTCCAGCTTCATTTTTAGTGTAAAGACAAGAGTGGTCAAGTAATTCAGCAAGAAAATGAACCAACATATTTCCCAAAATGTTAAATAAAAATATATTGAATTTAACAGAAAGTGTTGAATTCTTGCATATTGTCAGCACAAAATTTAGTAGAAATGCAACATCACCTTGGCAGGCACCTGATGCAATCCATGGGCAATGCATTGCATTTCTAATAAACCTTTTGCTATCAGGGTGTGGGAATTTACATGATTTCAATTTCCTTTGCACCTGTCTACCAGGTGTGCATCAGACAGCAACACCTAGTATAATGTTAAATACATATCAAGTCTAAAAATCCTGGAATTGACCAATTAAAGACTCCCCATGGATTTTTTTACAGAACAGAACTTAAACTCCTCTCAGGTTGCTATAACTCCTCAAAAATATGAGAAAACATTGAGATGACATGACCTGAGTGTCACGCCCGGAATTAGTTCATAATGATCTGACATGTAGCCCTATGTTATTTTTGATGCTTTATTTTTCACACTTTTACTGCTATAGGCCTTATACAGGTCATGACATCATAAATTTAATTATTTAATTACTGCATTTTATGGTGTTTTCATCTCCAAACAGGGAATGTAGATGGAGCGTAGCAGTCTAAATCTGATACAAAATGCCTTTTCTCTTTGTTTGGAGTCGGTAGCCTACCTTACAAATCAATTCATTGTGAGATTATTACACTGCCTTTCATCTATTAATCTAAATGATATTTAAATGGCAAACTTCTGAGCCTGGTATGATGAGTCAAATTATAGATACACAACAGTGTTATTTGTGCCCTGATTAACGACAGGTCATGCAGGACATGTGAATCGTTCTGTTGGTGGGTTTGGTCATTCGTCGTAAATTTCCCATACAAATTAAAGCTCTTGTCATTAATAGCTGTGTTGTTTGTATTTAACTGGTTGCTTTCTTGGGAATAAACCAGTTGTTTGGAAAGCAATGTCATTTACTCATTAACAGTTTCCCATGTATCTACAAGGTTGAAGAGTCACTCGGTTGTTAACCTGTTTAACTTTTAACCAAGCATTAAATACCATCAGTCATAAATGTGGCAATCAAATGATGTTACCCTAGAAGGCACGCACGCTCAGCATAATTCATCATCACAGAGCAGGAGACACAGACAACTATCAACCTCACAGTTTAATAAATTCAGCATGACTCTTAGTTGATTATTTTAAGGCCCTCTTAGGCATCACTGATATAGAACATCTCTGTGTAGATTTACAATGAGCAGGGCAGGTTGTGCATGTCAAGAGGTACTTGAGACATCACCTGTAAATAGCTCAAGATTGGAATATGATAACAAGTTGCACTAATCCACTGTGAGCTCACCCCAAGACCATCTAATTTACGACCTTTGAGTGGGGAAACAGCCAGACCCTGGAGCTATGGAAGTGATATCTCAACAGCAGTGGAGATGAGCAAACACTAAAAACTTTGCTGGCACACCTATTATTGTCTACAGTGCAGGATGCAAAACAGCCTTAAAAGCAGCGATCAGGTGACAAGGCAGCCTTGAACGCTCCCCCATTTCAAAACATTTATTTTGAGCAACTGCTTCACTTTGTATTTTGCGATGAAAAGTTCAAGAGCTGACAGTAGCTCGGTAGAGGAGACTTTGACTATATGTTGCATGAAATTTATTGCACAGGACAGACTCCCAGTTTGTGACAGCCAGTGCAGAAAACAGAGCGAGTCGTTTTTGCTGAACTTGCACCTCAAAAGCAACAAAAGAAGGAAAAACAGTCATCGTGGATCGGTCTTGGAGATTTGTGTTCTTTCTCCTCCCCAATCATGTCTATATCAATTACACTGCATCTGAAGCATACACAATGAAGAAGGGACATGGCAGATTCTTTTATGCTGATAAGAAGCAGTTCAGGATGAAGAGAGAGGGAGGAGGGTCTTGGAGTCTTCGAAGCAGATAAAAATGGAAATGTTCCCCTTGCTGCTCAACACCCCTGTATCAAAGCTTCCTGCTGGAGTCTGGGGAGCAAGGAGGGGGAGGAGAGGTAGGAAGAAGGAGGAAAGGATAGGAGTCGGGCGAGGGGGGGAGATGTCCCAGCTGTGTTTGACAGGTCTCAGGGCTGAGCTGTGTGGTCTGATGCTTAGAGAGGGAGGGTGGCCCCACACAAAAACACACATATACACACACACTCACACAGACACACACACACACACACCGGGGGGGAGGGCAGAAGAGCAGCTAGGAGACAGTCTGGTCACGGTGTCCTGGGTAACATGTCAGCAAGCTTTGACGTGGTCCAGCCTCACATCAAGATATCTCTATGTTATCTAGGGGACTGCTAGTTTAAGAATATGCAACAATGTCGGCTAAACTGGTTGAAGGGCTATTGTTATTTTAGTCTGAATTGATGGAAAGACAAGAGAGAGCATGCATGTTAATTTCAATATAGAATACATTTTGGGAAGTACAGCTCTTTTCCTTCTTGCCGAGGGTTAAATGAGAAGATTGATACCACTCGCTGGTTAGGTTAGCTTAGCATAAAGATAAATTAGCCCAGTTTTATCCAAAGGTAAAAAAAATAATTCACCTATCAGCACACCAAAACTCACTAAACATATATTATAATGGCCCAAATATACAAAAATATGACCCCGCTTTTTCCATCAGCTGTTTTAGACTAGTCCCACTGTGAAACTTTCTCAGAGATTCAATCAGTGATCTGTCACACACAAAATTTCCAACTCCAAAAGTTGGAAGAACCTCACAGAGCCCAAACTCAAAATCCAAGATTGCTACTTTGTGTATCAACAGAAGTGTGAGGTGCAGAACTATCCTGTTTATTAGCACTTCTGTCTCATTTGTGTCTCATTAAATCAGTCGTGCACACAGTACTGTTCAGCTTCTATCTGTGGACATGTTGCTCAGGTGTTTGTATGTAAAATATCACGTAATGTATTGTTATCAACTGGTATTGCTGAATATAACAAAGACGAGCAAACAAAAACTATAACAAGCTTCCGACTAATTAGAGCGTGGTCAACTCGGGTGTGACGTCATTCTTAGATATGACTGCTGAGAGAAATGGAAAGCAGCATAAGATAACTAGCAAATACGTAGCCTCATATTTAGTGTAAAGACATGAGATTAGTATTGATATTCTCAGCTAACTCTTGGCAAAAATGCCAACAAGCATATTTCCCAAAATGTCAAATTATTTCTTTAAGAACCAGAGATCTTTTGTTTTCCCAGACAACAAACATTACAACTATATTCCACGAACATCTGCTGAAACAAGGGCAGGACTGAAGATTGAGACATAAATCAGGTTATCCAATATCATCTTCTGGATCACTGACTCATAGCTAAAAGGCCGGCATGATATGAGCACCAAAACAAGAATCTATCATGACACAATGCCGATGTATTGACCAGTGGTGGACCCTGAGGGAGGACCCCTATGGTTCTTGCAATGTGCTTGGTTGCCAGTCAGATGACTAAAAGGTGTTGCCTTGTCTACACCCTTTCTCTGCATTCCTGCAACTCTGTAGCATATAAAACTCCTTATCACTGGATTCCATGGTTATTAACTTCCTCTGAAACAACCAAAAAGGAAAAAAACAGAGGGAGAACAATGTTGCAATCCCCTTAGAGGTCATCTGTAAAAAAAAAACAAAAAAAAAACAAGCAGGTCTGCATGTAGACTTGACAGCAGCTCTGCGTTTGGCAGAGCAACACACTTCTTTCCTTTTGAGTGATGTTGGGTAAGTGGCTCTCATTGGGCTTGGAGCCAGGCCATTCCATTCCTTTGACTTACTGATACGCAGCGTTCCTCACTTATGCTTAGTGCCCTTTGATCTTCCTCTAAGATCACTAATGAGCAATTTGTGGTCAGATTGACCCGCTCTAATTGGCCATGAGAGGCTTGGTGCTTTGTTTTAGTTTTCTCAGTCCTTTACAGTGGCTTCTTTGCAACACGAGCTCTGTTTACTCAACCTCTGTGTGACATAAAAATCACATTACATGACAATACCAGTACTTTTTGAAGTTTGTTTTTAATCATCTAGGTTTGTTTCCTTTCCATCCTTTCAAATGGTGTCTGCACTGCCTGCAGAGCTTTTTGCCATTTGCTGCAATAAATTCCTCTGCATCTTAAAAAGACTGAGAATCTACAGCCCCCCAGCAGCTCTTTTAAGCTGAACGTGTGGCTCTGTTAAACTGGGCAAACATTGCTCGTGCTGAATATAAGTATAGAACTCCAAGTATTAGAATGGCAGCATTACTTTACGTTTAGATAATTAAATGAAAACCAATGTGACAGAAATTAGGCCTGACCACCTCTGGGATAAAATCAGTCTTAATCTATATAGTGTCTGTCTGTCTTTAGGCGAGTTAAATGCTATAGCAACATAATCACAACGGCACTTTTAACATGATGATTTTTAGCAGGAATAGTGTTTACCATATTCGCCAGCCTCCTTTAGCATGTTAGCTCCCTAATAGTACATTTGAGGGTGCTGGAAATGTAATTAGTTGTGCAGGTACCTGGTCATAAACCAAACTAAAAGTCAGTAGATCCAGTTTTCACAATTCATCTTGAGGGGGAAGATAATGCCTGCACCAAATTCTATGTAAATCCATCCAATAGTTTAGTATTTAGTTAAATATTTCATTCAAAACCAAAAATGTCAACCCACAGCTAAGGGATCAACAAAATCAGAGGGATCCGTCCTATGGGGGTGATGAATGTCTCATAGCATTCATCCAGCAATTGTTGAGATATTTGTGTGGACCAAAGTGATTCACCCGCCGACCAGCTTTGCCATCCCTAAAACTCGAGTTCATATCAGTGTGCACGTTATGCTATGCCCTGCTTAATATCACTCACCAAATACCCACAAGAGGGAATGCAAGCCTGTGCCAGAAAATAATCCCTCAAGAGAGTGTCACCTTACAAACTCTGTCTCTTTGTTCAGGGTACCTTTGTTAGCTGGAGCAGCAGTTGATTCCAGATTAGGTTAACATTTCAAGAGGGCGAGAAGAAAATTCTAATTAATGATTCAGGTGTCTGGAAAAAAATTGTTTTGGAGAAAAATCAACTTTTACTTGGGTTCATGTTGTTTTTCATCATATTTTCTTCGCTGGACAGGCTTACAGAAAGAGAATGCAAGAGCTTTTGTGATTAAATAGGTTGCATTACTGAGTAGTGAGGTAGAACATACGTTTATCCTCAAGGTCAAAGACGGGGTCGTCATGAGCCGCCGTGTGTTAAATCTGACAAGCCACGAGAAGGAAACCCCCTCTGAACAAAAGCAAGAGCATGACTCATCAAACCACCTTTTCCTATATATATTTAATATTTCCTTTAATATATGAAAAAACCTGCAGTTGGGGTCGAGGTACAGAGACACAAGAAAGAGGCACAATGTATGTCACTAGACTGTAAGCTTTCATGAGTCAGTGGGTAGAGGAAAGGTTGAGTAGAGAGCAGAGGCCGCGCTAAGTATGTCTCTGAGGCTTGAATTCCCAAATGTTGACACAGGTCTACGTAATGGACCATTATGTTCCCTTTGAATGCTGTTGAGTGGGCCTAAAATGTCTTAAAGCAGGTCAAAGGGAAGTACGTTGAGTTATATAGTAAGTTATATCTTCTCTTTTGTTGTGCAGTGGAACCAATAAAAGGTTAAACTAAAACCTGGCTCCTGAGGTCTTTGTCTTTTCCACCGCCTTTAATCTTTATTGAACAGTGTGTATATGTGAAAAAAAAACAACTGTTCAATTGCTTTCTGCAGTTTGTACTGAGCTGCAAAACTCTGTACTCGGACCTTTACTTACAGTGAATTTAAATCTTCTATAGTCAATTATACTCTAGTTTGTAATTATTCTCTTTTTGCCACAGCTTGTAATTGTCCTGTCAAGTTTTTGTCAAGTTACCACTTCATATTGTTATGGCCACACAGCCATGACAGAAGAGGGAGATGCACACAACCAAGCTAATTAACAGATTTTTTTTTTTTTTTTTTTTTTTAAAACAATAAATGTCAGGGGAAAACTTAAACTAACAATGGAATGGATAATCAGTAAAATCTGGAGAGTAGGTGGGTGGATGAGTGAAGAACTGTGTGAGTGCAATGTTGTATGGTGCAGCAACACAAACCAAAACCAAATGCGTGCCTCAGGGAGGAGAGAAAACCAGAACTGAGCTCCAACACAGTTTTTAAAAGGAGCACTAGCACACAGAGCCCCGGTTCTCCCACCCTGCTGATGACCTTCTGCCGCACCCACCTCCAGCACCTGCAAAGAAAGCAGCCACACAACCCAAGTAACAGGTACACAGGGTGGAGAGGGTCATCATGTCACAATATGTTCATTTTGCAGGAAAGGAAGAAAGTTTACTTCTACAAATGCTGTGGTTGGCGTACAGCATATAAATCTATGTAGATATATGCACATGCAACATTATCTGTGCATACTGTATCCATGCTGTTCATACATACAGTATGTATGTTTCTTCTGTCTGTTAAACTGAATATAGTTTTACTAGGAACCATATATGCTCATATGGCATCTTTAGTTTAGCATGTCAACATGCTAACGATTGCTAATTAGCAACATAAAGTGTGGCTGAGGATAACAGGAGTGTCATTGAAGTATTTTGTCATAAACTAAAGTAACAGACAAACTGAAATTTGAATTTGGATATCTGTATCAATTTTCATGGCAATCCATCTGACAGGTGGACCAAAGTGGTGAACAAACCAACCGTCCGACATTGCCATCCACAGAGCCACGCTGCTGGCTTGGCTAAAAAGGCATGACTTCAAGTGGTTCTGGGTCCCTGTTGTGATGAAATTAATTATTTCTGTGGGATTGCAATGGAAATCACTGTGGCCTATAGGTCACATTTGACTTTTCAAAGGTGGAGTGGACCTGGCTGCAAAGGTCAGCTGTCAGAAAGCCTTTATCCTCCCAAGCCAACCGGTGGCCTGTTTGAACATGACTGACTGCAGTGGACCACACCAAAACTTGAACTGCATGTGCTGGTGAAAACATAACAGACCATAACAGGGAAGAACTGATGTTATATTTTATTTTTCAGTAGAAAAATGTCGTAGCTTAACATGTTTCCAAACAGTCGAGGTCGAGCAACTTCCTCAGTATCCAGCTGAATTACAAACTCAAATCTCATGCTTCTCTCTTTGTTTATGATAAGATATTATTGACTCTTCAGAGAATGCTGCATATTGTAGCTAAGGCCAAATATTGACTTGAGATAATTCTATGAAAAGAAAAGCAAATACCACTGTGATGTGCAAAAGTCTGCTTTAACAAATGAATGGAAGCTGGATAATTCAGTTTCCCAACAGTACAGTAAGAGAGAGGTATAAATAAATGCTTCCAAATATAGATCAGCATTTGAACTTCCTCTCAAATTCCTGCCATGAGTTGCTATCATCATAGCCATTTTGCCTCTGTAAAAAAACCTCCGCAGATTAAAAGGCCACACTTGCCCCCCATGAGGTCCTTGTCACTCTGCACATCCGTGCAACTGTGCCCAGCATCTGTCTTCCTTGTCATATTAAAGTAAACTGACGCTTTGGCAACACCCCAAAATAAAAGTGATGGTAGTGGAAAAAACCGAAGAAGTGAGAACAGAAAGGAGCCTAGACGTGGCCCCGGCTGCACTCCACTGCTGAAATAATTAGCCCCTGGTTGATGTGGGCTTCTCGTGGGACTCCACCATGACATGTTCAAATGAGTATTGGCAGTGTGCGACACCAGCTGTGGGCCTCCTACAGGGAGCTGCTGTACTGTGCAGCACCCTTCCCATCCAGCATGACACAAACCCTTTAAAGTCTGTAGAGCAGGAGCAGCGGCCTTGAGCTTGTTTTACAGCTAGAAGCCTTCAACGGAAAAACAACTGTAAAATGTGACATCTGAACTTCTTATGTCAGGTGTTTCAGGGAGTTTATGTACTTACTCTCTACCACACACACTCACACCACACACACACACACCACACACACACCACACACACACACACACACACACATCCATCCATCCACAACCAAATCTGTGAGTCTGTGGCACAGATGGGAGCACAACCCAAGGGGCTTAGACACGAAGAGGGGGGGCACCAGGCATTATTCAGATCCGTCCTGCAGTAGAAATGCAAGTTTCAACCACACCCATGTCAATTACAATAAACCATGCTCTGTGTGGAATTCCCACTGTACCCCCGGCACCAATTTGGCAACTCCTGGTGGGAGGGCACAGGACTGGCAACCCACCGAATCCAAAGTGGGGACTACCACACCCAGAGATATCTTTCGAGGCATCACTTCTGCTTTGTAATTGCCCTTTTGAAATGGTGATTCACCAGTTCATGTGTTATTTGTTGCAATTATTTCAGCCACCCAAACTAGATTTTTTTTTTTTACTATTTTAGCACAAAACATGACAATATGGATATTTTTAGTTACATTATTAATAAATAATATGTCATTTGGATATTTGGTATCACTTGATGAAACAAAGCCTTCAGAGCAGACAGTCCAGTTGCTCAATAGTCCCTCCTTGTGGTCACAAAATATAGAAAATGATAAACCAATAGACTACAGGTTTAAATGGAATCTTTATTAGAATCTCTATTGCAATATTTATGGTTTGTTTTTTTGGAACAATTATATATACAGTTTAATATAATTGATTAACATAAAAATGACACTGGAAATGTATCATTTCAGGGCCAAAATATATCATAAATAATCATAATATTGATCTGAAAGCAAAAGTGCAAAACTAGAAACAGTCAGTACGAAAGAAAAGAAAAGTGATGATTCTTCAAATGAAGGAAGAAAGGTAGAGTGTGATGGCAATTTCCAATGCTAGAGGTAACCTGTTAGACATTAGGGAACAACAATAAAGTGTAAGACAAGTGCGAGTGGAGGGAAATGTGTGTGATTGTGGCGTCTGTGTGTGCAGATGCTTTGAGTCGCAGGAGGTTTGATCCCTCCATGTCAGTTTCTCACAGGCGTGCCGCTGCCCTTAGCCGTCTTCTTCAGGTGGTGGTAGTTTGGCAGGATCTTCATGAGGAAGTCGAGCTGCAGAGTCTGAGGCTAGAAGATAAAAATCCATCCAGTCCGGTTACACAAATCTGCGCACGAGCCAGCAAAACTCTGTGACATGCAGGCATAAACAAGACATCGGCGGAGAACTGACCTGTGGCTTCTCACTCTGCACACGCCTGATGCAGTTTGAACCGTACACAACCGTGTTCTCTGGCACGGCCTCACAGTTGTTGATCTGGCAGCACGCGCCGATGATGCAGCCACTGGTCAGAATCACATTTCTTCCGAGATCAGCTGGGATTTGTAATATTAGAAAAAACATGTGTTAGAAAATTACACTACATGAATATTGAAAGAAAGGTATATAAAAAATGATATAAACTGATCAGCTGTCAGAGATTATATTGCTGTATCTATCCCATTCATATCTGTGGGTAATTTAGACCATTGTACGCTTGTTTGCAGATCAATTAGCAGGACTTCTTAATGGCACTATTGTATTTTTATTTCATTTTTGCATAAAATTTGATGATGTACCTTCAATTGTCAGGTATTAAATTTGCTCTGTTAGCTAATAACAACCATTACTGGCTGGTTATTTTATCATTTTCCAGAACATACAGTAGGTGCTCATGATGCACTGTATTTCAGTATTGAACTATAAAATTATATACATACGATGATAGAAAATTTTACTCATATGGCACATGCCTAGAAGAATACAAACAAGTGATTGCAGTACTTACCCTTGGACTCAATCACATTATTGTCTCCAATTTTCAGAGCTTGAGAGACTGTGGCAGCATCATTAAGGATTTAAATCTATGAATGAGCAATTTTAAATAATTAATATTCACACCAGACTACAGCCTGATTGACACAGAATGTCTGAGGCTAATACTTATATGGATAATAGAGTTAGAGTTTTTGTTTTAAAGAATTGTGATAAATATACAGTATATAACAAGTGGGACATTTTAGATTTAAACATGATCTTGTTAGTGCTCTCTGGTGGACAAATTATGTCACCACAACACTTCTATACCATACACATGACCTCAAACACACTTTTGGTGTTTCTACACAGACTTATTTTTATCGGTCAACATAAATTCAGATACAGAGATACTTGTGATATATCTGTGATAAGCTATCAGCTATTGTTGTTTTTTATTTGCAAAGGATACCACATCCAACTTCGAATACATTATTGGCCCCAATAGTCATGGTCTTTGGCTCAACTCCCTCTGTGTCTGGCATTATATTCTCTGGATAACTACGAACAAAACACAAAAGATAAAATAAAGTGAAGTTGTAATGATCATAAAGGGAAAATATAATAAGACTCGCAACACACACACACACACACACACACACACACACACACACACACACACACACACTACCTACCTATTAATAATAAGAGCCTGCTCCTCTATTAGATTCCCCTCTCCAATGACAATAGGCCCTGCCTCTGCTATGATCCTTGCTTTAGGGTGAACAACAGTTCTAGCACCTGTGAAAATGTGCAAATTAAGATTTTGTTTCCTCTCATATGTTAGAGAGGCGTACAGCAGCTTGATTTAAAAAGAAAATGAATAAAAATGGCGCTTATAGTGAAATTGAAGTTCTCACCAATGGTCACATCTCCTCTTACTTCGCTTTCAACACACACAACAGCCCCAGCTGCAATTTTAGTACTGCAAAAGCAGATGGCAAATATATGAAATATACAAATCATTGATGCACTGTAAACATGAAATGTAAACATTGCAGACAGAATAAACAGCAGATTATATCCCACCATCACTAGCCTGTTACAGTGTCTCAATAATTACTGACTACACGACCTATAAATATGGGTGTCGCCATCAGTGAATCTGCAGGATTATCAGAAGATGAAACTACATTTTTATGTCCTGACTAACATCGTTCAAAAAATGACTTCTCAATATAAAAGGTTAACGTTGATCAAATGTAATTTTGTACCTTTTCTGTGCCATTATTTGCTTGCTGGCGTCTGACATCCTTGCGATGAAGAATTAATTTATCGATAATTGATTAGTAACCCTAGTTCAGGGTTACTAAATCCAGGAGCTCTGGTTTGATTGCGTTTGTCTGGAAACATCAGCCTGAAACTTTACTGCCATCTACTGGTAACCAGCCGGATTTGTAAGTCACAAACAAGCTTAAATTTGATTGTTAATATCTTACATTTATAACGACAAAAATGGTTAAAAGACTTTACCCGTTTTTGTGTTTAAATCATTGTTTTTAAATTATTATTTAATTATTATTATTTTTATTAATTATTGTATTATTATATTATTATTATTATTATTATTATTATTATTATATGGTATTCCTTTTCATTACTAAGAGCCTTTTGATGATATTTAGCCTACCTGTCAAGCATTAACCTAAATATGAAGACAATAAAACGAATAAAATAAAAATGAAAGCATACACTGGGTCTCAAATAAGCTTTAAAGCACCTATTTTTTGCAACTCTCTTATACAGCCTTACGGAAATTCAAAGAAAGTTGTTAAAACAATTAGTTTTCTTTTTTATTATTTTATTTTTGCTGTTTAATAGCAGCACGAATTGCACTGACGAAATTCAGCTGATATAGTATCGATACACTCTGTCATCCCTCAATGCAGTTTCACCTTATGTCCTGCAGGGTGCAACAACTACCAGTGAATTGGAGCAGCATCAGCTATAAAATAATCCAGTTAAATTTACCACATGAGGAGGAAACACTGAAGGATAACCTATGAATATCATGCCACAATAATATTACCCCAGATAATAGAGTTTATTTTCTTATTGTAAGTTTCAAATGACTAAAAGAGATTTTTTTTTCTGTGATGTCTTAATGTAGATATATTGGTGGCAGCTGAATTTACCGCCAACTCTGACCCCATGACTCTCGCTTTTCACAGTCCTCTAACCAGTGCATCATCTGTTAAGTGAAATTTGAATTCTGCCAAGTCAGCCAGAATTCACGATGATAAAATCGGAAATTGCATATCCCTTGTTTTCAGAATAAATCTGTAGGACATGAAAAGAAAAAATCATACTCCTGACTTAGTCCCCTATCCAACTCAATACAGATAGTGACTTAAATATATTTTCTTCATCAAGTTGTCATTTTGTCTTCAAAACGTGGTGTGGTGCTTTTAAATGTTAGCTACCTGTGTTTAATTGGCTTGACAAATACTAATACCAAGAAGACCTTGACTGTTCACATTGCATGTTGTAGGAAGAAATGAGAGGTCAGTAGGGCCCCGCAGACTTTGACTAGTTGGTTAATCTTAAACATTTTAAAACATACCCTTTGAGACTCCAAGGGATGACACATTGGAAGCAGTAAAATCTTCACCTTTAATTCTCAGTTGTGAAATACCTCACAGGGTCCAGTTAAGTGAGGCTAGACCGGCACAAATGTATCCTAATGACGCTGACAACTGTGAGAAATTATCCAAAATTACATATTTTATGCACTGGGTTAGCAAGGTACTGGAAGTCATTCTTCATCACTTTGAAGCGCTTTAGAGAAATATAACCATATAATAACCTGAAATAACAATGTGTTTAATGTGTTACCATACAACAGCAATGAGCAGTGTTGAAATGTTACATAATAGAAAGAAAAAAAAAAGACATTAGGTAAAGGTTTAAATGTATTTTTTTATTTTTCGTTGCTTTGTACTGATTTGCAGCTTTGTAATTTATCTTTATTTGTAAAAAACAAAAAAACAAAAAAAAAACAAACAAACAAAAAATTTTACTTTTAAAATCATTACCGGAAGTACTGAGCGTGATTCTGTCTGACTTGACGGCGGTGAGTTTTGAAGGGGAGCGACTCGTCTCATCGACTAATGGAACGTAAAGTGAGGAGGGGACTGGAGCACTTGAGCCCGCGTGTATTAATTAGACTGTAGCCTGCACCAACTACAGTACATTAGAAGATTTAAAATACCGTCAATGTACGCTTAATATGTAGATTAAAACAAATATTACTTACCCTAAAACAGTGGTTATATGCATTTTTCTTTCTGAATGGAAGTGAAGAAGTGCAGCTCGCGCCTCCTAAGGCGGCTGAATATTCGTGCTTTTAGCTTTTTTGAACTTTGTGTAAATATGTAACTGGGACGAATGAGATTGTGACATGGAACAGTCGGCTACTCTCGACATAGAGTCGCTGAAGGTAAGTTTACAACCTATTTGATATGATTTAAATCAAAACAGTCAAGTTTATGAGTGGAGTGGATACTAGTTTAACAGGGACATCACGTTTAGCAACAGGAAAGTGAGTTTTTACCTTGGTTCACGGGGCACAAGTGCGAATTTAACTGTTCATTTTATCTAGATATTGTGTTGTTCTATTCAGCAGTCCAAAATCGAGTTTCTCTCTGCAACAGGTGCGTCGGTTGTTCCATTTAAAATCCCAGCTAATTAAAGATGAATGGAAACTGTCCGCTCACTCTTTCAGTCTTGCAGTGGTTGCATTTCTCTTCATGCGGGAATATGATGATTAATAACCAGTGACCGGGTCTTCAAACACCTCAGGAGGCCTGCCTGGAGTTCTGTATCTCCCTCTTGCAGTATACCTCATGTTCTATGCATTCCCTCTCTACAAGAACAACAGTAATGTGACAGCCTATGAATATTCTGCCTGCATGGTTTGTCATTATCATTCCAGTCTAGCAGGGGAGGCAGTAACCTCTGGGTACAGTATGTGCATCTTGTCTCTGTGCTGCAGTGCAAAAAAGCAGCTCAGTGTCAGAAACTCATACAGCAGAGCTTCTGTTTGGCCAGGCACTCGAGTCCGTCCATTGGTCCGCCACACAAACACACACACACACACACAAACACACACACAGCTCTGGGCTTAGTGGTTGGGTCAAGCGTATCAGTCAAGAAATCACTCCTGCTCACACTGGCTCTGAGCTGATCTAGCACTTCCCTCTTAGACAAACTTGCAGACTTGTCACTTTCTGCTAATTTCCTGTTTAATGTGAGTTACATGCTTTTTTTTAAATTCCAGGAAGGTGACTTTAAAGTGTGAGAATAAGCTATTTTCTCTATTTAAAACTGAAGCTTTGTTTAGGAAGCTTTCTGACAGTATTTTTCTTGATAATGCTGTGTTCAGGCTGGCACTTCCCCTGTGCGTTCGACTGATGAATGCAAATGACGCCTATGGGGTGCTGTCCAAAATGGCCCCGTTGGCTCTCTAAGGATTTGCTAGGGATTAGCAAGGAAAGCTAGTGCGCTGTGGAGAAGTGTCTGTTTACATCAGCAGTTTGTCATCTCTCCCGTCTGCCAGAGCCATCATCAACACTGAGGAGGGAACTGACAGAGCTGCAAACATCTGAGACTCAACAAAACCAGATCTCGACGTTAATAAATGATGCAAAGTACAGAATGCCAATGAGGCTTGTTGCACACTTTTGTGTTGCAAAAGTACAAATATGTTTCATGAAAGTGTCCTCAAAAGCAGGACGGCGTGTAACGGCAAAAGGAAATTCTCTCTGAAAACTCCCTTCAAACGCCCTGTGATGTTCTGGCTTTGTTGGCTGTGTGCTCTGATTGAACAGCTTCGACCTTTCGTTGTGCCGGACTTATTGAAGATCTTTGATCCCTGCCGGTCTCATACTTACAGTGGAGTTACCTTGTTGCTTTCAGTTGGAGGAAGTGCACTGCCATCCATCCACAAAGAAAGGGCAACCACAACTACAAAAGATGAAGACATTGACGAGCTCCACCGATATTGTTACTCCACCAGAGATGATGGAGCCACAAAAATCCGATTTCACATCTAAGTGGAGCGACTTATCGACAGCAGCACCCTCACCCATATGCTTGATTGTCACGGCAACAAAATGTGAAATGGTTACATCAATGCACTGAGTTGCACATTTGACAAATATAATTGGCTCTCCCATTTACAGTCGTGCATTCAGGCTTCTCTGTCTCGTTGATTGGACTTTCTGTCAAACTAAAAAGCTCACAGAACCTAAATAAATAGGTGCTTTAATACCGCTTGTCAGACTTGTAGCATGATTGTGTCCATTAGTTTCCCCTGCTGCTGCCTCAGCGATTGTGCAGTGTTCATATGCGGGATGGATGAGTACAAGCTTTACAGTCATTAGTGCATCTCAAATGTTTTCTTACCTCCAGCTGAGGCAACCCTGTGGGACTCCCTGTGGCACTGCTGAGTGAGAGAGCGCTCGCCGATTTGCTGATTAACATTATCAGGCATTAATAACATCTAATTTTCTTTCATTAGGGGCTTCTCAGCTGCATTTTGCTGCCTCTGCAGCATGTCACTGTTTGATCAAAACAGCATGTAGAATATCACCCTCTACGCTAATTGGTGAAGATGAAGCGTGCTGGCAGTGGGTAGGGACTGCTGGGTAATTGCTGGCTTTGGCTGGATCCAGCTGCAATGTCTGTAGTCAAATCTCTAAGGACCCCCATCCCCAACACCCCCAAAGCAATAAGGAAAGTGACAGATAACTTCAAAGCGATTGATGAAGTACATACAAAGTATATAGAAAGATAAATGTGGTCATGCAACAAATCCACAAGGACTTTTCCAGCTTAGTGCATGAGAAATAGCAGTTTTATAGCTTATTGTACCTTAAAGAAGCAAGTTGCTGTGTAGGTGTTTGGTTTCTATTAATAGAAACAACATGTAATCATGACTGTAGGTGGTAAACCATCCGTAGCATTGAGGAGATTTCAGACCCATCTGTTCATGATAATCTATTGACACAGGAAACAGGGTGACAGACGGCTCGCTGGCCTCGGTTCTTTCTGTCAGTGCTCAGGAGTTTAACTTTTTACCTTCTTCCACCAGGTTGACAATCTTTTTGAGTTTTTGCCGAGGACAGTCATTAGGCTGGACTACATTACCTAATACTTTTGATTGTGATCCCTTAATATGAAGCCGACTTCATCATAGAAGATGCGTTTTCTTTCTGACTGTTTCATTTCTGAATGTCTGTCATATACCAACCTGTTAGTGTCCATCTGTCCCTGCAGTGACCTTTAACTGAACAGTGCTCCTATTTTTTGGAATGACTATCACAAATGCAAAATTATTATTTGTATGTTTTTTGAGATTTATCTGAAATGAGGAGACTAAATTTTCACTACCTGTGCATATTAAGAGGTAACTGTCAGGCCTCCTACAGCTGACATAAAGTGATAAATGGGACTCAACGTAGTGTGACATGCCTACACAGTTTGCTTTGTAATCAATGTTTTGTTTCTTAAAAGTCAAAGTAGTTTCTCACAGCCGCTGCAGTTGGACATCTTGATCAGTCCAGTTCGCCATGTTTGTGAGAGTCAGCTGTGACCAGCATGCTGAAATGACAGATTGACAAAACGCCAGCCGCTATGCACTCCTCCATTTGCTCCGTGAATAACCAAGCTTTAGGAGGCATGACTCGACCAGGGTAATATATGCATTAAAACTCTTGCAAAGAAATCACAGGATCCACTAGTGTTGGGAACAGTGGGTTGCCATAGAAATTACAAGTGCTGAAGTTTCCCCTAGTAACAGTGGATTGAAAATAGACCATATCTGTCCAGCAGTGGCATGGCTGTAGGCTAGTAAATTTACTGTTTTTTAAACTGTTTTTTTTTTTTTTTTTTTTAAATGTTTATATAAGTTTTTAGTGTTTCTTAGTGTGAGGGTGTTACGATCTTTTCTGCTCAGCAATAGCTCAGTTTAAGATTTTACTACATGTTATATGTAAAGCATCTTCCTAGTTGTGAAGAAGTCCTCTGTGACACTGCAACAAGAGTTTGTATTCAGCCTCTGTGTAAGCACCTCTCATAGTGCTCTTGTCCCTCAGCTGTATCGCCACTTAAATTGGAATCACTGACATTTCTAGGCCAGTGATATGGGTCATTTGTATTTGCTGCAAAGTCGCAACATCCATTTGTGAGACATCTGCCACCACTTTCTCGATGTGACCTAAACTGTTTGTCTAAGCAAACACTTTAAGAGTGGATGAAGGTGTGATGAGGCTGTGGAGACTCCTGTCCACTAGAGATTGTCCACTTACTCATGCTCTTCCAAGCAATGTTGTCAGTAATGGGAAAGATATGGAAATATAGGCTTCAGTGCACTGCGCAAACATTATGTTTTAAAATTTGTCAGTAAAATACTAGCACATTATTTGATGAAAATATTTTGCAAATATTGTACAGTTTTGATTATTCTTTTCTGCTGAAAATAGTAAATAACGCCTGCTATCTTTTCTAGAAACAGAGATGACACATTTCAATTGCTTGTTTTATCTCATTTACAGCCCAAAACCCAAAGGAATCCACTTTACTGTCACATGTGACATCAAATCATCACACGTGAGAAATTAGAACCAGAGAATATTTGACTATTTTGCCTGAAAAATGACTGAAAGAGTGAAAGATTCATTTTTTGTTGATCGACTGATTGATTAATCAACTTAATGTTCCAGCTCTATCATGGATCTACGTAAAATAGAGCTGTAAGGATTAGTTATGTAATTGATTAATCAAGTAACAGAATATTGATCTGCAACTATTGTGATTATAGAGACATTTTCATACAAAAATCTTAAACCTTGGCTGGTTCCACCTTCTCAAACATGAACATCTGATGCTTTTCTTGGTCTTACATAATAGTAACATTTGATTATGTGTCATTAGGCTTTTTTTCTGAGTGATTAATGGATTAATTGAGAATGTAATCTGCAAATTAATCAATTATGAAAATGGACACAAAGTAAAGCCTCCTGCATTTGATAAGTGTCTGAAAATGCAGGTGTTTCTCTGAATTCCTGGAAAGCTTCAAGGGTGCATGCCTATTTCTAGCACCAGCCCTTTGCCAGCCAATACACCACACACTGCCTGATACACACAGTTATACAATTTTTACAAAAATGGATTCAGTGTCTGTGGTTTTATAATCACTAAAACCGATCAGCTGCAGGCCCTCGACAGAGATTGATTTATAGCTACAATAGTAAATACCACCACAGGCTGGGATTCTGTGTCCTGGCTGTTAATTAAACCTTGGTTAAGTAATTTAGTTCCTCCTGTGGTAAAGTCTTTTGCTTGCTGAGCTAAAAAGTCTTTGCTTGCTCTGCCACGGTTAATGAGAACCTGTCATGAAAACGTACAATCTAATGATACCTGCCATCAGCGTCCTATGCTAATGACACGCTTAGTGTGAATAAAGGATGTGGGGCATAGATTCTGACTTGAGTTATGCTTGTGTTACACTGCTGGAGTCCCTCAGGGGAAAACTGCTCAGGTGTGTCAATTATGGATGTGTGTTTCAAGCATTTTATACAGACATGATAAATTAATAGTTGCTCCTGTGCAAGTATTCAAAACTTTGAAAGAAATCCTTTACATAATTTGACAAAATAAAACATTCTGCTGCTGCTGTTCAACATTTTATCTCGGTTTGTACGAGCAGGAGCTTTGCTTTATTCATTATCTGTGCAAGAGAGTGGGATGGCAGGCTGCGTGTGAAGTCATCCCATCAACAGCTGAGCAGAGCAGTTCAGAGCTCAGCCAGCCCCGCAACCTGTGATGAGGAGTTTCACACTGTCAGCTCGCGGTCACGATCGGCTGGAGAACAGCAACTGCTCGCCCTCGCCTGGACAGCCGCACTTGACAGACATCATCCTCTCTGATCTCAGATCAGAGCTTGCATGTAGCAGCTTCTCAGTGGCTGGCAGGCACTTCGGTCCTCAACGAGAGTGGAGAGCATTTTCTGGCATCTCATAATTCACCTCATGTTTTCATGACTCCACTATAGTGGATGAAAAGTGGCTTGTGATTTGTCCATAAAGTGAAATTTAATATATGAAGCCTGCCATTTACTTAAGCCATGAACTGACCACCATGACAACCCTCTTCTATCTGTTTCACATCTTCTGGTGGACATAGGTCCATAAAGCCTCATTGGTGTGCTGCGCGGCATGTGTAGTATTTTCCTGTGAAAGGCTGATGGGCAGTAACATTATAAAGATCTCAGGCTGAGGGGAGCAGTTAACAGGTGGGCTGCAGGAAGCTGTCAATCATGGTGACTTTCTTTGTGAACACAGAGATCCAGTTTGACAAAATGTCAACAATAATTAGCACTGAAAACAAAGCTGTGACATGCTGAATCCATACAAATTAATTTTAATTGTAAAACGCATAAATACAAGCAGAAATGTCAAATGCCTTGCTTTCCACTAGTGGAACTTACATTAATCACCATGATTAGTTAATAAAATCTAGATTTAGCAGTAGTTTTCTGTTTGACTTAACAAGGAAATGAAAAACTGCTGTTTAAGAGCTTTTCTACTTCTGGGCCTCGTATTCCCACAACTGATCACTAACTTGTCAGAATGAATCTTGACTGGTAATTCCTCTTTCCTGCAGTGGAATGAAACATAATGGGCACTCTGATTTAGTATCTCTTTGGATAAAATAAAGTCACCCAAATGACCTTGTCTTTAATGCACATGGCTTGATGGATTACCCTGCTACTGGTTCAGTTTCTTAAAGTGTTTCAGCCCTGATGTGTCTGTCATTACAAACGTTACCAGTGACAGAAGATTGTAATTGTTTTCTCAAAATAAGCGTATTACATATTCAAATCTCCCTCTCATTCAATTTAATTACCAAGCACTGATGTTTCAGGCTGTGCCCAGCTGACATTCATGGTGTGCTTGCACCATTTTGTACTGTATTGGCACCACTTTTCGGAAATTGTACAATACCACAGCCGTGCCTCAGCTCAGTCATTTTTAGTGGTGCTTGCGAGTGGTAATAACCACTTACAATATGTGATTACTTTTGTGAAATGAATATATCCTTGGCCACCAGCTAACATAAAAGCTCCTGTCTGTGTGTGTTTTTGTTTTCCAGATTACCCAGGAGCAGTTTATCCTCGCGTCCCAGTCCCTGCACCTCCAGCGGGCAGGCTGTGATGCCGTCTACCCAGTGGGTCTGTACGGCTGGAGGAAAAGATGCCTCTATTTCTTTCTTCTGCTGCTCTTGGTCACCATGATAGTTAACCTGGCCCTCACTGTCTGGATCATAAAAGTCATGAATTTCTCAGTGGTGAGTACAGCATGGCCTTGTTCGAAATGAGGCCGAGTCAGTTGGGCAAATAAAGTTTCAGGGCATTCAGAAAATATTCAGAGCCCTTTACTTTTTTTCACATCTATTATGTTGCACCCTTATGCTAAAATCTTTCTTTGTCTATTTCTTTCTTTCTTTGGAAGACTTTATTCATTCAGGCCCATTCGGAATGTGTTACAGGCACCATCTCTCATGTTGTGTGCTTTGTCTCTTCTGGATTTGATAAAGAATTAGAAAAGCCTTGGCAGCAGGACCGGCTGACACAGAATGTGTTAATCTCGGACAAAAACCAAACAGACAGTTGCTGCAAGCTCCCATGACATTTTCAGGGACAATGCACACAATTTACCATTTTGTCAACAAACTCCAAATGGCAGCATCCTCCCTCGGTGACGGATGTGTCCCCTGACTATTGCTATCATTCCTCTACTCCTTCGCCTCCCATCAATCTGTGTCATGAGTAAAAGACCTTATCAGCGCTGTTGGTGTCGCTCCAGAAAATGTACTTCGCTGATCCCCATCTCTCAGGACTTGGCAAGCTCAATAAGAAAACACAAGCAACTACCCCCCTGAAAACGCAAGCAACTACCCCCTGAATACCCGTCTCACCATTTCTGGCGAGACGGGTATAGGATCACCTATCCGTAGACATCAAACACAAAACCTGATAATAGCTGCAGCCAATAAGCGTTGGTTTAACAATGAGGTTGTTCTTGAAATTACAGAAGTTGTGGGGATTTTCATCTTAAATGCAAATGTTACAACACCACTTGCAATGCTCATGAGGAAGATGGCAAAACAGCAAGACAAAAAAAAACAAAACAAGTATGCTATTATGCCAAGTAAGAAATAGTTTAACAGGTTTTTTATAAAGATAGGAGACCCACAAAAGATAGTAAAGTAAAAGGTTGTGCAGCAGAAGCCAAGATGTCCTGACTTTTAGTGGTCTTGTAAAGCTCAGCGGTGACGATCCAGTTCCACATCCACATCCTCTCAAAATAAATGCCACAACTTCTCTCTGCCTGTTGAGGACAGTGGGGGTAACCTTGGCTCTCCACTTTTCTATCAAACCAAAACTTGCCAGGTGTCATTTTTCCACCTCAGAAACATTGCCTGTACCTGTTCATTTCTTTCTTTCACTGATACTGAGTGGCTCATCCAGGCCTTCAGCACGTCATGACTGGGCTGTCGTAACGCCCTCCTGTTTGTCCTGCATCCCACCTACTCGTCTGACTGATTGCAGCCATGTACTCAACTCTTCCCGCCCACTATATCACCTCAACTCCAGCACAGGAGTGACTTTTACGTCTGGTTGCTGACATACAAAGAGCTGCACACTGCACCACCCACCTCCTCCGCTCCTCTGACTTTGTCCTCCTGTTTGTCCCCAGTCCTGGCTCTCTACCATGTATGATGGAGCTTTCCCTGCTGCACTCTGAATCTGTAATTCACCGTCTCCATCCATTTGTGCTGCAAGCACTGTAGAGTCTTTAAACACATCACTCTGGGCCCGTCTGCTCGCACACATCCTCACAAAGCTGCCCTCAAACTTCACTTTGCTCATCGTGCTGTGGCAAGGCATAACCTTATCCAATTTCTACAGAACTATCTACCACTGAAATCAGGTCCTGAATAAATGTGGTGTGAAAAATATGCCATAAAGCTGCAGAATCACACCTCACTTTATACCGTCTTTGCAATCTTTCATTCCCTTAATGTGATGTATTTTCTGTTGGAACAGGATGAGGGATCAATTTAAGTGTAAAACAATGGGCTCATGACAGAAAAGCAACATGATCTGGTAGGATGAACTGAAAGCCAGGATTGTTTAACAGTTGTGATGACATTTTATGTACACACACTAATGAAGCATGAGGTCCCCCACTAAAGATCCACTGTTTTAAAGAAAGCACAAGTGCTCATTAAATAGGATCTTCTAATGCTTCAGTCTTTCAGAGACAAAAAGCAAATGCATGAAAACTTTGCCCCCAAGTTATTAAAGGTTTTTTGTTATTTATGTAATTTCATATTTGTAATTATTATATATTTCATATATAAATTACTTTTACTTTACATCACAATCACAGCTAACCATTTAGCAAACCATTCTGCTGTGTTTTAGGGATTTGGATTTACTCTTCCATCAATGTCTATACAAGATGAAAATGAGAGTCTTTAAGTTTACTTGACTTGTGGAATCTGTCACAGTGAACATCAAGTCTGCATTAACTTTGGTCAGAGTTACACTGTAATTATGGGGTAATCTACTGCAGAAAACAGACTGCAATAAAACTTTATTAAAAGTCAACACAGACTTTCTCTCTTTCTCTGCTCTCAGTGATCTACAACTTTCAAGAGCCTACGAACTGATTTTCATGCTGTACACAAATAAATAGAAAGAAATTGTTTCCTGGACCAATGGTTAAAATACACTGAATCTAATTTGCAGCCTGTACTCAAACTGTTAAGTGCACCTGATTTGTTGTTAAGGAGCTAAAACCTCTAATCAATGTTATTGTCCTTTAAGGCTTCTGCAAGGCTTTTTCAATCAGGTTGTTAATGCATATAGTTTGGGATGCCCATTTCCCTAAATTAAAATCTTCCTAATTTTTATGTAAGGTAGCATGATGCTGTAGCACTGAAAACTGAGCTGGAACTGAGTGAATGAACTGAGTTTTCATTATTATGCTGTTGTTCTTTTGTCTGATGCTGTTTTATCTCCCCGTAAATCACTCTGAGGGCTTAAACAACGTGGAAAAAAATATTACTATGAGAACTGCTACTACCACTTCCACCACTACTACTACTACTACTACTACTACTAATAATGATAATTATTATTTTAAAGTCCATGTTAGTACTAAGCCAACTCATGTTAATCTGTTTGATATATAAATGTTCCTTCTTTTATGGTTTCCATGAATTCACATCCGCAGCTGCCAGATTAGTCTGGCTCTCCTCAGTCTGCCTCCCACTGCATGCAGCCTGTCACCCTGACACAGCTGAGTGTCTGTGGCATTGTCACCTCGATGTCATGTCCTACTTCTTCCCTGTCACTCAGCGCCGCTGCCTGTCCACTGGCCTGTCTGGCACGCAGCAGCTCCTGCTCTGTCTGATGCAGCTCAGCGACAGCAGGATTCAATTTTTTATGCTTTTGGGAGGTTTATAATCTTTTGAATCAAATCAGGAAAATCAACACTGCTCACCACAACATCACTGACTGATCATGATTATGTTTCAGGATGGGATGGGAAACCTCCATTTGAACCAGGATGGGATTCGGCTGGAAGGAATCTCTGAGTTTCTTCTGCCTCTCTATGTGAACGAGATCCAGTCCAGAGGGGTAAGTTGCTCCCTTTGCTCCTCTCACCAACTTCCAGCTGCCTGTTGATCAGTATTCTGTAGCACTGATGGACTAGGAATAACTACCATCGACTGAAACACATGTGAAAAGCTCTCACAGAGAAACATCTCTCCTGTCAGCTGCAGACAAGCTGGTATTGATCCCTCGGTTTTGAGAATGTTGTGATCAATTCATTTAAAGGCCAACTTCGCTCCGAGTTCTAACTTGATGATACTTTGATGTTACCTTATTTTTGTACCCTGGTAGGAGAGATTACACACTTTCTCTGTCCGGTGCTCCCCTCCTCGTCCTCCTCATTTCCTGGCATCCCCCAGCATTGCAGTATCAGGGCCTCCCATCAGCAGGAAACGGGTAATAGGCTGCCTCTCGGCTCTTCTCAGGCCACATACAACCCTACAGGAGATTACAGGCGATTACAGAGGGACCAGAGTCCCCCTGCTGGATATCCAATCAAGCCCACGCAATAAATTCTCCTCTTCTACTTCCTCCCTCTCCTTTCTCCTCTTTGATGTTTAGTAGATTAACCAACACAGCTCCAGTGCAAAGTTGATCCAAATATCCTTCTCCCACACGAATCACAGACGCTCAGTTGGATCATCCACTTTTTCAGTGATTAGGCATGGTGTAGAAAAGCAATTTCAAGCACTGAAAACTGGGATTCCATGTAAATTTGATTTCTGAGGGACGTCGATGGAGGAAGTGGCTCGATAGTGGGTACAATTTGCAACAGCAGATTGAGAAACAACTTGGAATTGCCCACTCTTGCTCTTTGATGTTCTAGTTGGAGCTAAATGTTGATTTAAATATAACACTTGTGCACTTACCAGTATCCAACACCTCAAGGCCATAGCAGACGCACAAGTCGAACATTGGACAAAGCCAATATTTCATCCCCCAGTGCAATACCACCTGCAGACATTTTTACTGTCTTGTTTTACAGACAGGCTGTGCAGTGGCCCCCTTATCTACTGGCACCAGAGATATTTGCAGGACAAAAATCTCTGTGGGTCACTCAATATTTCTCACCTGAGGAAATATGTCAAGCACTGAGAGAGCAGGGATTATGGTTATCCAATGAGTTTACACCACAGTGCACAGTGCTGTTCTTCAGGCAGATAACAACCATTGATCAATAAGCCATTACTACAAACAGTGAATGTAGTAATGCACCAGAGATATCTTAAGTTAAACATAGTGTTTTTTTAATATTCAGAGTCCAAGCTGCGATACAGACAATTAGCTGAACTCAAGTAGCTTTAGTTTTATTTCTCATGGATCTATCAGTGCTTGGACTCTTCATCAATTGCCGAAACCATAATCTGTGATTTTCAAGTGGAAATGTTTTTTGGCCGTAACTCTGATGGCTGGCAGCACATTACAGCCTAAGTAGCCTATGAAATCAGCGCTTTCAGTATCATGTTGTAAAATGAGCGCTGTTAACTTTGCATACATACAGTTTACATTGGTGCCAATCCAGGCTAGACTTATAACAAATACAACAACTGTATTCTGTAGAGTTTTCAGAACAAAAGACAAAAATATGGAGTTTTTTTCCCATGAGACGTTATCTGAATGGGCATGTCTCTTGTGGTGATGCACATTTACGTCCGCCAAGGAAGGCTATGTTTTCCCCCACGTCTGTTAGTTTGTTGGTTTGTTTGTCAGCAGGATTATGCAAAAAGTACTTAACAGATTTGCACCAAATTTGGTTGAGCGATGGGGCGTGGGGTGGACCAGGGAAGAACCCATTAAATGTTGTTGTGGATCCAGGAATTTTTCTGTCCTTTTCCTAAACATTGTGAGATGCTAAGGTAATAGTTTGGATCTTGCTGTAAAAAATCTTACAAATTAATGAGGTTGAGATCTATGGGTTTGTACAATTTGGTGCATTGACAATGTTTGGCTTCGGTGGAGGTCACTATACTGAGTGCCATTCTAGTTTTAATGCATTTGTAAATCCAATAATTGGTGATTTTGACATAATGAGTTATCACTTTTATAAACTTCTGTTGTCTAAATTAATGCTTCTCAGCAAAGTTTAATTATATTTACTATATCTTGTTGTTTAATATGTCTTAATATATATAAGAATTTAGTTTCATGTAATGTGTAAAATGATACAATAGCACTAAACATGAATTTTATTATTATTTTGTTATTTTTGTTCTATTATTATCAGGACTGGGTATTGCTTGACATTTTTCTATCCCAGTGTTAATACAATACCAAAGTTTTGTTACTGACAATAAAACAATATTTGATACTGATAAAAAAAATATTAACAAAGAATCAAATGGCTACTTGTATGTGACAGGGGTTGTTTGTGCTAACCCAACTCTGCTGTTCTTCTCAGCTATGTAAAGCTTTTCTGGGTCTTTTAGTTCATTCTTTTGGTTTTCCAGCTTTGTTGTTTTGATTCACCTTCACATCTCCTGTCAGCGTCGTTCCAGCTGCTCCAGGCAACTGTTGTCAGAGAAAAGGCTTTAAAATCTAGCTGGTGAATATAATTTAGCAGCTAAAGAGGCGGATATTTCCCTGAGGGATTGGAGGAGACCAAAAAGAGACTTAAAAAGAAAGTGAACATTGGACTTACTCTAACCAGGTGGCCAGAAACACGACTCCAAAGGAATGCTAATGTTACTCTGTGTCTCTCTTTACTTGGACAGTTCACCATGACCTTTCCAAGGTAATAATATGTCAGTGTTTTGTTTCCAGCTTGCTGTGCTACCCTGAAGTGATAAAAAAAAAGAAATCAATGAATCCAGGTCTAACTCTGAGAATTATAAACATATATTTCTTCAGAGCCCCTTTTTCATTGAGCAAAATCGGACAAACTTAGGTGAGCATCATATAGATAAAAGATAAAACATTTTATTTTATCAAACAACAAACAATAAGCAAATCTGACCATGAATCCACTGTCATTTCTCAGTAGTTAACAGTTTGATCCTCGATGCTATGGACACATTCTGGTTGGTATTATGAGTTAATACTCAGCCCTAATCATTATAGACTACATAATGATATTGCCAAGTTACTGTTATTAATATCATAATACTGTTTCAAACAATATTACCAAGCCCTATCACTTACTATATAGACGATGGACCACATTATGTAATGATGTCACAATATTTCCCACATTATGGTGGTAAAGTGTAGAGTTGATTTTAACCACTTTCCACTTTATTTCATTAGAGCCTCTTTGTTTCTTTCACATGTGATATTATGGGTAATGTGTGAAGTGTAAATTGGAGTGCAGACCCTCAACATTATGATTGTTTTAATGTGTGAGACTAATGTCAACCTCTTTTTCCTGCAGCTTTTAGTTAATACCTGTGTTGAGCTGTCTGTCAGAGCTTACAGGCAGATGGATGAAATATTCTGTACATTATTTTTTTTCTCACCCTAAGGGCTTCCCCTATGCACGTCTATCTATCTATCTTTCTGTCTATCCATCCGTCCACCTGTCGGCTTGTAGAGACAGCTCAGCGCAGGCACATTTGAATTGTTATGGCAAAAAGAGGTTGAATTGGGGAACATGAGAAAGAGTCCACAGCATAACCTTAATATCAAATGTTTGGAAATTTCAATAATGATTGCGACACAACAGTTCCTATTACACGATACTATAATGTCAGGCACGTGAGATCAGTTTGACATTTGAAATTTCACCCAACTCAAAGCTACAAAGCGACTGTAATTTCAGGCTTTTTGAAAATCTCTGTCACACTTTAAAATTCCACCTGCCAGCAGAACATTGCGTTCATAATTCGAAGTGTTAGTGACACCAAACGATTGAGCAGGCATTTCTTACTCCTTCCACTTTTGTCATACAAAAATATCAAAGTCAACAACGTATTTGTCACATATTGTCTGTGATCATTTAGTGTGGCTTTCAGCCATTGGGAGAACATTTTGGTTGCTGGTGATGGTGTAATGGCTGCTTTTTGGTTAAAATTGTTGAATTGTTAGCTTTAGACCCTCTAGAGTCACTTTACTACACTGTTCAATTTTCTTTTTTTTTTCTTACTTCCTGAAGCTTTCCAGTTTTCAAATTTTGATTGTCAGAGAAAAGTTTTATCTTGGTTCTTTTGCAGCTTTTTGACAAAAACATTCAAAACTCTGCTACTGTTTTGGTGAGAAATTTCCTAATCTGTATACATTTTTCCACAAAATCATATCATGTTATTGAGCTAATGTGGTGTCTAGATTTGTGTTCACTCACTTGAAAAGGACACAACTGAGATGAGTTTTGGAATTGGTGCTGTGTCTCTGAATGGCTCCTCTTTTTCACATTCATTAGGGTAATACTGTGCTGCCGTTCAAGGACAACAGAGGTCAAAATAGATTTGAGTGGTGACATATTTTGAGCAGAATGGTCAGTCCACTCAGATTTGTTGCTTTTAGTGTTCTAGTGAATTTAAATCATGGGCAGTTGAGACGCAGATATTTTATTTATATTAAGATCTACATGAGCAGATTTCACTTATTAGTTCCTCCTGTCTGCTTGAATGTACTCGGAGAAAAAAAAAAAATCAGGTGCTTGAGTGTTTAGCCTGCAGCCACGGCCTTTGATTCCCTTGCACACGCTTAAAGCCCACTGATGCAAACAGTAGGTGGACATAAAGAGGCAGGGCCTGGGATGTACAATATGGATGGTTTTTGCACATCTAGGTCTCTATTGGTACATCCGAATAATTCGGCCTGACTTTTTTTGGCTGTCTCCAGCTACAACTTCTACTAATATTGCTGACGACACTGCAGAAGTCAAAATGTTCAAGTGCACTGCCTCCAGATATGTGATTAGTTAGTCTGTTGTTGTATTTAAAAAAAAAAAAAAAAAATATATATATATATATATATATATAAAAGCCTGCCTAAATAGTCATTGTTATGTATGTATTCACATGCAACTGTCTGCCTCAGTCTGAAAACAGTGTGGTATGAAGCAGCAACACAGTGCCCAGATACAGTTAATCAAATCTCTGCTGTTCAGACTGTTGGCTCTCGTTGTCGTCTCCGGGGACCCTGACTGATCTATAAATAGCATCAGATGCAGGTGTATCTTTATTGGAGTGAAACTTCTCCCTCACTAAGTCTCACCTACTTGCACTGGATAAGCATGACAGAGTCGATTGTAAGCAGCAATTCTGCTGTCCAAGTCTGCAGATGAGGGCTGAAACCATCCGCTTGTCTAACTCTCACTATTTCAAATCAAAGCTTTTTGGAGCAAACTGCAGCAGCAGCAGCAGCAGCAGCAGCAGCGCCTTAAAGATCTGAACATCCTTCAAACCGAGTTTGCAAGAACCAATTTAATTTGGCCAATCCGTATTAGACTGAAATACAGGGGTCACTTTTAATATGAAAAATATTAAATATGCCTGCAAACATGTTCCCAAACAGCCTGTACCCTGCATTGCAAAGAGCCTGCCTGCAAGATTTGATGTTTGAATGAGGAAATTAAGACATAATAAACGTACCTTTTCAACTTTTTTTTTTTTTTTCCTTACATTTATTTGTTCAGCTCAGAATGCAAATTAGCTCCTGGCACAACAGACAAATATAATTAAAATTTAAATATATTTATGCAAATATTTGGTTAGGATTATGGCAGTGCTCTTGATCTGTGCTTTAAAGGTCTGAATTTATTTACACTGGCTCACTCAGAGAAAGACAGTAGCGTCATATGATGTTGCTTTGTTTTTAAACTGTTTCATTGAAGCAGTGTGCTGTGCTTTTGCTTTTCAGTTGTGATGTTATTCATTGTATGCGGGAAAGCATCCTTTGCCTTAGCAGCAGCAGCAATGGTAATTTTTCAGTCTGATGGGGCCCAGTGCACCTACACCAACAAGCTCCATTTATGTGCATTCACTCTGATCTGCACTTGACCTTCCTCAACAGGCGCAGCAACTAAAAAGCCTTTTATGTGATCCCAAAGAAGTGTTGAAGAGAACAACAGCAACGGTCCCTCAGGAAACGGTTTAAGACCTATAAACTCTTAAAAGGGATACTTCAAATCAAGAACTCAAATTTCTTCACGATGCCATGCTTCTTGGAGAACTTGTGTTCATGATGCGCATTTATATTGGGGAGGAGCAAGCAGGGAATGAAAATGAACCGAATGACCTCTGCGAAGTTACACACTGCACAAACTTGAGATAATCTGCTACAATTTGATGCGTCTTTAGTAGAAAGTAGGAAGTTAATCAAACCTATTACGCTGCATCACAGCATAGTTATTAGCTCAATGTCAAACTATAACTAAATGCTTACATATGTCACTTTTATCTACAAATACAGTAATACAATATTAGAAAAAAGAACATAAAAGGAGGTCGGGAATTCAAATCAACAACTTTGTGTGCTGTCAGTGGATTTTCACATTACATAAGTCATCTACGATGCAATATCAAGGTATATGAAGAGGAAAAGACTTCATAAAATGACCAGTTACTTTTCAGTACAAAGAAATTGGTCAGATTTTTAATTTATTCTTTGTGTCATGAGCAGTTTTCACTTTTACAAAGAATTATGAAC
This sequence comes from Seriola lalandi dorsalis, assembly GCF_002814215.2. Lineage (NCBI taxonomy): Eukaryota > Metazoa > Chordata > Actinopteri > Carangiformes > Carangidae > Seriola > Seriola lalandi. The sequence goes on along the minus strand of NW_019525471.1, from coordinate 494,954 downwards.
AACTGAGGTAAAACAGGTGGATGGAGTCAAGCCTTTTCAGCATGCACACAGCAACTCACACGTGTGCCATCATTCAAATGTCAAACAGCCATAAACTTGCAAAATGCAAAACTGCCAGAAAGCAGAACAGGTGTAGAGTTGCAATGTCTCTGCTGTGAAGAGAAGGATACACCAATACCTGTCACTGATGGGAAATGCACTTCAGCTAAACCACCCTGCCACCCCCTTCCTCTTCAAACTCGACCTATACTTCATCACTCAGTGTGGTTTAATTAAGTTGTTTTTATCAAGGAAAGCAGTACAACCTATTGTAGATTGGCAATTCTTGTATCGAACACCTTCCTCTTTGTTTACATTGGTATAACAATTTAAACTCACCAAATCAGTTGTTAAGCTTCGTGAATGGAATAACTTTGCTAAAAAGAAATTCAGTAGTGAAGAGAAATGAGCCGTCAGATGAACAAACTCTGAGGTCAGCTAAACGCATCCCAAAGGCAAATGGTGAATTGTTGTAAACATCCACCACAGTTTACAGATCAGCTTCCTGGACTCTTTTCAGTTTTTAACTCGCATAAATAAAAAAATATTACTTATCAAAACTTGTATCATGAATTAAGCCAAGATTCTGCTGCCTACTATTTAAGTGAAGATTTAAGACATATTTTTTTCCTTCTCTTTCTTCCTCTCTCTGTCTCTCTCTGTTTATGCTTCCTCTAGGACAGCTTGTTGGTCTTGCGATCAGAAAAGAATGTGACGCTGAACGCCAGAAACAACCAAGGCCAGCTGACCGGCCAGCTCACAGTGGGTGAGTCTCTGGTTCTTACTACACATCCACACTGGAAGCCATTTCACCTGAAACACTAAATCACGCACGTGATTGGGAAAAACCTGCTGTGACATCACTGTCAGGGGGTGTGGCCTGGAGGTAGTTTAAAAACCTAGAGCAACAGTTTGGTGCCCCAGTGTCATTTGGAAGACAGATTTATTTACAGCTATGACTAGCTCTCTTTTTGTATGTACAACTTATTAAAAAGTGATCTTAGATCAGTCTGGCTCTAGCTGTTAATTACCCAATCAATCCTATTAATAAATGACTTTAATCAACATTAGCACAACAATTCATCTCTTAATTGTCTTTAATTGTCTTCTTGTAAAAGACTGTAGTCACCAGACACTAACCTTTGATGCACTTACTGAAAGGGCAATGGATTCTTCTTATTATCATCAAGTTCAACCATCAGTCAGTCCAAATTACCAAAGTCATTTACATGATTAATGACCACTGGAAAGCAAATGACCTCCTTATTAACATTAATAGCTATTGATCTTAGCCAACATAAGTTGAGAGTTGATGCTGATTTGACAAGACTGGTGATATGACACTTTTTGGTCACGCTTGACCTTCCTCCAAAAATTAGCGCCTGCTTTTGTAGAAAGTGCATTTTTGTCTGAAATGAGATGAAACTTGGCGAGAATAATTAAATTCCCCAGCCGTCGCAGTCTGTGGATTAATGGTAGAGAGAGGAAGAGGAGGGAGCGAGAGAGAGAGACGTTAAAAGTTTCTGCATGCACATGTGGAAAAGCACCAAAGTCTGGAGAATAGGAATTAATATATTTCACCAGTGGAACAGATTACTGATTTGTCTCCACTTATTGTAAAAGCATGGCTGATCCAGCTTTGTTGAGTGCCTTTCATTTACAGAGCAAACACTTGACAAAGTATTGCAAGTTTTCTAATAGCCTTACATTCCCAAACATAGTTTCCTAAAGCTGATTTGCGAGGCCAGAAGAACAAAAGGCAACCTTTACTTGACAGCACCATTTACAAAGAGAACATTTATGTTAGAAATGCAGACTAATAAAACATTTTAGGTGGAAAATCTGTTTCTAATTGTTAATTATCAAACTAAAGTACAGGTGTGTTCATCAAATATTGAACAATGCAGCAGACCTAAATTAAAATAGAAAGGTAGAATTCTTATAAATGCCGTCAACAGTGTTTATAGTACTTTTTTTTATTCCACAACCGGTACATCGATCTCATCTCTGCAGGACCTGAGGCTGTGGAGGCCCAGTGTCAGAAGCTGGAGGTGCGGAGTAGAGACGGAGGGAGACTGCTCTTCACTGCAGATGAGGAGGAAGTTGTCATGACAACAGAAAAGTTCACTGTCACAGGTAAAATGTCCTGTACTCTCAACTTGTAATGTTTTGATAGATCAGAAATATAAAACTGTTAGAAATGGATTAAGAATAATTGTTTGAGCTGGGTATTGTTTACCCTCCTGGTACCTCTACAGTCTGAGTATTTGTACCAAAACTTAAAGAAGATTTTCACACCTAACTTTTTTGGTTCAGTTCAAACTATCTCTGGTGTGTTTGCCCACTTGGTTACCTTTGTTTAGGACAGTGTGAAATCTGTCACATCTGCTAAACTGTTAAACTGCACAGTTTCTCTGATTTATCACAGAGTAGAAAGAAGTTAAAACAAAGGTGTGTGAAGCTTGTTGCACAGTAACAACCCCATCATGATACCAATGTTCACAACGAGGTGTCTTATACTGTGGTATTATGAGCACAGTGGCTAATGTTCATTATTGAGGCATTTATATTTAAGTTATAGCATTCATAGTTAAAGATGGCGTTGCTTTGGACTACATTACACGGCCCTTCCTGTTATTTTACATGAGGAGGGCAGAGGAATATAACTACCACTACTATGACCTCAATGCAAAGACTAGTTTGATTAAGATTATAGGCATAATAAAAGTAGACCTTATGGCAGAACAGTTGTACTGGATCACATTAGACTGTTCAAGTGTACCTTTATAAAGTGGCCACTGAGGATCAGAAGATCACTTGGAACCGAGACCGTCAGAATAAAAGAGTGTCCCGGTCTGTACTAGGTTTTGATTGACAGTTTTTAAACCAGCTTAAACAAACCAATTCAAACAGGTTAGGTGTTAAATCACACAAAAACCTATTTTGATACTATTTGCTATGGACATCTTCATGGTTTGTTAGCCAGCTGTAATTTCTGTGAATTATAAAAGCACATTTTATCGACAGGCTCTGAAGGCGCTGTGTTTGGGCATTCAGTAGAAACTCCCCTGATCCAGGCGAGGGCTTCTGAAGACCTGAAGTAAGCTCATATTAATTGACTTTACAGAAATTCATTAAAGCTTAATGTCACATGTTCATATCCTGTTCAATTAAAATGAAGATCTTTAAATAATGATGATAAATGTTCCATGACATTTCAAAGTCGAATCTCCACTGAAATGTAAAAAAAAAAAAAAAACGTGGCAGGAACCATTATTCACCAGTATCATTATTCTCAAGCACCCTCTTGTAAACTCAAGCATCTACTGGTTGGCTTGTTATCGCACACATTTAAAGCTAGATTTGACCATTATATTAATTTCACAGCTGAGGGGTAAGGTAATTTGTTAGTTATTGTCTATAGCAGTCAGAAATTGATTATAGCATCGAAAGAGCATGGAGAAAGTGGGCAAGGTTGAGATGCATTAGACTCATACACTCCCATGCATGAGATCCCCACTGAACTCCGCCTGAGGCTCTGGGCCCGGTGTCGGTCCATTAACGAGCTGTAACGAGTGCGGTTTGTTGTCCACCTTACTGGTCCTGAAGGGAGGGCTGGGATCAAAGTTGGCAGAAAAAGCAGTGTTCTGGCAGCTAATTCTTCCAGAGTGAGAGGAATACTGATGAGGTTCACTTTAAAGCGCACACACAGACATACATACACACACACACACACACACACACACACACACACACAGGCTCAGCTCAGGGGTGACCATCTGCAATGTGTTCAAAATCTTAACGAGAGGCAATCGAACAGGAGACATTTGAGACACGAAAACAGCAACGTGCCTTTCCGGTTTCAGATTTTTCTCCTGTTTAAATGCGTCTGATCAAAGATTCCAACATTATTAAAGTTGGATTCTGTTTGTGTGGTTTAATTGAAAAACATAATCCATTGTCATAAATCTATCATTTCTGCAGGCAGTTTTCAAAATGACTAGCTTCCTTCACCAATGAATGACTGAAATTGTCATTGTCTACAAGAAAATGTAGATTAATAATGACAAGAATTAAAGCCTAAGAATATTCCTGTTATTAGGTTGTTATTACGTTACTAAACTGTGTAGACTAATTGGGCTGTAGGCAAAGACATCATCATTGCAGTGTCACCTTGGGAGATTGGTAGTATTTTGAAATATAGTAATGTCAAGGCTGTTAAAACAACCATTATATGTAACCTAGATTTCTTAAAAACAAGACTAGGTCAAAACCTAGTATATGGCTGGACTGTGTTGTAGGCTATTTGCATTCTGCCCAGTGTCAGCCGGCTTCAGTCCTTTAAGTGTTTGCTTCTCTCCTACTCTCTGTGCTCACATATACCGTGTTTTAATACAGCTGAATTCCCAATAAAGCTGTTTCTCATTTACATGTTATTTTGTTCCTGTTGTCAAGACAAGGGAGCAAGTATGAAACAGTGACTGAACTGTGGCCCATTAAGACTACATGTAAACTACCAAGCCATTTCCATGCTGCTGCTAAAATCCTGATTTTGTAACCACAACGTTATCTGACAAAATCACCATACACGAGTTAAAGGCAGGGTCTGTGCTGTGATTTCAGCTATTATATATATATATATAATAGCTGAAATATATATATATATATATATATATATATATTAAAAAATTTAAAAAATATATTTTTATATAATATATAAAAATATATTTTTTAAATATAATAATGTATATAAAAAGATCACACACAGAAAAATTTAGTAGCTCATTCACATCAGCCACTTTATAGTTGGCATAGTTTAACTTTTAGTTCTTTAAATGTGTCTGATTTTTATAAAAAAGGTTTTTTGTTTGAAGGCAATAAATCATTGGAAATATGTTGATATATAATTATTAGCTTGCAAAGAAAGTAAAGCAGGCTAGGGCTTAAATACTACACATATATCCGGTAGAACAAAAGTAGTACCGTTGATGTTCATTTTTCTCCAAAGGGTTTTGTGAAAACTAATTTCAAACTAGTGTTTTGAGACAGGTTACCTTCATTTGAGGGGGCTGTGGCAGGCTTTTCACTCCACCGCTCAGTATGACCTGTCAGAACAGCTACAAACACTTCCACCTTCCCACAAGGTTTGTTTTTTTTATTGTATTTTCGGCCATAACCTGGACTTTAGAGTATGCCGCCACGCTAACGGTGACATTGCTAGAGAACACAATACACAACTCCTACAGCAATTATGGAGGATTAGTCTTTACTGCTATTTAACTTGACACCCACTCACCATAATGAACCAAAAGAGAAGCACTGGTTCCTCTAATGGTACCAAAGCACGCACGTTTTCTTTAAACAGCCACACAGTGAACTATGAGCCAGAATTGCCTGTTGATTTATTACACGTATGTAAATCTAATTTATCATCAGATATGATGACATCATACTGTATAATTAAGGACAGTATCGGAAATGATTGACTCGGAGAAATAAAAATTCTTAGACACTCACTCACCCATTTTTATCACAAACGTACCCTGGCATTATTTTTTTCTTCTCCACTTTACTATATCACTGCCAACACAGTAAAGCAAAAAATGTAGGTTTTTCTAAAAGTGTAACATTTGTGTGGAAAGTGGCATATGAATCTTTTTTGGATTGCCTCTGGGACTTTTCATCCATGGTAATGAATTTCTCCCCTCTCTCCACCTCCCTGAAAGTGTGACAAGTTAAACCCTTTTTGCAAACCACTCACCACCTGTCAGTAAACCTCTCTGGATGATAAAGATACAGCTTGGCTCGCCTCCATGTTGCTCTTCTTTTGCTCTGTAAAGCAAGATCACTCTGCTTGTGATGTGTTTTATTTTTCTGCGAGCCAATGGTAATCTGGGAGAAAAACAGAGCAGAGACAAAATCAAAGAAACCCACCTGAGATCCTCCTGCTTTTTGAAGCACCTGTTCTCCTCTCTGAGGGCTTTATCTGTGTACACTCGCACTCAAGTTTGTCTTCATTTGTTATCGTTGTGCTGCTTCTGAATAATTGAATATACTGAGTATAATAAATCCACTGGCGTTTAATTACATTTTGCATGATTTACGAAAGTTGTGAATTTCATCATTAAGTCTACTGGACTTTATCAGCGTTTGTGTTGTTGCAACCTTTTGGCACATGAGCTGAAGTTGGTGAACAGGTTTATATTTTCACTGGGTGCTTTTGCAACTCAATGACAATTCAGTTATTTAAATGATTGAAATAATAACAACAGTTTGTGACATGTCAAAACTGTGCTGAAGTAAATTTGTTTCATTTGTTTCAGATTTATTCCAGAATAATATAATAATAATAATAATAATAATAATAATAATAATTTTCTTATATTTAGATTTCTGCAAAAATCTTTTGGAGATTATACATTTATCTTTGTTTTCTTCTAGTAGATGTAAACATGGTGGACCATAAGTATACAGAATCAATATTTAGCTATTATTATGTGAATGATTGTGCAAACACTCTCACTATGCTGTTAACTTTTTTCGGAACCTTTGTCCACAATTGGTGAAAAGGACACGAGAGCAGATGAACTTAACTGGGAGCTCACCTGGTTAAACAGGCGTAGCATGTGTCAAGACTGAGTCCAAGCCTGGGCCCTTTGCTGTGTGTCATCTCTTCCTCTCTCTCCCCTGCTCCTCACCTTTCCTGTCATTCTCCCTACTGTCACTATCAATACAGGAAAAATGGCCAAAAATAAAACTTAGGAAAGGGGGGGGGGGGCGCCTATGAGGTGTCACCGCAGCACAGGAAGGGATACATAGTACAATGCATGAACAACAAAATAAGAGGTATAAGGTATATATAAACAATTTGAGACAAAAATGCTCTCTTTTTTTTCCTTGTTTTTTTAAACTAAAAAAAAAACACAATAAAAGCAGCAGATCTTCTTCATGGCAATGGTTGGCACTTTTGCTTGAAAAATACTAATCAATCATCAAAATTGTTTGTAATGAATTTTCTGTCAATCAACTAATCAATTAATCGACTCAACATTTAGGCTTTAGTGAAGTAAGTGGAAGGTCAACAGTGGAATAGCATGATTGATTTATAGTCCATTACTTTTGGTCCTCTGTGACTGACAGTTTCCTATTTCAATATATTTTTTTTACTCCCTCAGTCTGTCATCTTTGTCATCTGTATGCCCAAAAAAACTAGGAAACAGGTTTGTCCATTATGACTTGTGAATAAATGCACCTGCACCTATGCTGAGGACCTGTCAGGAATAGAGACCTTGATATTGAGGTCTCTAAAACAAGGGGAGAGCTGTTATAAAGTGGATATGGTCCTGCAGGAGAGATGTGTCAGTTTGTCATGTCCTGCTTTCAGCTCCCAGCTTCATTACCTTTAGTCATAGCTGTTGTCAGGCTCTGATCAGCTCCTTCACCTCACCGTCACCTCTGCAGTTCAGTTTCACTCTCAAAGTGACTGGTGCTGAGTTTGAGGACAGAGGTGGAGCTAGTTATTTACAGATAATGTGCGCCTATATATGAAAATATTTGTGTTAATTACATAATCGGATCATTTTGTTTCTCTTTTGGTGGAAGTTGCTCCGGTTACTGATGCACATTTTTATTCCTGGTGTCTCAAACCCATCAGAAGCCGCAGGATGATATTCCTCTTGGTGAAGCTGGATTGCAATACGGAATCTTTACATCATTTTACTGTGATACTTCTGTCATGTAGTTTGTTCACGTTCAGAGGGAAATGTCTATTCTCTTGACATCTGCTCAGGAAAGATACTAGATGGGCGTCTGATCAATACAACAAAAAGACTCCATGTCTCAACAGTGTCAAGAACTGACTTTTTCAATTTTTTGCAGACTGTAAATAAAACTGCTGCTTTAAAGGCACCTGGGAATCTGTCGTAAGACAAGTCTGATGTTAAAGGCAGACCCAGACCAGACAGGATTTGAAGGCTTTCTGGTTTCTTACAGGGCAGATGTCACATGGTACATTTCCAGGCACAGCATCAGAGAGCAGGGAAACAGCTTTTCATTTTATTTTCTGTGCAACTTTCTGCTGCTTGAGCTCCCCTCCTCCTTCAGGTTTAAAGTCTATTTGCAGAGCGGCCAGCCGCGTACTGCTCTCTAGTTGATCCGAGCAGCTTTCAGGACGGTCTCAGCAGTAGCTGTGTCCACACAAGAGTGACAGGTTCATTAAGAAGATAAAGGCAGAAGAGAACAACTCTTCTTGCTCCCACTTAGCTCTGGTCCGACTTTCCTACCACCAGATTGGTGGGATTGAGATGTAGTGCCTCAGTCATGTATTTTTTTCTAGTCTTTACTGCAGTAGAGACATATGGCACTTCTTTGTTGTTACATATTTGGTCATGAGGGAAATGTTTGGACAGCAGACAATAAAACATACAGATATATAATGATGATTGGTTTGTTTGAGAGGGAGATCATACTCCTCCAACTGTAAGTTTATAAATAAACATCTATCATTGCTTTGCTCTCTTCGGAAAAGTGACCAGAAAGATTATTGGTGTTAAAGTTCTTGATCTATATCACATTTTCTGTATAGTCTGAGTTTCTCTTGTCTGGAAGGAAATTTAGAGATTATCAAGCCAGAAACGATTTTATCTCTAATGCTATCAAACTGTTAAATGCTCCTGATGAGTCAGCTGATGATGCGCCTCTCGTATAAAATTGGTGAGGATGATGGAAATGTGGACCATTGATGATTGGGTTAGATGATGTTTGGATGAACTCCAGGTTTGCTCTTACTTGCATGATGGATCAAAGAATTTGTTTTTACATATTTTTGTTTATGATTCATGCATTATATTAGGTTTTATGTATCCTATGTTTACGTGAGTGTCTTGTGTTATGTTTGCTTTGTTTCACCTGGTTGCAAGGTGAATTTCCCCTCATGGACAATGGATTTTAAGTTGAAGTTCATATCATATTTTTGTACTTATCCTGTCTTCCTCTGCATTGGTCACTGTCATGGTCGTCAGGCTGTCATTTGTCATTTTTTGATTGGTTGCCAAACTTCAACAGGCCAGGTTTGCCTAGCAACAAAACCATATACCAGTACTGCCAGTGTACCTGCCTGTATTGTGACAAATTGTGCAGTAAATATGTAATAGTGTGTTGTTCACCTAGACAATCAAATACCATGAAGTGCATCACAGACTTGAATTTTCAATTATGATCAGCTGAGAGACATAATTTTACATTTGTATTTACTAGTTTTGCATTTACTGTTTACGACACTAAAGCTTCAGTGCCGTAGGAGACCTTCGTCTAAGCACTACGCACTAAATCTATTCAATAAGGTTAAGTGTAAGGAGATCAGATGAAGAAGTGCATAGTAAGTGCTTGTTACACTGTTAGAGGTGATAGGAGAGGAGGTGCTCGTGGAAGAGATGAGTCTTCAAGAGATTCTTGTAGAGGGAGGGACACTCCTGCTCTGATAGCATTTGGTGGCTTGTCTCACCATCTGGTATTTGATTTGCACTTCTAACTCCTTGATGACGTGTGTGAATATGTCTGCAGTTTAACTTACTGTATGTGTGAGACTTGCAAAAGTGAGTCTGTTTACTAGAGTTGTAGGAAATATGAAGTCAATAAAATGTGAGACATGTTGTCTACAGCTTCGCTGCTCCCTTTGTGAGAGACTATGTTTTGTGTACATTTGTCTCCTGCTCTGACAAAGGTTAAGATAAGTTAAGATAATAAATTGGGTGCTTGCGGAGGAAGTAAGCGAGGGTTATTTAGATCTGTTTTCATTTGCATCCAGTACCTTCTTGTATTGTGGCAGCGTCTGGTAGTTTTGGAAAGTTTCCACATTGTGTCTTATTTGTTAGAGGCCATAGAGCTATAGAGTGAAAAGTGAAACTAACGCTGACCTATAAAAATAAACTTGACTCTCACCTTTGAAATCCCCTCCACAAACAAAGTAGATATGCTGTATTTAAAACAACCTCATCCTCTGTGACATCAACTTCGGCGATCAGCACATTAGGTCCAGCACAGGTCTTCCCTCCATAGCTCTGCGATACGGTGACCTTTCTGTGGATGTAAAGGGCATTCTGAATGCAGCCAGAAAAGCTGGTCAGATTTTCCAGAGAACGGGAGAGACTGCTGTAAACGGCCTTTATGACTGCAAATACCACACAGGTTGTCTCTCACGGGCTTTACATTTTACAGTTTACTGGATGGATGGAGCCAGAAACCCTGAAATATTCAGTGTACCTGAAGCTCCTTGGTTCTTTTTTCTTTCAGGAAATTGATCTGAAGGTTTCTGGACATTGAAGCATTTAAAAAAAAACTTCACTTATTAATTGACTTTGTCTCAAATCTAACATGTCTAGCTGATTTTTAACGGGTAACTCTAAAGGGTCCCACAGTTTTTTCCTGGAAATTAAGTGATAAACATGTAGATTCTCAGCATGAGAGACCTCAGTCATTTCTTAAAGTTCATGAATATTTTTATTTCATCTGCTTGTTTTAAGGAAAATGGCAATGATGTTGAATTAGTGCAATATTTTTTTTTCTCTAGATGGATCAATGGATCTTTCTGCTCAACACTAACATAACTCAAAATACTGTCTGATAACATTTTCTATGATTAGGAAATTACATTTCTGTGTGTTCAATACTGTGTTTACTGTTTTTTTTTTCATTAATAAACAGAACAGTTCTAAAGACTCAAAACCTGTCTTCTCTTCTTCAGCAATGCAACGCTCAGCAGAACCCCCCCCCCCCCCCCCCCCCCATAAAAAATCCATAACATTGAACACTTTATGTTAAATTGAAAACCAGCCCAAGGATTTCTTCCCACATCTAGAGCTTCTGAAACTCACTCATCCAATGAAACAAAGTACTACTTCATTCATTCCATTTAATACAGTTATTATTGGGTATTGGGAATAAAATGGTGTCATTTAACATGAGGAATATAACTCCTGAGCAGCCATCAATGTATTTCAAATTGTATCTCATTAATAGTAATGGTTACTGGTTTTACCAGTCAGCAGTAAAGTGAAAAGTGATTTCTTACTGTTGTTCGAGCCTCACAAACTAGACCGTAAGCTTTCTGTACATGAAACTGGAAGTAGTTTGAGATGGTTATAAAACCCAAGGGACATTTTTAATTTAATTCATTTAATGCTTTATTTTGGACTCTGTCTCAAACAAGCACTCTTGGAAATGGAGTAGTTTGTCTTCTGGCAGAATTGCCCTGTGTGTGTGTGTGTGTGTGTGTGTGTGTGTGTGTGTGTGTGTGTGTGTGTGTGTGTGTGAGAGAGAGAGAGAGAGAGAGATGATAGAACTGTTTTGAATGGAGTGGAAATGTCAGACACATGTCACAAATCACTAACTTCTCATTGCACAGCTCAGTGCAGTGTTTTTTAATGGGTCTTTTAATGACTCATCCATCCAAGCCACAGATAATCAGTGGATACTTGAGAAATAATTACTGAATCATACGAAGCTGAGCAGCGCTCGCAACACAGATTCTTGCGGTTCACTAATGAACGGCAAAGCTTCAGGAGAAGAAATGGCAGCTTGTGTTGCTACGGGAGATGGACAGAGAATTTACTTGTTTTAAATTCTATACGATAAATGATCAAACATTGCGAAAATTACAATAAATATACAGATAAAGTTAAAACTCTGAACAGGAAATAAAGACGACAAGGAAATACACATCATTATCGTATTGTATGTTATCTGCTCTTTCTTTGAACTGCTTTTCAAGGAGAACAAAGGAAAATGAGCAGTAGATTGGTAAAAATAACAACTGAGCAGACATCTATCTTTATTCCCGCGGGTGTAGGGCACAAACAGTCCCAGGTCAAAGGCACATTTCACAGATCCTCTCCAAACTGTATCTACTGAAAGCTGATTTAAAGTCAAAGAGGCTTTTCAAATGCAGATGAAATTCATTTGCTTTTCTTTTTTTCTCCTCTTATTCCACTAGCGCATAATCCGAAATGTGTGTCACTTTCAGAGGGTATGGAGATTTAAGCGATTTCAAGTCGGCTCCTTAAAGTCTTCCATTTAAAATTCATTGAAAACAGATTTGGGGAAGATGGGGGCAGAAAATCAATTTGAAATGGTTATGAGTTATGAAAACAAATTCCACATTGATTGGCTCTCACACTTATCTTTCCCCGTGTAAACAAATAGTCCACGGGAGGAAAATGCAAATTGCATTAGCCTCAGTGTTGCTGAAGGTCAAAATCAGCTGATACAATTATGGGCTGTTTAGGAGCCATACCGGATTAGAATAATGAGAAGAGCTATTTAAACATGAACAGCAACTTTAATATTCCACAGGTGGTGAAGTCATTGGTAAAACTAACTGCCAAAATACATTTATGCAGCAGAAGTCAAACAGAAATATCAATAAGCTGCTTTGCTTTTTCAAATGTGAGACATTTTGACTCAATTTTAAATGCCTTGTTGCCCTGGGTCCGTTCTGAAACAAATAACATGATTGAATTCCATAAACCTGCCCTAAACCAGTAATTATACAGAGATATTCATAAACTATGAGCTGAATAACAATCAATTTAACCTTGAATGCAACTTGTGTCCATCGCTATAAAATCATACTGAAAGGCAACGTTTTAATGATGCAAACATCCTGAAAGTAAAAACAGAATAAATCGATGAATTCATGCACTAAATCTCTGAGCTTGTGCTTGATTTTTTTTTTTTTTTTTCAGACTGGAGTCTCCAACACGGACTCTGACCATGGAGGCTCCCAGAGGGGTCGAAGTGAGCGCTGCCAAGGGGCCGCTGAAGGTCAGCAGCCGAAAGGACCTACAGCTGGAGTCAACAGAGGGAGAGGTGAGGTGGATTAACTGCATCCTCCGTAATGACCATACAGCTGAAGCACCACCTCTTTGAAATTCTTGCAACAAAAACTGAAGGAGGATTTATTGTTGTGTTAGACTGCATCAGCTTAGCTAGACCTAGGTGTGCCTGATAAACTATTCCCTCAGTCTCCTTCCTCGTCATTGATAAATCATAACAGATTCACTTGTGCGCACACGTGCAAATTAGCACTAAACACAAAGTGCAGCTGAGGCTAATGGGGGTTTTATAAGTTTTGCTGGTATTTGATAAGAAACGGGGGAGTATGGGACAAATGATTATTTTGACCAGATGATGAAAAGTTATTACAATCCAACCTGTGGAGAATATGAATGTCTGAACACACGACAGTCCAGCTAATATTTGGGGATGTATTTCAGTCTAGAGCAAATGTGATGGACCAAATAACTGAGCTCACCACCAGCATGGCTACAAATGATTTAATAGAGAGGTGGAGTTCCTCCTTCACTGCTCATCCCAACTCACTAGATCAGTGTTGCTGTATTTCAGCGTATTTACTGATTGCACCACAGTCAGTTATCAGTTTGAGTTGGTACTCAATCACCTTGGGGGCGTTTCTTATGATGTTATTTGAATGACTTCCTGCATGTCTCTGATGTTTTTGCTCCCAGATTCTTTTAGATGCCAACACCATACAGCTGGGGAGCCTCCCACTCGGCGTCTACACAGCGTCTCCCAGTCAGGCCTCCCAGGAACAGGCCGTGTACGAGGTGTGTGTCTGTCCCAGCGGCAAGATCTACCTGTCCCCCGCAGAGAGTAGCTCCACCTGCCAGGCCATGAGCAACATCTGCCTCTGGAGCTGACCTGGGAGCAGTGTCCGTGATCGGGGAAACCTCTACCATCTGCTCCGGAGCAGCTGATATCGAGACTCTACGACGGTACATTTGACGGAGAGTGGAACTCAACTGTGCGGAGACAGAGCTGTCTGAGCTGTCTGAGCCGTTTGAGTTCAGATTAGCACAGAAGCATCTAATGATGCCTGATGCCTGCAGTGGTCTACTGGAGGTCAGGACTCACCACTGACCGTGTCTGAGGAGCAGCTTTCCGAAATCAGGAATATCGCATACAAACAAGAACTTTTCCACTACCTTATATTAGAGTCAGAGGACACAACTTTTATTTTTCTACTCTAGGTTCATTGTTGACATGCAGTGACTGTTTTTAGGATTCAGAAAGAATAAGAGAAGACAAAACACAGGTGCCTTCAGCTCTGATAGAAGTCATATTGAACCTGTCTGTGTCTGAAGTTGTGATGGTAGAAAGTGTAGTAAGCACAAATCTGTCATGTTTTTCCCCCCAAAAAACACAGATTTTAGATTATTTTGAGTATTCTCAATAGATATTCTAGTTTTTTTCACTGTGTTAGCAGCTGTTTAATTTGAAATTAAACATGTTTTTATGTGGCACACATTGTACATGAAGTTTAACCTTGATAAAGACGAGTGAAACATAAACAGCAGTTTTGAATGTTCAGGTTAAAGTTCACAAGACAAGACTCCTCCACTTCAAGGTAAATGTTCTACTTTTTTTAAATGATATTGATAGTAAAACATGAGAAAAATTAGTTGGAAAAACACAATGTCTATTTAGTAGCTGTTCTGGAGCTGTCCATTATATCACAAGATCTTCAGCAGATGGAGTTTGTCCAGTTATTATGGTCTTCTCGTCCATTTTGGTTTGGACGTTGTGCTTTCATTCTCGACCATGGAAACAGTATTACAATGTCCATTTAGTAGCTGTTCTTGAGCTTTTTGATCATATTACGTGATCTTCAACATGGGTGAGAAGTCTTTAAACTGATGAAGATGATGATGAAGCTCCAGAACAGCGACCAAATGGACCTTTTTCTTTAACTTCTGCTTTCAAGAATACATTTTTAACACTCCTCATTTGCTAAGTTCAAAGAAAGTGTTCTCATTTAATTGCCTGCTAACTCTTGCACGTCAAACCCCCACTCAGTGTGAGAACTGTGCTTCTCTCCAAGGCAGCGGCCCACTGTGGAGTTCCACACAGGAGTCTGGCTGACCTTGGCACTGCAGCTGAGAGCGAGGCTGGCAGCCATGTGTCAGCAGACCCGCTGGAGTGCAAAAGCCTCGCTCCACCCGCCCCACTTCCTCATCCTCCATCATCGGCCACCAGCAGAGACGGGCTGGTTTGGTAAGAGCCATGATAGCGTTGTAACAAGAGCTCAGCTGTCCACTACCTGCTCACTGAGTTTCTCTCAGTGGCATTATGTTTTTCTTTTTTCAAAGATGCATCACGGAAAATGTTTTGTTTGTGTGTGAATAGACCATATAATCACCCTCAAGTAGTAAAGTGGGGGTACAACAGAAAAGTGTTAATTAAAATGCTGCGGATCCATCTAATTTGCCCAAATTGCATGGTGTCTGATATCACACATTGTGAGTGACAAATCCAAAAAATGAGTTGTATTATTACATCTAATTTAAACTTCTAAAGTATTTATCCTTGTGTAGAGAACAGCTGTTTGTTTCATTCAGATGATCCAACCCCAGTAGAACCAGTAGAAAAACAAAGAAATATCTTTAGAAAAAATGCAAAGGACAATTTTTGTATCAGAGTTAGGGGCCTGTGGAAACTGAAATGGGCCTATAGGCCTTATGTAACATCGGACATACAGAGAACAGCTGAAAAGCATGATGACGTCCCTGAGTGAAACAGTCTCACAGTACGATTTCACCAGGAAATGTACCATAGTACATTAGCCTCTCCTCTCTACATTACAGACAGACAAAAATGTGGTTTGTCTGAATTCTTTCTGAAGAGATTTAAGAAGTTCATTGAATCGCAACCTCTTTTGCATTTTGGCCACGTTTTCCTGCAGAAAGTTTGTGTTTGTTTGTAACTCAGAGATCAGCGACTGTGGTGACTTGTGTGTATGGTGAAGTCGTGTATACTGTCTATAAGTCTGAAACATAAGAATCAATAATTTAATCATAGACATGTCATTATGTGGAACAACTATTTTCAAGCTCTTGCTGCTTTCAGATACTGTTTATTTCCTCCAGTAATAGTTTTGTCCATAAAATGAAGTTTTTTTTTTTTTTTAATTGCCCATCAGAATTTCCCAAAGTCCAAACTGACACATTCAAATGGCTTCATTGTTTTTTACCAACAGATGAAAACCCAAAGATATTTAGTTTATTATTATGATTTGGTGACTCAGAAAACCAGCAAATATTCACATTCACCAGACAATACATTGATTATCAAAATAGTTGGTGATTGATTTAATGTCACTTTATCATTTCAGCTCTAAATTGAACTCTTTGCTGCTCCATGTGAGAGTTCAGCAAGGTTGTGAAGCACAACAGAAAAGTCACAATTATCAAGGTGAAATGAAAGTTCATTATTCAAAACAAAACGGGCCATGTGATGTGAATCAATATCATTTACATCAAAGATTTATCAATCAAAGTAAGTCGTGTTTCAGTGTTATTATGTAAATTGAGTTCTTGAGAGATTAAGACGACAACGGAAGGTTTTAAATAAAATATTTAGCATTTGACAAACTGTGTAGAGATGTAAATTAGCTATTTCCTAACATAGTCTTATTGCAGCCTCAAGAGAAGCAAACAGCAACCGCAGAAAGGAGAGTAAATGACTCACACCTACTTTGTACAGATACTATCACCTGATCTATTTCATTATCCCCTCTGTCCCTGTAATGTTGATGTGCATCTTGCCTCAGCATTTCACCTGGCGGAGGCTGGAACACGATGAAGTCTTTTCCTCCGCCACAGGCTCTGCGAACAGAGCTGGACCCGGGGGGAGTGTTTTTAAGACACAGGGTTAAGAACAGATATTATTGTAGCCTGCTGCTGCACGGTCACGGCTGGGTGCACATCACAGGTTTTCTGGCTTTAATTAAGCCCAAAGTTACCATCACAAAAGCCGGATCAGTATCGCAACTGTGGTTTTTGTATTTTAATCTCATTTTTCAAACAGTATGTGGAGTGGCTCTGCAGCAGCAGGTGTTTGAGGACAGTTGATCAAGAGTTATGAATATGTGATGCCAGCTGATGAGGCATGAGTGCTCCTGTGTGTGTGCTGACTCAGAATCATCTTTTTTCAAACATCTGTTTCTTTAGTTTACTTTTAAATCAACGCCTTGTATCCTATTTGTAGTTTACACAGTTGAGAATTAAGTAGTAGATGGTGAGACAGGACCTGGATGAGATTCGAGTCAAAGAGTTGTTCTACACATTCGTATGACTGGTGGGCTTTTCAGAAAGCAACATCAGGTTTCCAAACTAATAATTCACTCTACCAGCTGTAGTACACATATGAAGTGAGGTGAAAGGTGCAATGGACTCGCAAAAATTCAATAATCATTTCACATTAGGGAGATTAATGATTTTGCTGCTACCTAAAGACTTCCATTTTTGCATTTGTGATCATGCTGAAACATTCATTTGGTTCCAACAGGCAGCAGATGCTTAGACCTCAGAGATTGTGACTGCTTTGGATTCATGTTTTTATATGTATCAGTGTTTTTATATGTATCAGTTTCAAAACTGAATGTAGTTTCACCCGATACTGGAAAAGGAAACTTAATCTTATTTTTCAGCTCTTGCAAATCTTCCCTACAACTTGTAAGTGTTAGTTCCCTGTTCCAATAATGATTTATGTATTTTATTGCAAAAAGTTTTGGAGAAGTACTCAGTGACTTTGGTGTTGATGTTACATTTCTGTTGGTTTATTTGGCATAAAGACTGCAATCTGCAGCTGTTCAGTCTTTATAAGGTGATGAGATGTGGTGTTCAGGTGCAACTCAGACAGCCATGTTGTCAGGATGCCAGTCTTGTGTCCTATCATACTTTGATCATATCATATCAATCCACAGCTCGCCTTATGGTTGACGTTACATCATCAAACGCTGCACAAACAGGTGATTTTTCCAGATGTACTGCCGTTAGATGATACAGGCTATGTACAAAGGGAACTTGTCAAAATTGAGGCTGCATTTGAAATGTCATTTGCACAAAGTACACAAACCTATCAGAGCGACTGTTAATTAGTTTTAAATTAAGCTGAAGAAAGCCTGTACATCAAATTGTAGTGAAAACCAGAATTCAAACTGCTTGTGCCGTTGTTCCAGGTGCTGCAGAAGAAGTGCACTGTATCCCGCTCAGGACTTCAGCTCCGTGTGCCATAATGGTATGTTTATATCCACATAATTTATTAGAAAGTTATGCTGTTGTTTCCATTATCTGGAAATGATTTTCAACGCTACGTTCATTTCAAAGAATCTCCACTTTGCCAGTTCACTGCATATCCAATGCTTTGCTTGTGCTGCCATCTATTGGCTCATAGTCCTGAAGATAACATTTATAAAATTCAATCACTTCAAGTTAAAAGCTGGATTACTGCCTGGACACAGAGGGCAAATGTCCCCAGGGACCTTGAAAGCCCCAGGTCCACTCTGAGTTAACAAGTCTGCAATAATTGAATTCATTGGGCATTTGTTTAGAACTACACATC
Source organism: Seriola lalandi dorsalis (assembly GCF_002814215.2). NCBI lineage: Eukaryota > Metazoa > Chordata > Actinopteri > Carangiformes > Carangidae > Seriola > Seriola lalandi. The sequence continues at coordinate 476,498 of NW_019525471.1, read as the reverse complement.
ACTCAAATACATAATCTAAAAAAGTGCAAAATCTAGTGTTAATACCTTTTTATTAATTCAGTTTTAATCATGCTTACTTGCAACATCTTTCCATGCGTATCCATCAAAATTACACATCTTTTCCAATATACCACACTGTATTGTATGTAAGGTCTTCAGCCGTCACAAGGCTGTAGGATATTTGGCTGAAATATGTTAAACTGGAGAAAGGTTGTGACTTGTTCAATGTAAATGGACTCAGACTACATCTTAATATTAGAACTTGACCATTCACTATGTTCATCGCAATCATGCACCAGGAGGCTTCCACTATCTAAAATGTGAGCTGGGGCTTTAGACTAAATATATAGAAGCTGCCATGAGTCCTTTGTGTTTAGCTGAAACAGGGTATGACACTCACAATTCATAAAGTCAGCAGGCCAATAACTCTTTATGCCAACTATTGGTTAAAGACCATTTTTTTAATAACAAGACAGGAACAGGAAGAATATGAAATAATCTTTAATTCTTGACTTAAGAACACGATAACTCCATAATTACTGAGGGCATCTGAATAAAACATAAGATGTACCACCCTGTGATCAACCACTGATGAAATGTAATCTTGTGAATTACAATGAACCTTGAACAGTTAAACAGTAAGTATGCATGCAACAAAAATAGTGCCTTTTGTATTATAGAGAATTATAATGATAGTTTATAGAATGATAGGATAAAGGTGTATTAAAAGTAAAGTGAATAGTAAACTTAATTCTGAATGGATATGAATACAGATAATTTAGATACTTTGTAAATGTGAGTCTCTTGTAATACCTTACTGTAAAGTTCACCATATTTAAATAAGATCAACATCTCACTGTTTTTCAACTGTAAAAAAAAAAAAAAAGACAACAAAAAAACAAACTGCAATAACTTCTAGAGCCTGTGATGCTGGATTTTGGGCCCAAATAAAATAATAAGTTTCAGACATTAATTAAATACATAATTATTGTACTGCAGAGTGTTGAATCATCATGTATATATGTTAATTATTAACTGAGTTTCCTTATATTGACATTTAAAACACAAATATCAACAGCGCTCCACTATATTGATCAGGCTTTAACAATCTTGGCATCAAAAAGCTTCTGTTAATACCTGATAGTTTTAAACTTTTGGTAAAAAATATATAAGATGTTCATCTATTTGGAGAAATTGGAGTCATTTTTAGTCAGTAATACATTGCTTTTTTAAGAAAAATAATCCCAACCCTGGCAGTAAGTGTCAGTGTTTCTATGGTCCATTAAAAAGGCATGGACTAGTTCAAAAAGAAGTAGGTGCCATTGATTAGTCTGTACTGGACAGTTTAAGTGATTTTGCTTTTATTGAGATATCTCAGAGGCATCTTGTTTACTTTTAGTGCTTGTGGTCATCTCTGTCTCTCTGTCTTTGGTGTCCAACTGCGCTTTGCCTGTAAGTAGACATGTTGTGAGATGCTAATATTTCATACGTCAGTATGACAAAGGAACAGCATAGCTTCTACAAACTATTACAAAAGGGGCAGTTAATCTTTAGTTAACAATCTTTTACTACTTAAATGCAAATTAAACCTTGATAATGTAAAGGAATAGTTTGTTCCCTCCTTGCTGAGAGTTAATGAAAAGATCAATACTCATGTCTGTGCATTGAATATGAAGGCAGTTAGCTTAGCATAAAGACTGGAAGTGAAACAGACTTTTTGAAGAGAGCCAGGCTAGTTAACACCACCAGAAATTAATTCTCACTTGTACTGCATACACAAATAGAAATGTAAAAACAACAACTTGTGATTTACATGCTAGAACTACTGCTTGGCAAACCATAACCAGGAGCAGTGAAGTCCAAGAAGTAGCTACAGCACATAATTCAGTAAGTTCAGAGCGAGCCAAGCTAGCTGTCTCCCACCACTTGTCATTATAGTAAGCTAACGGTGTCCCGCCCCAGGTCTGTCTCACACTCAGAAACAAAGTGAATAATGTTGAACTATTCCTTTAAAGCTTTATAAAGCACTCACTTCATATTTTCATCTTGCAGCTTTGAGGGCAGATTTTGAAATTCCCATGCCATGAGGAATCCTGTCTGGATATCTCACAGCAATCTTCATGCCATTCAGCTCAAAGCCCTGGGGAAGTGAACAGAAAACATTCATTTACAGAAGAAGTAAATTCATGTAGCTTAGAGGAAAGCTGATAACCTGTCCTGGCTGAGTCTTGTTCCTTATTTATTTACACATAGGGAAGGGAGCAATAATTTGTCTGTCTTGGGGAAACCAATTTTAAACAAGCCCAATCATCATCAGTGAACAGATAGCAGGGCTAATTAGGACCAGTGTAGCAGGTATTCGTAGCTGAATTAAGAAATGAAACTTGGCTGTCGCCAGTCTCTGAGAACAACAGATGATTGTGACTCTGTGAAGCAAGAAAAGAATGTTTGTAGTCACGTTGTAAACATTGTAGTTTACGCTCACAGTCCAAACATAAGACCATTAGATACAGTTCAGGACATACTTACATGAAAGCGCCGGATTGCTTCATCACAATACTCTGGTTTAGTAAAGTTTACGAAGGCACATCGTTTGGTAACCAGAACCTTCACACTATAGACAACCCCAGCCCTGCAGAAGATAGTTTGTGTGAGTACTTACTGTGCAACTGAACTATCTGTCTACAAAGACGACATTAAGATAACATTGTCTTACTTGTTAAACAGGTTGCTTATCACAGACTCAGTTACTGGGTAAATCAGGTTTCCCACCCAAACTGGAAACAGCTCCCTGTTGAAAGAGAGTGAAGGTGACAAATGATGTGTGAATCCACCTGCGCAGAGATGCTGATTGTTATTTTGTCAGAAACTACTTTATAGATAAAAACACCATCATTCATAACACATAGTTTGAAGTGCATAGAGGCATTCAATGATTTTCTGCTCTCTTGGAATATACTGTCTAATTAGAGGTAAAGCAATACCATTAACCATAAGTATGCTGTCTGCATAGTAATGAAGCTTGTCTAATATGAGAACTGATCAAGAATCATCAAATTAACCTTCAATTATACAGGCTCATACTGGTATCATTAATGTTTAGTAATTTATATATCATTGACAAATTAATGTGAATGGTGAAGTATTAATTTTGAAGTTTATACTATGCCCTGCCCTTGTCACTTCCTCTGATTTAACAGTTGACGGAAACAAACCCTCCCCCAGAGACGAGGGAGTTTGAACTGTGATGATCTGAGCTCAACGGCTATCACACTGAAATACAGCCAAATGTAACAGAGAAACAATATGAATACTTTCACGGCTTGGAGACAGACTGTAGTTAATATTCACTACTACAGAAACACTATGAATAAAAAATTTGAAAGACAAGACTTAAGCATTCAACCAAAGTATCACACGGTCATTTGTAATAAATATGATAAGCAGTGAGTTAGTTGTGTTTGTGTTGAGCTGTTGTTTAAAGTCTAATTTAAATACCTCAACATTTCAGACACTGCCATGTTGACCGTTAATACTCACAGTGGTTTTTGACTTTTTTCATTGCTGCTCTTCACTGCCTGATTAGGAACAGGCTTTGGTTGACTCTGGACATTTGACATATTCTGAACTTGGCCTAATGGGTTGTTCTTAAGTGATATTTTTGATGCATCCTGGGACTGAGGAGGATGAGCAGGTGCACAGTTTGTGTTGGCTGAAAGGACTGGAGAAACTCCGGTGACATTCACTACTTGAGCTGGTGGGAGAGCGGCTCCTACACACAAGACAAGTGGTTAAAATTGGAATTGGCGTACCTACACACAGATATATCTGCTATAGACAGATAAATAAATACTTTACTTATCCCCTAGGGGAATTTCATGTGTCCAGTAGCTAATTGGTAATAACAGTTAATAATAAATAATTAATTAATCCACTAGTGAAGTGACACTAAAACATAAGTATGTATGAAATGCAGTCTACACAGGTAAGATAAAACAATACAAGATGATTTTAATTTCCTCTGACGCATGACAGCATTTCAGTCTAATCCTTGACGGTATAATCAGAGAGGGAGACACTCACCTGGTCGATGGTTTAATTTGGACAACACCTCTAGCGCTTTTTCAACTGTCCCGTGAATAATTAAAGCATTTGAGCTCTGATCGCGAGTGAAACCACACTCCTGAAACAAAACACAGGTTAAAACACCTTCAGGGAGTGATCATCTTTCAGCTTCTCTGTCAACGCCTTTTCACCGTCTCTCAAAGTTGATATATATTGGTACTGGTCATTTTTACTTATTGCCTTTTTGTGCAATAACCAAAAGTCTTAAATTTGCAGTAGTTCAATGAAGTAACTGATACACAAAGCTGCGTTTTTGTATAAATACAAACAATAGATATTATATTGAGTAGAGCAATAAATTTGACCCCATTTTCCTTCTCATTTCTCACACAGGTGACAACGAAAACATACATGTTACTGTTACACACCATTAGATGTGTTATCTGCACCCGCATTAGTTCCTGGGCAGCTTCTGCATATGAACCATCCAGTTTGAGAACATCCCTGAAGGCATGGGAAGCCTCCTCATACCTCTGGAGGAAGATGAAGTGAGAGAGAGAGAGAAAAAAAAAAAAAAGGTTAGCTCCCCCCACTCTTTGGCTTGCGACTAAATCAAAGTTCAGACTCATTCACTGTCATTCTGTTGGATTAATCAGTTCAGTTATTAATGTTTACAGCAACAGCAAGTCAAAACAAGCCTTAGTAAATAATGTGAGACTGTGCAGCTCAGTGACATTTTGAATTAATTGAGTAAAGCTGCAACAAGGCCAAAGTGATCCCAAAGTCATTCCAACCTGAAATAATGTGTAAACAAAACAATGTAAACACTCATGAAAAAGTTCAAATTAGAAGTAGCTACCCACACTGCTGAAAGGAGGGTCATATGTAAGAGTTAAAAGTTCACAAAATTCACAGGTTGATGCATACAATGATTGTAGGGTCACAGTTCAATATAGCAGTGTTAGGATAACACTGTTATACAACAGAAATTAACTATGTATGTGATCAGCATGTTTAAAAAAGATTTAATGGGAGAACATTTACCTTTAGACCAGCCAGAGCTCTGCCTTTCCTGAACAGGCCTTTGACCCAGCCTGGACACATATTGAGACACAACTCAGCATCAGTCAGTGCCTTCTCATATTCTTGCATCTTTTCAAAACAGAAGGAACGATTGCCAAACAACCTGCAACAGAAATAACAGTTTAGACGTTGCATAAAAAGAACAGTGGTGTAAATTTAATGTGACTGAAGTAGAGGACGTGTTCTTACTTAAACTCTTTAGGGTTGTATTTAATTGCATCCGTGAAGTATTTCACGGCCATATTAAAGTCTCCAGAACCTGCAAACCTATTTCCAATAACTGTAGGAGAAAAAAAACCTTCAGTTAAAATTAAAATCTCATCGACTGATTGACATAATGATTAAATACTTATCATTATCAAAACATCTGCCTGAAAGTTTGTGTACATGAGACAGATAAAACTTACCTGCAAGCTCAGTACTTATTTTTATATTATCTTCAATAGAGGGGATGGTAGGGGTAGCAGAATCCTGATCAGACAGTAAGAGAGGAATGAGATGAGCAACCTTATCCCATGTACCAAAGACAACAAAATTACAAAATTATTACTGTATTATGGTCAAACTGTAGTCATTGGAACCGTAATCGATTGTCCACTTTTTAGTTTGAAAAAAATAAAATAAAAATTCATCTCTGATTTGTGTGCAAGATAACTCACCTTCTTTTCACCCTCTGGGTCTTCATTAGGTTTGTCAGGGACTGTTTTTTTATGCTCCTTAACCGGGATCTTTTTATCCTTCCTCTCAGGTCTGGGCTTCTGCTCCAATTTACGCTTGGCTATGAGAGCAGCTTTAGTCACAAAAGTACTTGTCATATCCAGTTCCTTTGACAAAAAAAAGAACAAAACATTATGAACAGAGACACTGTCATCCGCTTAAATGGTTAAAAATATACATTTTCCACATTCTAATCATGTGTCTCAGTGTTGACTGTTCATTTGTCACTTATTAAATAGGTGTTAAAAAAAGTTTAATTAAAATTCTTTTCTCATCAAGCAAAACAAAAATACTCTTGGTGGTTCATCTTTAATTCAGAGGCAGTTACATAAATGTATCCAATCCAGTGTGATTTGGGGTGAAACTGTTTACATTTCCAAATGCTGTGGTTGAGGTCTAGTGTATTAATCTCAGCCCCCATCCCCCCTGAGGGAGTTGTGTGGCAGTGAACAGTCCTTTGCAGCTCCATCTACCTCTATATTTGTATAATTGTTGGATAATTACTAGACCACCCCCACCTTTTTAAGCTAACCAATCACATCTAAACCAGTGATTCTCCTAACTTTTTCACAGCAAGAACCCCTAAACTGGCACAAATTAGACCACCGACCACCATCTCTTGAGATTTTTGAAACATGATAATACCACAATGATTCCTCTTCTTTAGGACACATTTCAGCAGCAGCAGTGAAACTATCTTTCACTGTTTAGAATTGGTGCTTTTCAAAACTGTCACGTTAAAATCTAAGTCATAACATAGGTATATTTAGCATGTTTATGCATATGATTCCTCAGATAAAACATTTCACACCAATATCAAACTTAATTTAGAAGAGCATTACAAAACTACAGATAGTTCCAAATTGTGTGACAAAGTTTTGTCTGCTTAATTATAGGTGTATGAGCTACATTAACAGGAGCACTTGGTACCTCAGAGTCACAGGAGTCGTTCTTGGTTTCACTATCTTCATCACTGGATTCATCATCACTGCTGTCTGTATCTTTAGCTGAAGCCAACTGTTTAACACTGGAGTTTGTATCATCTTTGGATTTGTCATTAACTGGTTTACTCTCCTCTGCTTTAGATTGCTCTGCCTCCTTTGTCCCCTGGAAAACAAAAACAAAGCTGGTAACATTTCACAAGGCTGCTCCCTTTTTAAAGGTGTAATGTGTAAGATCTGGCCAGAATTTTAGTTTAAAATGTTCAAAGAATGAACTAACACTATCAATAGTATGTGAAGGAGCCACAGTGATGATGTCATGACCAAGACCTCCATCTATTGTATTTCAAAGATATCTACTGAAATGAGCATGCTAACCAACTAGCTGCGTCCCGGGCTGTGTTGTAATACCACTTTATGACACTACATGCTGTGAGTCAGTATAGCATCTAGTCTGCCCTCAGTTCCACGAAGAAGAACAGCTTCCTCCAGAGCTTGATTTTAAGCTACAGCTCCCAACTAAAAAAACAAACAAACAAAAAAAAAAAAACACCCAACTAACATCACAGATGTGTGAAGCGCCTAGAAAGCGATCTTTATCTCCATCCTGAAGGACCACTCTGACAAGAAACCACGTTCAACGGCAAAGAAAACAGGCAAAACACGAGTAAATCCTGGTGTGTTTTTCCATCACCAGAGACAGCTCCGGGTAAACAGAGGTGCAATTTTTTAGACAGGTGAGTAACATCTATGTTGGTCTGTAGTGAAACGTATTATTAGTGCAAATGACAAACCGTACCAACAAACACTTCAAATGGAATAAATGTATGATTGATGATGTCAACAGACATTTTAGCGATTCAGTAGAATTTAGCCTGTTCCTGCGGCTGTAGTCCAGCTAGATGCGTCAGTAACTTTTCTTAAGAGAGAGGTAAGACAAAGAAACAGTTTGATCCAGAACCAGTAGGTTCAGGATCCACTGCCTAATACTGTATTTATTTTAGCATTTAGCATATATCCTTATTATTCATTATATACACACACACACACACACACACAACAGACCTAACATGTTTGACTATAAAGAAATTGTATGATCTAAACTAATTGTCCTATCACGTTTGTCTGTATGAGAACCAGAATTCCAGTCGTCCTCCCCAGTGATGGACCAGCACCTGCTCTTCTTCTGCATCTGGCCTCATCAACAACCACATTACAGTAATACCATCCCTGCACATAACAGATATTGTCTATACTTTGATCTTTTGCACATCCTGCTCAGCAGGAGTTTTGTCAACACTATCTATATTTATCTTTTTGACTGTTGCAGTATTTTACCTTTTTATTGTTATTTCCTATTAATATGTTTATTATATACTGCACCAAACACCAAGCCAAATATCTTGTAAGTAAAAACCTACCTGGCAATAAACCATATTTTCTGATTCAGCCTTTGTGATGATGTCATCATCCCTTCCTATGCTGCTATAGCCTGACACCCATGTGTACACCCATGTGCAGTATCCCCTTGCCTTCATATTTTTATAGGTAAATAAAAACATACTGTTTGTATTACAAGTACTTTTGTTTCAGTGCTATCAACAATTTTTAACCATCAACAATAAATGCGCATATAAATGATACATTTTAAGGAACATGGGGAAAACAACATGATTAACTAGACAGGGACAAAGAGGTGAAATGCTGCCCCCTATGGAGGTGGAGCAAGTAGCACGATCTTACACATTACACCTTTAAAGATGTTGCACACAAACGGCCATTACCTCTTCATTTTTTAAGGGGGTCTGTTCTTCCTTCTCCATCTTCTCGCGCCGTTTTTCCTTCTGCTTCTGTTAGGCAAGAATACACAAACGATTAATTTACACAATCTGACATACAACTACCAAACTCTTCTTGGAGATTGTGGAACTTACCTGTTTCTTAAGCCGCTTCTTCTCAGCCTTTTCTTTGCCTTTTTTAGTTTCTTGTAATAATCTTGCCCTTCTTTCAGTATCCTACAAGAGTTGGGAAAACAAACATTGCAACAATTTGAGATCCACAGAATCACTTCACATCATAATGAAGTTATCCAAGTTAGACAGACAAAACAAATGTGAACTTACACTCTCCTTTGCCTGAACTTTTACAGAGGGTGGGCGAGGATCGTCAGCTGAAGTATAGTAGTGCAGTGGAGGCTGATAATTGGAGCTGGATGACCTCGTATGGTTCCCTCTAAATCCTCTATCACTACTTATGTCAGAGAACCTTGGGTATCTGTGTAAATTGTTGTAACCATGGGGCCAATTCTGACTTTCATAATCATCCTCACCAGTATCATCGTCGTCGTATTCCATACCTATTAAGAAAATATGTTTTATAACTTCTACCAAACATAACAATTTACCCAACACAATTCATAAAATGAGTTGCAGAATAAATTTTAAAAAACTTGTAAAACAATTTCACAAACTACGAAAACAGACTCGAGTGTGTGTAGATGTGTAATGTGAAATCTTTAATGCAACTCTTACCAAGAAGGCCAATTCTTACTATCCTTTCAAGACGAGGACGTCCCTCAAACATACCCACAAACCTTTGCTACACAGGAGAGGGAGAAATGTGAACGTCAGTTCCACGTAGTTGCTGATAACCGTCAGATTAGCTCACCAATTTCAGCCTTGAAACTTTTATTTTTCCCACTTTTAATCTACATTTGGGCCTCATTATACTAAAAAAAAAAAAAAAAAAGTTGGTACGTTCCCAAGGATAAACAATTGCCAGTACTGACTGTAACCCTGAACTGAAGCGAGCTTACTGCCACTGAAGCACTGCGTCCTTAAGTTTCACTTTCCTTTACCTTGAGGGAGCTCTGACTCACTGAATCAAAACCAGCAGTCAAGAATCCAATTTCTGAAACTGTCTGTGTTCTAAACATTAAGTTAGGTGAGTCAGTCATTGAAACCGTACTGCCAAGATTGTTTTCCAACATACAAAATTTAAACCTTTAATAATAATAATAATAATAATAAGAAGAAGAAGAAGAACAATAATAAGAACAACAAGGTTTTGTCAAAGGTACTATGTATTGTTTGACTACTGGACACATGATACAGCAAAGTTTTGATGAGTGGAACCCCCTGTGGCTTCTACATTCCGCTTTTACAGGGGAATCTTTACATTGTTCATATATCAAGTTCTGCTAAAATGCACAAGGAAGCACCTGCATGCCAAAATCACACTACAGACTACAGTGGTGGCAACTGTAAAAGGCAGTTATGCCCCAATTACAGAGAAGATAGGGAAAACTAATGTAAACAATGTAGCATTCAAGGGAGGAAGGGGAGCTTTGGAAATGTTTTATGCTGTATCTTGTATGCCTCTTAGTAAGTAAAGGATGTTTTAAAGCAGGTTCAGAGAAACAAACAATTACTTTTAACACATGAACAACACAAAGGGCACCTTGCAAATACATGTGCTACTTCCTTTCAACAATTACAGTTGCTATTTGACAAAATTCCTGCTAGAAACAAATCTAATATATATTGACAAACTTAATAGCAAAATTGTTGTAAATGATAAAATTGAGCCTTAATATATAGCTGTTCTCAAGTTATATATTTGGTGATATAGTTTAATGTATTTACGCTTGTTGTAAAAACTGGTAGGCTCATTGCTTTGCAAGAGAAACAGCTGCGCACATAAAGCACGTCGGAGTGCAGGATATACACAGGAAATGACTACGTGCAGTGTTTAAAGTGTCTCTAAACACACATTAGTCAGCAAGACTCTTATCAAAGTTGAGTCTGATGAACTCACTACTAGCCTTAAAGTACACGTATGCAGGACGAATGCTGCAACACTGACGACATATTCCCATGCTGAGTAAAGGATCATATCATTGACAGCCGCATTATCGGCATCTAAAAATCCAAGTGCCAAAATGTGGGCACTTCCTTAATGACTTAGTTTTTTGATAAACAATCATAAAAGAGGACAATTAAGATGGTGTACTTACGAACATATGGATATCCGTCAACTCTGAAAAAGACGAAGGGAAACAATATAAAATCCTGCCGTTTCAGCATTAAATAAAATCAACAGGGTTAGTCAGTGATTTATCTGTATTTAGCGACAACTCCAACTAGTACGAGCTAGCTTGTTAGCTGAACTACCCAACAACTTCTTATAAGAAGCAAAAAATGCACTTTCTTACCCGTCTCGTCATTAAATATCTCCATGTTTAGTAAAACATGTCCCCCATCGCTTCATGTACTCTTCAAATCGAGCTAATTATGCACTATGTTGCATTACGTTAACACTAATGTTAGCAGCCACTAACTTCTGCTACATGCTGTGTGCGCGCTCTCAACTAACATTGCGTGAACGGATGGAAATTCGCTCTAATTGAACGCATGCGCGCAATGTTGCTACACCCCCGCCAAAAGCGCCGCTGCTGCCCCCTGATGGAAGTTGGCCATACAGATGTTTTAATGGCCATCTCCGCATTACTTTTGCTTTCATGTTGTTTGTTTTTATTTATTTTTTTATTACACTTAACATTTGGGCGTGATGAGTTTTATTTTAACACTTGAAGAGATAGGGCTACACTGTGTACATGTTTGATGGTTTGAAACTTAAATAAAAAATTGTATTGTATTTTATATGGCATAATGCATTACATATATCGTTTATATTATATATTATACACATATTTAATATATATTCAATACGGTATATTGTGTTTATTATTTATACTTATACCTAGGTATCTATATGTATCTTTAATCTGTTTATACAATTGTAGCAAAGATTTTTGCAGTTGCATTACACTTATTTGTTTTGTACATATATATTCAGAGACATATTTGCTTAATTAATTTATATTAAGTTAAGGTACATAATGTTTAAAGCTTTTAAATGTTATTTCATTTCAGATTGATTTCGTTCAAATAGCTCTGTAGTGGATTTCTTAGCTCTTTGCCCGTCTCTTGTGCTGCTGCAACATTTAAAGTACCCCCAATGATGTGTAAAGTCTTCTATATCATCCTCCTGCATACAAGGGATGAAAAAGCCTTTTCTCCCTTGATTGCTTTATCGATCTAGACTAAACTGAAAATGACAAAATTAACGAAACGATACTGAGAATGTAAAATCACATTAAAACTTTAATGCATCACTCAGTTAATCATTAGCATACACACATTCACACATCACCTTCTGAAATATTTCAGGTAGACAACAACCTGCAGTTTTAACAACCACAAGTAAAGCTTTTAACGGAAATAGGAAAAATTATATCAGTATTTTCCCTTTGAGGAAAACAGTTCAATGTGGAACAGTTATTCTGGAAATATTTCACTTATATGCCCTATGTCATGTCTGTTTATCTCTCAAGAGTCACATTTCTTGTACGACAAATCATCGCACAGTGAAACTGACCTCTTTCATATTCGTCACTAAAACAGCAAAATGTCAACTTTGACAGATTAGGACATACAGTATAAGGAATGCCACAACCAATATTTCAATAGTCAGCACATTTTCTCTCAGTAAAACAATTTGATACTTATTTTCAATTACCAATAATTGGGTCGTGGTTGTTCAGGTGGACTGTTCGTTTGCCTGTGGATTCCAAAAATTACTTTCATGATTTAATGCAAAGACAGACTCAAAACCTTTTAAGGTTTTGTAAATGCTTCGCTAAAATAGTCTCTGTATTCATATATTTTAGAATTCAGTTATCTTTAAAACCAACAATGCTATATCTGTGCTAAGTTACAATATTTCAGTAACAAATGTTTAGTAACTTGATTTAAAATATTTTGATATCATGGCCCCACCTCATACAAGGCAATGCCTTACATAATTTTGAGTATGTGTCACATGGCTTCTTTCATAAATGAGTAAAAGTGCAGTTGCAGTTCTAACACCCTTTGAACTCAAAACGAAGAAGCCATCTTTGGTCAAGTCATGAGGAATAACCTGGCCTTATCTCTTCACCTTAGAGTTTAAAGGTCAACCCTGAGTCACAATCTGTCAGAGGCAGTTAACACATTGGAAAGTGAGTAACAACAAAAAACCGTCAACACAGCCAGGATTTTGGCTAAAAGTCTTTGAGGATAAAAGTAGGAAACTGCCAGTCTTTTCAGTGGCAATTGTTATTCTACAGTCCTTCCATAGCGTACAGAAAATGCGATGAGTCTGTGGTATGCACAGCTGAGGAGGATGATTGCCCCTAACACCATACTGCAGATGAGGCTAAAAGCCCAACGAGGTCCTAGGATGGTATAAACCTGGGAGACAAAGACAGGGCCCAATGTCCGTGCACCGCTGCCTGAGGCAGTCAACCACCCCATGTACACACCCTGCAGAAAGCAACAATAAACATCCACATTATGGGTTCTAAAAAGATGCATTAAATAATTATTTTACATTTCAAAATCGAACATTTTCCAAAATGTTGATTTATTTGTTAAAATAACACTTCCATTGCCCTGCAGTCTTCTCACCTGAGGCTTGGGTCCAAGGATTTTGGAATACAGTGTGTAGGACATCACGTTGCAGGCTGGGTATCCCACCCCAATCAAGATGTCAGATGAGATGTACTGGGCTAGGTGTATTGCTGGGGTATACTGGCACCAGGTCTGTTCATATGGGCAGCCTGTAGGCTCCAAAGAGTTGTTGGAGGCTTTTGTGGCTTCAGATATCTGACTGACCAATGAGTTGTTTTTGAGGTCTATATTTTGAAAAGAAAAACAAAATAAGTAAGTGCATTTGAATTCTCAAACAAATAGATAAAACTCTAAATATTATTGCTACTGCACAGCGTTCTGTTCAAACCTCAAAAACAAAGCTGCGTTTTTCAATCAAAAAGGGTAAAAAGCCCAACTGGTATTCAATCACTCCAACACAGGAAACTGAAACTATTTGTGCAATTTAAACAATCCGTACCTGCCCACTGGATTTTGGGGTAATGATTGCCCCATGGAAGCAGTATAAAGAAGCCACAGAATATAATGGCCAAGCCTGCTAGCAACACAGGACGATCCCCAATCCTGGAAAGAAGTAAACATTCCTCGTGTTAAACTCTGGCAAGTTGAGATGTATTTTTATTTAACAGATTCATGAGTAAGGGTACCTTTGAGAAGCCACTTTAACGACCAGAAACACAAGGATGGACTCAAATCCAATGCCGCAGATGATGATGCCATTGTACAAAACAGCTTCTTTCCTTGTCCAGGCGAACATGTCCATGGACAAAGGGGTGGCAATTCTGAAAAATCATGAACATATACAGTCAGGTCTTGAAAATATATGCAGTTGAGTATAAAGATCCAGGCATAAGATAATAAGAACTGTGTGTTGCATTCAGATTTGACTGTTTCTGTACTCTGTAATGAAATACATACGTCTCAAAAACAGCAAAGATGAACATGACAATGAAGAAGAGGACGTTGGAGGTCAGGACCGCTACCTGGTCCATTGTCTCCTCAGTTTCCTCGCTAATGTCGACTCTATCTGCAGGAGAAGAAAGGGGAAGATAAAGGCTTCAACAAAGAAACACTGACCAATATTCTCCAACAGATGCTGTCAATATACACTCTCCTCTCTCTCTATATATATATATATATATATATATTTAAAAAAAGACAGTAGACAACACATACCTTCTGATGTGTAGTTGATGGCTCGAATGTGTCTTCCATGGTCATCAACACGGTGCTCTCTGTTAGTGAGCATCAAGACAATCCCTGATTAATATCAGTGATGAAATCAAAAGATGATTTGTGACCACTGAGAAGCATGATAAATGAACCATCAGAAGTGTAGCTCATTGAAATTAAATGATTTTGAAAGACATGGTTAGGTTCATTTGGTGCAGTCAAAGTTCCAAAAAATAAATATGCCTACAGAGACACATTGTATGGCAAAGCCGCACCTCAGCACCAGGAGGACCAGCAGGATGTTAATCAGGCCAAATGCTGCAGCCAGTAAAGCAGGAGCAGTGTACATGTTGAGCTGCAGGTCTATGAACTTCACTGTGAAACCATACTCTCCGATGAATGATAGGCATGCCTGAAGAGCTGACATATACAAAGATATGCAAAAGTTAAAAAATTTAATTTGCAACTTCTTCCTTTATTTTCCAACTTCTTTCACAATATAAATGACACTCACAGAATTGCCATTATACTGAGCAGGTTTACATAATCTGAACAAAATATAGCCATCTTTACCTGGTCCCAGGATGAAACCTAGGGCCTGACAGGCACTCATATTCGCCATGGCGCTGGTTCTCTCCTTCAGTGATGTAGCTCCAGCAACATAGGACCTCACCACAGCAACATTCCCTGCAATGAAAAGACCAAATCTAATTTTAGGGAATGTGTGTCACTGACCACATCATCATATGGTAGAACAAAGATACATGTACAGTTTAAGAGCAAATAAGAATGCTACACGTTACCTGCTCCAAAGCCCACAAAAGCTCTGGACATGAGGATGTGGAACTTGTTGTTGGTCTTGGGCAGGTATGCGTAGGCATAGTAGATATTTGCCGACAGGTTGATGAAGATGGAGCACACCAATGGCTCCCTGCGTGGTCGGTAATTAGACCACAGGCCAAAAATGGGTGAGGCAACCATCTGACCAAGACTGTAGGCTGCCACCACCCATCCCAGGAAGCTGGCATTGGTGCTATCATCAATCTGTATGGAACACAGATGAAAACAAAATGTACAATCATGGGGATTGTTAAGTAAATTATCAAATAAACTCAGGAACACTGTCTGAAAATTCAGAATTCGAAAAAGAGTAGAATATTTATTCTTGCAGCAAGGGAACAAGTTACACACAAGAGCTCGCAGTGCAAATGTTCAAAGAATGCAAGATTCACACAGAATTTATACACAGAATATATGAGAGTGACCTCACATTTTTGCTGAAATGAGACAGACACAATAGAGACTCGATTCATGCCTTATCATAGCTAATGCTTGGGTGTAGTGGCTAGGAGGAACAGCGAAGGTCACTGCGCTCCTCTCTGACAACTGTATTTCTATCTCTAGTTCTATTCAGGATAATACAGTTTCCCTTTAAGATGGTTATGTTCATCATAAAGTATCACAATTTTTCCAACAGGGATGATGTTCTACAATGCAAATGAGTCCGATTATTGATGCATGCTCTTATACTTGACACACAACCAGGATGTGCCCAAGTAGAACTGCTTAATTACTCAGTTTTAAATAGTGCACAGGGCAAGTGCAAAACTTCTGCTAAATCCAAAATTAAGTTTCCAAGTTTTTGTAGCTTTTTTCACTTCCCCTTTACCCTGCCAAGATTGCCTTTGAACAGCAAAAACAAAGTAACGTAATTTCACCAGCCAACAATCTTTAAACCAAGAAAAATACTGAGTCATACATACCTTTTGTAAATAGGGCCAAAGTGATGTGATGACAATGGTGAAACCTGAAAGGGTACATAGAATGATTTGCAAGCCAACAAAATGCCAAAGTTATGAATCTTTCAGGGTGCAGAAATGTCATACATACTGTGCGTGTTTAGTGTGTGTTTTGTTTAGTTGGTTTAGATGGAAAATGTGGTTCTGTATGCATCTCTGAGTGGACAAATATAATTGTAAATACTCAGAAACTCAATAAAAATACGGAATATGTTTTGGTGATTCAGAGTTGACCACAGGAAGATTTATGTGATCTGCTCTGTCTTTCTACAGGGATTTCAGAGGCATGTTAAATTACAGAACAGCCCAACTGGCAGTGATTTAGTGTCTCCATCAAGTGACAGGGCAGTTACAGGACAGTCTCTTAATCATTATTCTCCACCTCAATATGGAAGAGACCCCTTTTCCATACATACACAACTTGTTGGGAACCCAATGAAGTGTCTCTGCAATTGACTTTTAATATTGTAAAAGTATAAGTGTTAAAAATCTCTCTAATTCGTAGGGCATCCTCACCTACACTGCTGAGAAACATGGTGAAGTACATGACTCGGATTGACCTCCACCGACTCTTGTAATCGTCATCCTGAGAGTCATCGCTGCAGACAGGCAAGGGGACAAGACAGCATAGGTGGTTTGAGGTTATTGATATGGGCTTGATAAACAAAACAGGCTGAAATACTAGCAAACCAATTTTACCCAAATGGTCTACATAATGCATGGATCACATGCATTACAGTGTTAGTACTAGCACTCCTCCAGCTACCTGTTTGGTAAACAATGCACTTGCAAAGCTCCGTGTTGAATGTTTACTCATCTAAAATTACAGTGGCGAATTTCTCCAGTTAGTGGCTGTTGAACTCTGCACTCACCTGCTTGCATCATCTCTGAGCAATGGAGTGGTCTCTTCGGAGTCAACAAGTTGTGACATTTTAGTTAAAACAGCAACCCAGCAAAATTAAGACGTTGCTCCAGACTTTGGAGATGTGAAACCAGGTCGCTACGTCGCCATTTAGCAGAGGCCAGTCACTGAACTAGACTACTACTTACAACTCTTCGAAAAGCTCTGGTAAGCTAGCTATAGTATCAGCTAATGTTAGCAACTTAAACTATCATTTCACATTATTGTCAAAACGTTAGGTTTACTAACTCCACACATAATGTTAGGTGGAGTAATTTCCAACCGACGTCCATAAACTTCAGTACACCACCTAAAAGCTTACAAAATTGGACTATGATACCAGAGACGGCTAGTCCTATTATCAAGTCAAATAAAGTAAAAAAAAAAAACAGAAACGTCCGGTTAAATTTTCAAAATAAACCCAAATCAGAATCGTATCAAAGTAAAATTGTTATTTCATCCCAAAGTGGACCAGTCAATGAAAAGCCAGATTATTTCTCTAAATTTGGCAATACGTAAGACGAACAGTCCAAGAACTGTTTATTCGTTTTTTTGTTTTTGTTTTTTTTGGGGGGTGGGGGTGTGTGTGTGTGCTTTTACTTTACGCTTTTATTTTGAAGCCAACATCTTATAACGTCCGGGGCCATTTTGGCTTTTGCCTTTTACCTTGACGCAGCAGACTCACGTGAGAATTCACAAACTACATAAACACTGCTGTCCCGTGTTTGCACATGTGTGCAAACAACTCTATTAAAGCACCATGTTTTATTCATCTTTACTAATTTAGGAGAATGCACATAAATGTAAAATGTAATAAACATAAATCCATAAATATTTCTGAGTAAGGATGAAAACTGAAATAAATGTAGTGAAAAGGTGAGGTTTTGGATACAGGCTGCAAATAGTCTGCAACTGGTTCTGCAGTGATTCAGTTCACTGTATATAAATTTACTACATGTTCAAATACATTCATTGATGCTGTTGAGCAAGATTTTTAAATTTAAAGTAGACATCTAAAAATTTAGACTCAGCTTAAACCTCGACATTTCACCAAATCACCAAAATCATGAAGCTGTTCAAGGGTCAGAATCTGAGGTTACAATCACATATCTATGAACTTCTGTCTGATCTATTTCATTTATGTTTTCATCTTCTCGTCGGCATCAGGTTACATCTGAATAAATATATGTAAACATTTCATCTAACAAACAGTAGGTTCCATCCATAACGGAAATAAAAGTCTGCTAAATAATGTGGTCTAGTTGACGACGCTGAATACAATATAATAGTTTTAACTAACTGACTCTTTTCTGCATCTCAGACTCTTTCACTGCTCCTACTGCTGCTGTTTTTTTTTTTTGTTTTTTTTTTAACAAATAAACGCGCTTTAATGTCACACATTCATCTTTCTGGCTCCACTGGATTAAAATGGAGGCGCTGCTCTTTATTTACCTGTTGCCATGGTGAATCGTTGACTCGGAGATCCATTGCTGATGGCTTTTTATATTCCTCATGCACGCGGTTATCTCAGAGTGAACATACTCAGAGTTGATTGAACTAATTTAGATCAGCTGTTCTGGAACCGAAAACTCAGAGTTTTCCATCTCTGGGTTCATCAAGTCAGAGTTCAGGATTAGAGTCAGAGTTTGTTAAACCTGCTTTCTGGAATAGACCCCGATTAACAAATCTTCAATTTCTACAGGTCTACTGATGTATTAATGTCTAATGGCTCCTCTCTGCACATCACCGAAGAGGTGCTGCACCCAGCAAGTCTCTGTGGAGTCTTTAATGAGTCGATATATTCACAACTACTTTCTTTATGTGATATTTCTCATCCTGTTATTTTACTTTTCAGTTTTTAATCTTCATTTTTACCATGTTAACTCTGAGCCTCTCCTTGTGACGGCTATTTTAGTAATACTTTTGTACAATACCAATAAAGTTTATATCAAACATACTCAAAAAACATGATTGATAGTAAGGTATTATAAATATGCTGTAGTATCTATACTAGAGAGTTGTGGTGCTGTGGGGAGGTAGTAGTAGATCTTAACTTAATAGTATTGTGGTGGACTAACAAAAGTATATTCAGCTATATACTGAATTTGAAACTGGTTTCTGCATTTTCCCTGCATGTCATTTGCTTGTTGCACTCATTTAATCATCTTCAGAAAACGTCAAGGTCATATAACCAGCTTACCAGATGCAGTGGCTGTTTAGTGTCAGGGTTAGGCTAACCCTAAGCTCATGTTGCCAGTTTAACCCAACTCTGGCTCTACCACTGATTACAGTTGTGCATAGTACAGGTGTACAGGTGTGGAGTGTACTTAAGTTTTCCTTAAGTTATTATTGTACTGAATGGTATCCATATATTTTTTTAATGCTGTTTGTTAATGTCCTTTTCAATGATTGTTGATTTTGAAACGGAAAAATCATTTTATAATGTGTGCGCTCTTTGTGACTGTCAGTTTTTTGAATCAACTCAACCAATCTGAGATCCTGTATTTATTTGTCATTTCTATTTTCTGTTTCACTCTGTCCACAGTGTAAAACTCACTTTACAATCCAGTTTAAGAAAACACAGCAAAATGTCATACACTTTAATAAGTACAGATAGTATTTACAGTATATACACCATAACACAATACTAACTTTATAATCACTACTGTATACTTTTCATAGATTAAGAAGTATTTACATGGTGAATATGACCATATGTTGATTCTGAAATAAAATTTGTTTAAAAATTCTGATACGCAATAAATTCAAGTAGGCGTGCCTTGATACATACTAGTCTGACTATGATCATGGTATAAGAGGTATGCAAGAACCAATTCACAGGTGCATCAGGTGCATCATGGTCCAAGACTTTGAAGAATACTTTTTTTAATACACTTGTCAGTTGGGTGCCATGGGGTGGGGGCACAATGCCAAGTCAATATCAAACACAAACTATACAAGTTTATACATTTCAGTCCTGAAGACAAGTAGTTTTTCTGTGGGGATTTTTAACCATCAGAACCATTGGTTTCTTCATCCAAAGCTTTACACATTCATGTTTGGTCATCAGCCTTCTGTGGAAGCAAATGCTAGACTAAGGACCATTTGTTGTAGCATGTCCTGGTGGTCTAGAGGTCTAAAGCACATACTGCATGATTCCAGACACAATTTCGTTGCATGTCACCTTCTCTCCCCTGTATCTCCTAACACTCTCCACTTCACTGTCAACTATCTAGTAAAAATGACATAAAAAATTATCTTAAAAAAAAAAAAAAAAGCATTCACTGTGTCTGAACTCATATTCACACTTACAAGTACATCTTGTCCAACCACTTAAAAATACATCTCGGAAACAGACACTGGGCATCCCCGACACTGAGTACGAATGATTCTTAACTGGAGCAACCCATGTGTTTCTTAGCTTAGTCACTTTTATTACACTACTCCCTTATGACCAGAGTGATGAGACTGGGAAAGCACCTAACTTCAGGTACTGTATCCATGAAAGAAAGAAGGAGAAGCGGCTCTCCACCATGGCCAAGAGTTTTCCTCTTCATTGTGATTGCTGGTGGTTTGTACATTGTGGTTATGTGTCCTCTGCCACCTCTTTGTTTTGCTCTAGCAGACTGCGGCGGCGCTTTCCCTCCTCCCCTGCTTCTTCAGTAGCTGGATGCGGTTGTGGACGTAAAACTTGATTGCCCTCCAGTCTCGCTGGTTGCTGACCAGCAGAGGGCAGAGTTCAAGGCAGCGCTCACAGTCTGCCTTCGCAGGGACACGCAGCTCCATGAGGTTTCTCTTCAGGTGTGTCTCCACTGCTACACGCTCCGCCTCTGACCAGGGACGCTTCAGCACTCCACGCTTCCCTATGAGACAGAGGAGGTGTTACTAAGTGTAAATCAATGATGATGCTTGGAAGTCACAGACTGTTACTGACTGATGATTACCTGATTTGGGTGGAATACATCGCCTCTTATGGACATTGGCTATCGATGGGGTAACTGGAGAAGGGATGGGTGCTCTCTTCTTCCGTGGTGGTCGGCCCGGTCCTTTCTTCTTCACCATCACCTCAGCCTTCTCTTTAACTTCCTCCTTTTCTTCTTCTGCCTCAGAATCCTCTGAGAAGGAGTCTGCTGAGTTTCCAGACATGACTGAAGGACAGATAAAACATTAGGTAGTTAATTCAAATCTAATGACTGACATACAGCTTAACATATTCTAAGCAAAGAGTTCAACTGCAGTACTGTTACTTATTAAAAACATTTCTTAATGAAATGGTGCAAACTAGTAAAATCTGGCTGTAATCTGCTTTGCTACTTTGCTCAGCTCTAAAATGAAATGTAATAATGCAGCCGTTGAAACGTCCTGGATTTGTACTAGATTTGTGATATTCCATATCCCAAGTGTATTTTGTAGTATTGTAGCTTTTTGAACTTAAAAGGGGACACTTGAAGGGAATGAATGAATGTGTTATTGTTATTACGCAATGCAGATAGTTTTAGTTTTATTTTCACGTTTTCAAATATCCACTAATGAGATTTTTGTTGCAAGAAAAAAAAATGTGTGCACTGAATTTTGAAAAATAGAAAAACTACACCTGATACCGTAATAACAATGTCTCTTTTCCAGAAAAAATCTGGAAACTCCACAAAGCTTACTGTGAACATTTTACTATTTTCTGCCTTATATGAATTTTTTTTTTTAATTAGGATTATTGGACCAAATGCTATTCACCAGTCATGCTTTTTTTATTTGACCCCTCTAAATTAATTTAAGTGGCTGACATTCCTTCCACAGTCCAATACATATTAATACTTCCACTTTAAAAATAACAATGTGTTCACTTAACATCACTCAAAACAGATGTTTGGAGTTCAATCTTACCAAAGGTTCTCAGAAGCAGAACCTGACATGAATTGAACACTGCATGCATGAAATACCTGCTGATGGGCCCAGGGGTCTATTCTTTTTTTACTGAAAAAAGAAAATATATAATGCAACATCTTACCGTCCAACTCAAGGCAGATGTGCTGCAGGCTCATTCCTCTGAAAAGCACACCTTCCCTCTCTCCGTAAAGAACAACACGACCCACACGACCCATGAGTGCAGGATCACGTATGATAGTGGAGCAGTTCTGGGTCACGTGGTACTCTCGCTCCAGGAAGTCCTCCAAGCGTTTGGTAGCTCCGCCCTGGCCCTGGCCCTCACCCTCCTCTAACAGTAGCAGTTGGGTAAGGATGGCTACCTGTCGCCGCACTCGCGTTGCTGTCAGTGCTCCGGGGTTCTTGGCCCCGCTGGCTCGTGCCAGGTTTCTCAGGAGGTCCGTGCCCCGGAGAGGGGTAGCAGGAGAATGGTATGGCCGGGAGAAGACATAGGGGCTCTCTGGGTCAACACCCACGTTGGGGCTGGTTTGAAGAAGCAGGTCCAGGCAGGACTCACAGTGTGGCGGGAGAATAAGCGGCTGGATACGACCACGCTTCCCTAAAACACCAGCCCGCGGGAGTTGACTGAGGACCTGGCGCTCAAAGGGTGACAAGAGGGCTTCCATGCCAGAGGGGGAGCTGGTGCTGGTGCTGGTGCTGGTGCTGGTGCTGGAGCTGGAGCTGCTCTGTGGGGTGATACGGTTGCGGTAGTCCTGGATAGTGAGCTTGGCCACCTCACATTCACGGTGGCGGTTGTAGAGGATGAGCAGGGAGAGGCTGGAATGGCAGAGCAGGCGCCAGGCCTCAGCAGAGTGAGGTGAGCGGGTTAAAGACAGGAAAGAGGAGTGCTGCTGGCGGCGGAGGTACAGGACCAGACAAGAGAGGGAGGAGAGCAGCGGTGACATGTGATGTCTGTGTGTGCTGGAAACACAGAGAGAGAGAGAGAAATAGCAGTTGTAATCACGAACCACCCAACAATGTTACCAATAAATATGTAATGGGAACAAAAGTGTATCAGAGACAACCACACCTTACAATCTCTCCATTTTTCTCCTCTGGCACATCTTCTTCCCCTTCTGCACTAAGCTCCAGATCTTCATCTGGATCTATATCTGGCTCTGGAGTGGGAGGTGGAACCAGTTCCTCTTGACTTCTTGAGCTCTCCACCTCCACCTTCTGCGGCTCTTCTTGCTTTTCTCTCTTCATCCTCCGACCCCTTCGGGGAGTAGACGGGGGAGGTGGTGATGGACTCTTTACCCGAGACACCATCGGGGGTGTAGGGCGTTTTGCCGCGGGCGGTGGTAAGCTTGGCCCCTTCTTGGCGGCTGCAGGTTGAGCTGAAGAAGGCGGTGAAAGCGAGAGGGAGAATGAGACGGCACCTGTGCTCGAGCGAGTCGCTGGTGATTCCCTCTCCCTGGAGAAGAGAGAGGGCGGTGCGGGGTTTGAAGCGGAAGGCTGAGGGACAGCAAAGGAATGACTGTGAGAAGCGGCGGTGGAGGACGATGAGGGTTGAGGGTGTGTGGCACTGCCATTTGAAGAGTTGTGCGTGTGGAGGTGTGCCAGCTCCATGGCTGTTCTGACCTCAGGCTGGTTGGCGTGGTGTTTCTCCAGGTGCCGTGCCAGAGAGCGATAGTGGCGGCCGCAGTACGGGCAGTGCTGCCGCCGGCTCACTGTGGCACCGCTGGAGCTGCCAATGTTTATGTTAATGTTATTGTTGATGTTGGTCGTCGGGGGTGCCAGAGTGCTGACTGGGGGCTGGGACTGGGATCTGACTGGGGGTGCAACAGGTGCTGGGCGGGAAAAGGAAGAACATGGACGCCCAGGTCCTCTGGTGGAGGTGGGCGCGCTCTTCTTCTTTGAATTGACAGCAGCTGGCAGCTTGCGCTTCTTGCGGCGGCGCAGCATCCGGCCACGTATTTCTTCAATTTCCTCCTCTTCATCATCGTCATCATCATCGTCATCTTCCTCCTCTTCGTCCTCCTCACGATCAGAGTCACTGGGTTCAGAGTGGGTGAGTGGGGAGGATGAGGGTGATAATGACCAGGAGGGGGTAAGGTAATCAGACACAGAGAGGGACAGTGGGTGCGGACCAGCCTCATCCTCCTGGTGAGAGACAGATTTCAAATTCAAACCAAACCATTAGCTCAACATGTAGCTTCATTACAGGATCTACATTTTCATTACACTTGAAGTTAAATGTTAATAGCAATTTTGTTGTCCACAAATCCTGTGTAAAAACAAGTAATGTGTCAGTCCATTTCACAGAATACTTTGACTTTCCTTCCCACAGGTTCCTACTGAAATCTCACAAATACATTGTTTTAAGATCATGTAGTACATTTTTGGGGACTATTTTCTCCCAAAATTTTGGTGCATGAGCATTAACAGCAGCAGGATTGTGTATAAAAGATCAACTCAAAATAAACTACAGCCTTTGGCTTCAAAGGCAACACCTGTTAAAATGATCAATTCATTGTTGGTTTTGGTCTTTTCATGGGATTTGTTGACATAAAAAAAAATACGGACTATCACCAGACTTGTCCTGTAATCGTTCCTTGTCCACTTTATCCCAGTTATCATCAAGTGAGTTGCTCACCATTGCATTCTCGCCCCAGTCCGTCAGGCTGTAGTCCACTGTGATCTCCTCCCCTTTGGCGATGTCTCGGATTGCTATGACAACCAGCCGCACCTGGGTCCCACAGTGGACCTCTCGAATGCGGCAGTTGGGTGGTGGATGGAAGAGCACAGGCCCCCGAACACCACTCGCCCCTTCCTCACCCAACTCTGGCACACTGAAAAATATAAAAATTATGTTAGCAAGATGGATCCCAGACCTAAAAAGCAGCAGATCACAGTGAACATGGTCAGGGTGCTCCTTACCAGAGCTGAGTGGGATCAGGCAGGTAGTAGGGACTGCCAGGTGGAGGGAGGCGGTCTTCTGCGCCCTCTGGGTACTGGCCATCACCTGGGACACAGTAGACAGTTGATTCTAGCATATTTTAACAGCTTCATCAACAACCACAGGCCTTGTGTTTCTCCTTACTACAATACACTCCTGAATAAAACATAGCACACTTATTTTCCATAAGCACCAGAGTGAATTAAAACCCCCAACAGCATGTGGCAAAGTGTGTGTGTGTGTGTGTGTGTATTTCTATATATACCTGGGCTGTAGCTGTGTTCTGACATGCTCTCCTCCTCCTCATCTTCTGTTACATACGCTCGGTCACACACCTTCACAGGTGTCCCCTTCCTTTTTCTCCCACACACGCGGCTGTAAAAACAAGACCAGGGCTTCGTTTAGCACAATGATACATTCAGACAAAGCAGTACCTAAGACTTTCCTGGAAAGTCTAAGGTATCTTAAGTATCCGGGTGGAAGGCAGCCCAAATGGAGCGGAGCATGTGATACCTGTTGCAAAGCAATGCTTCAATCTGATCACAGAGCCTTTCTATCAGGTGGATGACTCATCCACTATAACAATAACGCTATAAACTACTTGCAGTGGTGACCACGGTGTGTTTCTTCTACTTCAGAAAAAAATGTAATGCCTTTGATTTGACAGGCAACAAAAACAAAGCCATCTACAGGTGTTGCAATTTAGAGCTGAAACTATGAGTCTATTAATCAATTAATTGATCAACAGAAGAATAATCAAACTATTTTGATAACTGATTGTTTCATTGGTTTTGCAAGCAACAATAGTGACACAATACCAAATATTCTGATTCCAGATTTTCTAACGAGATGATTTCCTGCTTTTCTTTTTCAAATATAATTTCAAACTAAGAATTCTTGGGTATTCAGATTTTTGGTCGAACTGAGGATGTCATATTCAGTTCTGCAAAGTGATAGCCATTTTTGGTGTTTCATAGACTAAATGATTATCTGAAAACATAGTCAGCAGATTAATCAGTAATGACAATAGTCTTTAGTTGCAGCCCTAATTGAATTTATCTTGATGTAAGACAAGAAAAGGCAGCAAATCCTCACAATTAAACGTCTTTGGAATGTTTGGTGTCATTGTTTGAAAAATTACTCATAGATTGAATCAATTAATTTTTCTTTTTCTTTTGATTAACTCATCCATTCTAGCCCAATAAAAATACATTTTACTGCCTGTATAATGACCGTAGTCCAACCGCCATTCTTGACTTAACATTAAGTTACAGAAGAATTTATTCTAGCACATTATGTTGGTTTACTGTCCTTGCAACAAGTTTACCTGGCAATCCATGTGTAAATCAGCACAAAATAGAAGAGATGTGGTAATCACTGACCATAACTGTTCTTCTGTAAACAGACAACCGGTGTGGAAGCTATGATTTCAGCTATCTCGATTATCATTATGATTTTTAATCAAAATATTGAAAATGGCCCCACCCCTTTCTACAATCACGTCATAGTGTATAAGTGCATTTACACAAGAGTGATTGCCACAACAAAGCGTGCTTAAATCACTGAGTCTGGTGACAGCCCACTGTTTTCAGGTGCATTTTGGTGGTGGTCAGCAACTTTGTTTACTCAAAGCAAAACTAGCCACGAGTCATAATCTGCACCAGCTGAACAGTCAGGCAGCGTTGGGAGCGTGAATATACTGACATTGTTGAATAATATGTTCAGGGATCTGGAGTCTAAGAAATCAGACATACAGCAGGGATTATCGACAAGAGAGCAGATCACTGATCGGCGAGGTTACATTGATGATTTAGGTTGGGTGCATGCTAACATTAATGCTAAACTGTGGCTAGCCTGTTAGCTTCTAGCAGCTAACGTTAGACTTCTTTGCCGTCAAAACATCAAAAATGAAAGGCTGGTGATTAAATGCGAATCGAGGCGGGTACTGGAAGACGCGACCTCATAGGACACAACAGCTGTAACCAAAAAGCACTTCTCCGGCTACGTTTTCTGCAACATTACGGTGAAATCATGCACGCGAATAAAGGCTTCTAACGTTAACTAAACAAACGCGCACGCTTGCAGCGGCGCGTGCGTCTCTGGCTCTTGCATTTTGCTCACAAATCCCTGGTGAAAACAACCCCGCGCGGCGGCAAACCGGAGGCTCGCCGCGCTCACTCACCCCCGTGGCGGCGGTGGCTTGCTCCCATCCCCGTCGCTGTCGAGGGTCGGTGGCTCCCGGTAGTCAAAAGGCGACCGTACATTCTCCGCCATTAGGACTCCCTTCGCTACCTCTCGCGCTCCGGTAGATTGCACAACGCGCATGTGCACAACATCCTTTGGGGTTCTAATGGTAAAATGGGGTGCACCCACCTCTGAGGAAAGTAAAGGCCTATTATAACATCAAGCCTCATAATTAATGGATGCACAAGTTGAAAATACAGTATCGTAGCTATTCAGTAGAACGTGATATTTCATGCAATCACGAGGAAGTGAAAGTAAATCAATGCTTTGCTTTTAATCAGGGCAGTCTCCAGTGGTGGAAAGTAACTAAGTACATTTACTTAAGTATTTAAAACTGTACAGTACAGTGTACAGTTTTGAGGCACTTGTACTTTATTTGAGTATTTCCACTTAATGCTATTTAATACTACTACTCCACTAGATTTCAGAGGCGAATTTTGTTTTGTTTTTTTAACTCCGCTACATTTATGTGATCATTTTAGCTACAGTTACTTTTCTAATTAAGATTTTATCATTAAGATTTTACATTAAAAACACTGTTAAAAATTAAATTATTGGTTTCTAACCATTTTCGCACATGACAAGTTAGTAAAATACAGTGTCAAGTTGGGGATCATTGTCAAGTTTTTAGCAGTTTAAATTTCTCAGAGGGTTTAATAACTTTAATTATCCTAAATTTCAAAGTCAAAGATTAGATAAACATCTCAGACACCCTATCTCTAAAACCAGTGGTGGAATAAGTATTGAGATCCTTTACTTAATTAGAAATACCAGCACAATAATCCATTACAAGTCCTCCATTCAAAATCAAAGTAAAAGTAAACACAGTTACCACAGCTGTCAAATAAATGTAATGGAGTAAAAACTACAAAAGTTCAGTTTCCTTCCTGTCCCTTCTTTTCCCTTACTCCTATTTTCCTTCAACCAAGAATGCAATATTTCCAAAACCTTTATCGACCTGAAATTGTTCCAGAATACAGAAAACAATTGACACTGAGGGAAACATCCAGGGTAGTGTTACTGCTAATGGTACCATAGGGATAAATCTTTTTCTTTTCTAACTGTTATGTATAGCTTTCTCATTGCTCCCGTTTGGCCCTTTCTCTCTCACAACATGGGAGAAGTACCTTTGCTGTTGGATGTCGATCTTAAAAAATGGCCTTGGAGATTCGCCCATTATTTCATCATTAACTTTTTACATCTAATATGCAGCTGCATTTTCCCCACCTCAACTTGAAGAGCAGACACAGGAGTTGTTCGAAAGCACCACAACAAATTCTCAAAGCTTGAGTTTGAACCACTTCCGTTAATGAGGTTTTTGTTGCTGAACCATAAGTAATACACGCATGGTCTAACACGGATCTACACAGAGCTACAAAAATATTTTTATTGCAAATCTTCTCGTACCCCATTCTGACCATGTCATGCCCTGATGAGTACCGTCATCTACCATCTATGTTCATGATAAGTCTGTCCTGATTCCGATTTGAATAAATATATCAAAGTCTTTAATCCAATTATGTATTCTACCTGCTATTCCTATCCTACTTAATTTCATCATTAATCCCTCCTCCCAAACATAGCATATGCCTGTTCTACATAAAAAACTGCCATTACAAATTCTTTACTAATTTGAACTTTCTAAATCTGTTTTCTGACAAATAACAAGGTCCATGGTTCCTCTACCACTCCTAAATCCACTCTGATGGTGTGACAGAATTCCTCTACTTTCCATATAACATACTAGTCTTTCTGTAATATTTCTTTTCATTATCTTTCCTATATGTGACGTCAGTGCTATCGGCCTATTGTTTGTTGGACTTGATGGGTCTTTCCCTGGTTTCCTGATAGGAATGATCACTGCCTCTTTCCAACCAGTTTGAAAGTTCCCCACTTCCCATACTTTATTATATTACAAACTTAGCAGCTTCATAGATGATAAAACACCTAAATGCTTATGTAGTAAGGCATAAAAATGACAAAAGTCATCATAGTATAGTAATACATAAAACCTCCTGTTATAGTATGGCATAAAACGTCATAAAAACATCATAGTATGTTAAGACATAAAAGGTCATAAAAATGTCATAGTATGGCAAGGCATTAAACCACATAGTATATTAAGTTATGAAAATGCCAAAAAACATCATAGTATAATAGGGCATAACAATGGCAAAAAAAATCATACTACAGTATGGCATAAAACATCATTAAACAATTGTAGTATAGTAAGTGTGACAACTGTCTCCACCTCTGTACCTGTTGCTTCCTGTGTGTGGCTGCTTCCTTTACAGGTACTAGAGGTGGGTGTGGCAAAGGATTGTCAGTACCTGGGCTCATCAGCAGACCTGGCACACCTGGGCCCTGTGTGCTTGTGCTTTTAAAACCATGTTGGAGCTCAGTTCTGGTTCTCTCTCCTCCTTGAGGCACCCATTTGGTTGGCATTTGGTTTGTTGTTGTTTCTTTTGCTGCACCATTCAACATTGCATTTACACTCTTCTTCACTCATGCACCCACTTACACTGCTGATTTTACAGATTACTCATACCATTGTTAGTTTAGGTTCTTCTTCTAGATTTATTGTCTTCTTTCTTTCAATACAACATTTGTTATTTGGCTTGTTTGTGTGCATCTTCCTCTTTTGTCATGGCCGTGTGGCCCGGTTTGTAACATAAAGCATAGAACGACATAGTATAGTAAGTCATAAAACTGCCAAAAAACGGCATAGTATGGAAAGGCACAATAAACAACATAGTATAGTGAGGGATACAAATTTCAAAAAACCTCATAGCATAGTAAGACATAAAAAGTCAAATAAAACGTCATAATATGGTAAGGCATTAAACGACATAGTATATTAAGGCATAAAACGTTAAAAAAGTCATAATATGATAAGGCATCAAATGACATAGTATAGTAAGGCATAAAATGTCAAAAACCATCATAGTATATTAAGGCATAAAAGGTCATTACAATGTCATAGTATGGCAAGGCATCAAACAACATAGTATAATAAGTCATAAAAATGCCAAAAAACGTCATAGAATAGTATGGCATGAAATGTCATAAAAACATCATAAATGTTAAGGCAAAGACAACACATCTTAGTATTGCCCTCTTAATTTCTTTCGAAGTACTACACATGTACTCTTAATATCATCCCTTCCCTCAAGAAGTCCAGGATGAGGTTATCTTGTCATTACGCTTCCTCTCTTCTCCTCCTCAGTCAAGTTATCAGGACTATAGATTTGAATAAGTGCCTTTGCTTTCATGTCTACCTTCTCTTCATACATACATTCCTGCTTCCTTCTCCATTTTCAGTGCTCGATACTGCCGCCCCCTTCTGATTGGCTGATTAGCAGCTTCTAGTAATGTTGTTTTAAACTTTTTTTATTTACATCTAGTGTATGGCTTTCTGTCTCACATATGTAGTTAAACACTTCCCATTTTGCACTGCTAAATACACACTTCCCATATATTTCTCATTGTTTCTTATTTATTTGTAACACTAGAAAATGATCACTCCCCACTGATATTTCTTCTGCTACATCCCACCCACATATCCCCACTGAACTTCTGGATACTAAGGTT
The DNA here is from genome assembly GCF_002814215.2 of Seriola lalandi dorsalis. Lineage (NCBI taxonomy): Eukaryota > Metazoa > Chordata > Actinopteri > Carangiformes > Carangidae > Seriola > Seriola lalandi. The sequence continues at coordinate 445,674 of NW_019525471.1, read as the reverse complement.
AAATCTAGCATTAGAAACCTGGCGATCTAACAAAGTGTTTCTTGTGCGCACTTTAATCTATTCCTGATTTTCTTTGCACTGATCCAGGCAAAATTATTTCTTCTTTTCTCCCTTTCTCTCACTACCTTGTTTTATCTCCATGCTATCATCACTATCAACTCTGTCAGAATCTTCCCACTCTGGTCCATTCACAAGACTATTGTGTACAGCATTTGAATGGAATTACTAATTACTTATAGCTCTTTCTAGGAAATTTCTGTGGAAATTATTAGCACATTGATGAGAAATAAAGGCCATTGCCAACAAAATACAAGGGTTAAGATTGCGTTTAATTTTCAATGCACATCCATTTATTTATCACAGAGATAAAAGAAATGCATGACATTTAGAAATTCACAATGCCAGCAAGTCTGGAAGTCACAACTCATTCACGCAGTGACTGTGTATGCTGTGTCAGGCCTTTAACACCACAGTGAATTTGTTGTGGTGCCATGTGTTTGATACTTTTTGCAACAGACAGTACAATCCTACCATAAAATATTAGTCTAACACAGAGGTCCTCCAACATTGTTTAGCTTCCAAACGAGGGTATGGCAGAAACAATTTGAGAACCACTGCTCTAATAGTTCAAACTTGTGAACAGTGTAGCAGCACATTCAAGTATGACATCAGGAGAGAACTTGGTGATCAGAGCAGCACACATGACACTTGATCATCACAGATTGTGCCAAACAATAAACTATACAAGCATTCAGAATATGAAAACATGAAATATGATATGGAATAATTTAGATTAGGTATGCTAATAATGTGGTACATTAAGAGCTAAAATTACCTATTAAAATAGCAAAGGGTTACAGATTCAGCTGCACATCAGTCACAGTTTATCAGTCATGTATTTTTGGCTACATTCTAGCAGTTAGTAGATTTTGGAGTGTTATGAACAGCAGATATTTAGTCATCAAAGGTCAATCCACTTAAATAAAATAAATTACACACTGTATACAAAAGAAGACATTTTCAAACAGTCTAACTCTGCCACTGCAAAGCAAAGCAAAGCAACCTTTATACAGTTTAAAGTCTGCACTCATTTCTTTGTCAAAGGAAATAGCAACTGTGGCAAACCAGAGGTCATTTTAGCACTTGCTGTGGAAATACCAATGTCTGGGAAAAGCTGTCTACTGGGCTTTATTAAAGGAGCTTAGTTGTGATTTTAGTTAAGCAGTACATTTTAACCTCTAGTGTTCACAGACAATATTCCACATTACTTCATATTTAATTTGGAATAAGTAAAAGGGAAAGCTGGCTGTTAGTGTTGAGTGAGTTCATAGATGTTGTTGGATTTAAACAAAAGAAAATTAGATCTCCTCTGTTCCTTCCCTCTCTGTATGTAAGACATGGAGGGTCTGCACTGCATGGTCAGCCCAGTGGATTAGCTCCATCAGCACTTGATAGGTCCACATTTTGAGGCCAAAAACTCCCCCTGCACCATCAGTTTCCTACACAGAAGAGAGAAAGTCAACATCAAATGCCTTTCATTATACCGAGATACAGTACAAAAGAAAAGAAAAGGTGTTTATTGGATAAGTAAGCTAACGTAAAAAGGTGTTTGTGTTAACCTCACACAAATATACATTTTATAAGCAACTATCTAGTCTCATCGTGCTACGTTAAAAGTTTGAGAGCTAGGGGAGATCCAGCAGATATGGAGCAGCAATTCATTTGAAGTCATATTTCTGTCCACTTGATGTATGCAAGTCCTATACTTTTTAGCTCTAATGTTGGTCTCCACCAACTCCTAGGAAAAATATCTGGCTCTATAGCTGCTAAATGTTCCACTATGTTCACCAGCTAGTCTCTCACTGTATCTCTCTGCTGATTGGTGCTGGGCAAAGAGCATACAATGGGCTTGCAGAACCTTTTTGTTGAAAACTGCTGTCTGCTGCAAACAAAAACAACATCATGGAAGCCATGAGAGTGAACCAAAACAACAAAACAACAAAACAGTTTGAAAGATGCTAAAACAGAGTTGGTTGATAATTCTCTGTGGGTTCATCACTACTAGTGACACCTTTTGCATCATTTAATCTATTGTTAATAAAGAAATATTGATTACAACACAGTTAAACTGCTATATCTAGATTGAGTTAATTATATGAATCTTTGTTCCCAACATCAGCCACATTTACATAATGGTGTTAATCATGTAATATAGGGTTTAGTCACAGCCTTGTTGAAGCTTTAAATTTTCCATTTGACAATTATGTTATTAAGATGTCAGAGACCAGGTAGCTTGGATATCCCCTGCTTTGTGGGGACCTTTTGTGCTGAATGCTTGTGTCAGATCTGATATAGTTTAGCTAATTGTAATGATACCATAATAAATGCATGTAACTTAAACATGTAGGTGACAAAAATGTATTTCATGGAGAAAAGGAGGGTTTCTTCTCACCTGACTGACAAAGGGGCTGTATACATTTACACTATTGTCTTTTTTAGTGGTAATGACGCAATGTTAAGTTATTGTTATGTAATTTGTTATATAAAAACAAACATATTTTTAAAATACTGATAATGCACGACCCTTTCTTCTGCTTTCCTGTGTTCAATTCATTTGAATTTGTCATATAAATATGTTATTTGACAGTATAGTGAACTACATTTAATACTGCAACTATGTAACTGGAAGATGAATGCTACTGATGTTTGATAAATATCACTTTCTCGAAACCATATGAGAGGAACGCTAGCTAACTAATTATAACAAATACTTTACCTCATTACACTGGTGGTCAGGGGTGACTTCCAGGGTCTTGTCCTCAGTCTCAACCAAATCTTTGGTGCTGTGGAGCAAGTGCTCCAGCCGGACTTGGACGGTCTTCCTCATGGTCTCATAGTCGCCCTCCAGATCACCCCATTCCTCCACCTCCTTCAGGATGACACAGTGGAGCAGCCCCAAGCACCGCCGCAGAGCTGAATGCAGCAACTGCACCTTCTCCTCGGTGCTGGGCTCCTCCGAGTCCGGGGACAGGGACACGATGCGTCTGCCGTCTGGGGTGTGGTCCACTAAGAAGGTCTCCTTTGCTTTCTGGAAAGGACGAGAAATATAGATCTTTTTTTTATGACTGCAAAGCAGACAGATACAAGGTGCTACTGGCCTTGTACTTGTACCTTTAATCTTATTCTAGATCAATTGCAAATTGAACCCAAAGTGAAAATCGCATTGATTGTATTGATTAATTAAAATGTACTCTAAAAAGGAAGATGAGGCACAGAAGCATGACAGCAGGAAAAAAATCCAATGCACTCTATCCATTAGGGGGCCCCAGGGAAATGGGGAAGAGGTGGGGGCGTCTTTTAGTGTAATTACGCTCTGCACCACAGCATCCCTTCAACAACACACAAGTGCATAGTGGTGCATATTAAAAGTATATCCAGTAAAAGTCCCACATGTAATTCAAATGCGACAGGTAGCTAGCTGCCTCACAACAAAAACATGCTCGCAAAAGCCCCAACTAACGGGAACGGGAGTGTATCCCACCGCCTGACGAGTATGAGGTAAGCATAACGAGTGTGCAAACTGATAACTCACATATAGCTGGAGCAGATGAGTACATTCGTGGTGCAGTAGACGGGCGAGAGCCACCGCTCTCCCCGTTCGCGACCGGCCAGTCACCGGCGCGTCCAGCACGGTTATCGTCTGCTCCTCCTGCTCTGCCATTTGCACTCCAGCCCTGTTTATATAGGTGGGTTAGCCGCGAGCTGGATGAAGACCGAGTGGAGAAATATCTCCCTCCCCTCCAAGGTCGTAAATATTGGCACAGAAACAACGTGTCGCGGAATCTTTTTTGGATACTTCAGCGGTTTGAGCACGAGCCGAAGGTCCTCACAGCGACTGTCAGTGCAGCGTGTTTATGTCGGTGTTCATGTTGGCATGCACGCGACCAGAGGGGATTTAATTGGTTCCGCAAGCCACAGGGGCGTTTTTAGGGGGACGCACAGGAGGGCCTTTTTTGTCCCAAAAAACGTCACCGTGTGGCCCACCCATCCTTCCGCAAATAATAAAAACTCTCATTATTGGGGTAGTTTTTTTCAGCCACTGCAAGCTAGTATGGAAAACCACAAGGGGTGCAGCATATGATATTTCTGACCAATAGAATAGGCAGTTAATCTAAAAAATTGACACATACTGCAAACCACTTTTTAGTAAAGAGTACAGAGAACAAAAGCTCTGGTACCCACGTTTTGCATCGTCCCTATGGAGAATTATGATTAATTTTTTATGGAAAGATATTTTCCAGATTCATAATTTATGACATTCACTCATTTAAAAACATGTTTAGAAAATGTGTTATTTGGAATCTAAAATTTTTATCAACACATTGACAAATATAAGGCAAAAGTGAATTTAGTTCATTTAAAATTGGCAAAATACCGTATCCAAAAAACTACATACACCTTTTTATTACCCTGCAATCACACCCAGTCTTCTCCTCAAAGAATAATAAAGTTATTAGCAATTACATTTTTGTTTGTTTTTTTGTGGATGTTTTCATGTAAATACACCATCCTGGCCATTGTTGTAAATAAAGTTGGAATAAAAATATGTAATAGAAATTTCGTTTTTTGTCAGATGAAATAAGTGTAAAAATGTAAGATTCTTAGTTTACGTTTGTAAATGCGGGATTCCAGTTTTTTTCTGGAATTTTCTAAAAACACTTATTCACTTTGTCATTATGTATTATTGAGTGTAGATCGATGGGTAAAAATGTCAATTTTAATCATGTACATGTGAATCTACAACACAGTAAAGTGTGCAAAAAGGGAAGGGGTCTGAGTACTTTCTAAAAGATAAGTAAAAGTTAACTGAAGTCATTTAGGAGCAGTATTTGTGTTACATAGTTTGTCCACCAGGGAGCACTGGAAAATAAATTTTCAGCTTTATAATTACAAGCTTTAATATGTAACCAATTATAAACAACTATGTGCATCTTCTGCAATAATTTACTAGGCTGCTTTTCATTCATCTCCTGTTCTCCTGTATTCAGAATTAGGCATTTGCTTAAATCTGACATAAATAAAAATCATACTGATTCGTAACTAATTGATATTGAAATGTGTTGTTTCTAATAAATCAGTAACTTTTGAATCACCTTGTTTAAATGATTTGTCCAAAAAAATACTTCTACTCAAAGACTTCAGAACATAATTTGTTTATTATAGTTATTTTGGACACATTTTCTGATAAATTAAGATTGGAAGCTTATGAGTACTCAGTAGTAGTGGCAGTGTACAGAGGTACATTTTATTATCTAACATTGCTTCAAGACAATTGCTGACAAAAAAAGTCAAAGTGGAAGGTGAACAAATACAATCAAATGAGGAAGGTGATTTTGATCTTTTCTTTACAAAATGTGGGAGACACTTTGACATGTCACAGTAGGAAAAGCACAGCTGTAAATAATGAATAAAAATAATAATAACAATAAAAGATGACTGAATTCCATTTAACTGCTTCAGCTCACTGTCAGGGATTACTAGCACACCAGCAGAACCAAATCACTGATAATCGATAAAAACGACTTATTTTAGATTTTGACTGTAATCTCTTCTTGTCAAACCTCTACTGACAGCAAAACAAGTTAGATTTGTCTCAAGGTCCAGACTAAACATTCAATACATTTCAATATGTCTTGTATTATCTTACACCAAAGATTCTTTTACACAGAGAACCTAATTTGGTTGTAGTTGTTGCTGAAGTTTTAAGTAACTGTAACTACTGAAGTTAACCTCATTATCTCAAAGACATTTGTCAATTTACCTTGCAAAACAGATGCATATAAACAGAACAGGGATACTATGGGAACATAAATGTAATTTTAGAGTTTCTTGTACATAATGCACAATCATCTTTCAGTCTAACATACACACGTATATACAAACACAAGGTGATAAAACAAAAGTTATAAAATATTCATTAAGTGGTAAAATAAGTAATGTACTCTATAATATTACAAATTATACTCCCTGATATGAAGTAGCTCTGTAACTGAGAACTGTATGCAACTACTATGTTATACTCCATGGAAATAAATTCTGTTATTTCAAATATTTATGTCAGTTTATGAACTTTTGACATTTTCTTCAGTCTTTTGTCCCTTCATCTTACCCTCTATGAAGTTCCTCATTCTCTATTTAGATTAAATTATCTCCATGAATCTCAGCACACTGTAACAGAATCTGTCTCTCTCCTTCCCGCTCCCAAACAATCCCCTCATCTTCCTTCCTCCTCTCCCTGTTGCTCTCCCACATTATTTCCCCGACATCCTCATGACTGCTGTCCACTATAACCCTCTCCCACAGCTCACCCTCCCCGGGTATCTGTGCACCTTCGTCAGCCTCCCTACCCCACTGCGTGTCCTGCTGGGGAGCCAGGGTGGCGACCGAGCTCAGGGTTAGGAGCGTGCTCTGGGAGTCCGCAGTGATCATGGATGTGACAGTGCTGGCAGGAAGGGTGGGGAGTTGGATGAGCTGGGGGTGGCTGGTGCTGGGCAGGTGAGTGGAAGAAGCAGTGGTGAGGTGCAGCAAGGTAGGGGCTTGCTGCTGGTGTGCTACCTGCAACATATGATGTGTTGGCAGTTGGAGGAACTGGCCTTGAGATACATCTAACTGAGCCTGTTGAGCGAGTGGGAGCACAACCTGCTGCAGTGGAGTGAGGGTACCACCCACCACCTCCTGGCTCTCCGGGCTGACAGAGGGCCGGTCAGGCTGGGTGAGCACTGGGACAGTCTCTGTTAGCGGGGTGGGGCTGCTTCTTACTGAACCTCCATTAGCTGCTAAGGCTTCAGCTATGAGCACCTCGGGGTGGCTCTTGGCCTTGTGGGCAACAACAGAGTCCTTTTTCTCAAACTTTTTGCCACAAATAGAGCAAGAGAACTGGTAGGAGGCTTCTGCATCATGCTTCTTCATATGCCAGTTTAAGGAGGCCTTCTGACGGCAGGTGAAACCACAGATCTCACACCTGCCACAAGGTGGAGACAGAAAACAGGTTATAGTCCAAACTGATCTAAAGCTCAAGTTTCATCTCAGACCCCTTTACCTCCAGTTTCACTACAAAACTTGGATATTGGTCACAACTTCAGCAGGGTGGAACAGATCATTTACACCAGGTACCCTTATTGGATTATACACTGGAAATAAACAATAATATCACATAATAAAATGACCAACAAAGACAGATAAAATGATTATCACAATAATACCAAAATATTAATATCATAAAAATTAAAATCCTATCACTAATTATGATGCAATCCCAGCAATAGGTACAATTAAAGAGGCTTTTCATAAAAAGGGTTTATAGTCTAAATCTTCATTCAACCCTGGATATACTGTAGTAGCCTATATAATGTATGTAATGCAACGCAAATTTTGCAGACTAAGCAGGATTCAATACTAGAGTGGTGTAAATACTGCAGTGACAGAAAGGGCTACAATAGTTAACAATGTGTTCAGCGTTTGATGTGTTTCCTATATGTTCTGTTAATTCTGACGAAAAATGTTTTTATTTAGCCTTAAAAAAACCCAAACATAAAACACATAACGATGGAGTGTCTTCATATAAGCGTACTAAGAATATCTGTAGATACCAGAAGCAGAAATAAATACAATTTATATTATATGATTATCCTAAAATAATCCATTCTAAATAAATAAGGAAACTGTTGTGCCTACTCACTGTATTGGCTTCTCTCCTGTGTGGATCATCCTGTGCACAGCAAGGTTATGGGAGCTCTTGAAGGCACGAGCACAGTACTCACAGATGTAGTCCCTTTGATCTGAAAGACAAATGACGAGCAGAACAGAAATTAAACTATCTGACAGGAAAGACAAAATATTTAAGTTTTTAAATTAAATAAACCATCTAATTTCTTCTCTTAACTTGGCATGTTCAACTAGGGACTTGAAGCGGCTCAGAATTTTCTTAATGAAAAGCAAATAAACATAAGGTATGCTGCCAGTCTAAACACTGCGTACATAAACATCTGTGCCCTATAACATCACCTGTGTGGTGTTTTGCGTGGCGCAACAGCTGCTTCTGCAGACGAAACAAGCGCCCACATGAAGGGTGATCACACACATAGTTCTTTTTTAGCAAGTGCTGGTATTTTATATGGTGCTGGAATAAAGAGATGACAGAGAAAGAGTCAGCAGGTTGAAGATACATTCACACTCAGTCCTTTAAAGATTAATCTATTTTTAATCATTCAAACATTAACATCAAGCTTTGCACCTTAAGAGAAGATCACAGATTAAAATAATATGTAAGAATATATCCGTTATATTCCGGTGGGTAAGCTAATATTCTAACTACAGTACAGTACAAAATTCCAGACAGTGCCTTATTTTTGGGGTTGTCATGGTTACAGCTGACAGGATGGCATACCTGTAGGTAGCGCGGGTGAGCTAAGACAGTACCACAGCCTTCCATTTCACAGCGGACATACTGCACTGGAGGCTTTTTCCTGTAACAACAAAAAAGACTACATTTTATAATAGTCATACTCTATCCAAATAACAAAGATATCAATAATAAATAACATAACAAAGATGTATACCTTCGTTTTGGCTGCCTAGGGGCTTTGTCATCTTTGGGCTGTCTACCTCGCCTAAATGAAAACACATTCAGAAGTTTAGTATGGATTCTGAATTGTCAAACAACACTTGTTTCTCCACACTTTGTTTCTTCATGTTTGACTGTGTGTTATCACCCAGTCTATCATCAATGTGCACAACAATCTTGATCAAAACCTACTTTTTAATGCCATTTCCTTCTTCTTCCTCTTCTGATTCCTCTTTTTTGACTTCCTTTTGTTGTAATGTTGTACGCTGCCTTGATTTTTCCCTAGAGAGTTAAAAGATAAGTTATTACTGAAACTAACATTTTAACATTCATTAAGAAAGGGCAGTGAGCTCAACATACGTCTTTGTCTCGGGTTTATAGTTGAGGTCATCTGGGTCATCTCTGAATGGATCGTCCTCGTTGAGAGTCACATCTGGATCTGCAACGCTAATGTGGACATCAACACCATACAGGCCACAATGAAATTCACTTTGGCAAATCAATGAGAAATCTAACATTTTCTGTGCTGCTCATTTCTTATGCAGAATAACACTCACTTGTCATTGCTTCCTTTCAAAGCGCCCGTTTCCTCTCCTGAGAAACAGAGATAATGAATTTCAGCTTGAGATGACTGCTGCATTTAAAATATTACAGTCTTATTGTCATGACATTTGTACAATTATACAGTTAAAAGAACGCAAGTCATCTTTTTCTTACCAAATGATGAAGCCTCCGTGTCTGCTTCAGACTTGCATGCTGTTGCTGATGTGGTGTGTGAGGCTCGGGTTGAAGATCTCCCTTTGCCCTTTCTAGATTTGGACCGCTTTGGTCTGGGAATGTGTTTGGATGCTGAGGGAGTTAGTGTGCCCATGTGTTAGTGACATATCTAATCATATCTCACAAGAACAAAATTCCTGCTTATAGATGATATGCATTCAAGTATGTATACCTTTTTTGACTGTGGATTTCTTGATGGCAGTTCTGTGTAAGAGAGGGTCTATAGTAAATAATAGCCAGGTGAAAGTCAAAATAAATCTGTAGTACAAGGTAATTATACAGATAGTTTTAGCTCAACTTTTCTTTGACAGTGAACAAGAACAGAATAACAAGAGCATTCAACACATTTGTTTTGGTTTCTATATCTGGTAATTCTATAGCTTTAAGAAACCCCACTGTTAAAACACATGGCCCACAATTACAGCCACAAGCCTCCTTACACTGCAATTTCACTGGAGCTTTTAACATGCCTCCTGAAAGTAATGCAGTTATGTGGATGCTATAGTCATGTACAATATAGTAGCTGGCATCTGTGCACGCACTTACTGCATGACAGGTGAGTTTTTGGAGCGTGATCCATTTCCAAGAAGCAGACTTGCAGGTTTTTTCTTTGAAGTGGCATTCTTCGACTCTAACGTTGTTCCAGCTAAAGCTCCTCTGGCTCGCAAAACACGCAAACAACCGCTGGCACTAGAACGAGAATCACAGGAGTCCGGGGAGGTCACTGCAGTTTTCCCCCGCCTTTTACGTCCTTCTCTCCCTCTGGACGGCTCAACCGAGTCCGTGGATGGTTTAGGGGCCTCCTTTGAGTCTCCGGTAGTCCCAAAACCAGGACGAGTACCCGAAACTTCGTCTTCCTCGGAGTCCATGCTGCGCTTATTGAACAGTTTCGACCCTTTTGTTATTACCTCGTCGTGAAAATAGATAATTTAAGATGAACGTAGAAGGCCCTAGTGGGACCAAGTTTTGTTAGCTCGGTCAAGAGTAAATTTCACGTCAGTACGCAACATTTAATTAGTTATCTGATTAATTAAAAAGTTACGTTGTACGAGGAATATAATTTTACAAACACTGAGGATTATTTACTTCTTAAAGCCATAGCAAACCTCATATTTCTTTGGCTGAGACGGGGCCTTTTTAAGATGCGTCTCCTTTAAGAACAGCAGATGGATATGCGAAAATATTACTTTTGGACCAACGGGCTTCCATACTGTTTACAAAGGACGATTATGGGGAATGTAGTTATAAGTAGACTGCTTCTATTTATGCATTGACTATTATGCAGTTTGCGCAACACCTATTAAAATTTGATCTATCTTGGTTATGTTTGTCCTATGAATAATTAAATTCTACTGTTAATTGTTATCATTATTTTCATACTTATAATCTCTTTCATTATATGGCACACAAAATTCATATCTAAAATAATTAAATACTGCCATTACCATTACTTAAGTTTTTTCTTCTTTCTTATACCCTCTTTCATTATATTGCATACATAACCCAAAGTAATTAAACACTACTAATAATTATAACTACTACTATTCTATAAAGTGTTTTATTTTATTTTTATTTAATTATGAGCCATTCATAAATTATATCTAAAATAATATCCTTATTGAACACAAAAGACAAATATCAAGTTTCCCACATTGTTCAATGTAGCATGTGACAACTGATAAAGACCGAGGTGTGGCTGGGTCAAAGCATGGCAGTAAAAATGATAAAACTAGAAACTGTTCTGAATGACAAAAATGTGGTAGAGTTAGGTGTGATACAGAACACGGAAGCAAATGAAGAAAACGTAGAAAGATCCTTGTTGGCTTTGTGCCAGTATTATGGAATTTAAATACTATAATTACCCTATTAATTAGGCAAAAATATGTGACTGCTTGTGGTTTTCAGGTTTGAGCACACCTTCATATTTTGGTTTCTGATTTGGAGTGACATGAAAGTATTCATAGTTGATTTTATGGATTGAAGCGGGAAACCTATTAATATGTATGTTTTAGCCCATTTATGACAAATCACATTACTTCTAGCTTCCACTACTGTGTAAAAAACTGTTTGTAAAAACCTGAAATTTTCTGAAGTTAGTTTCATGATTCATCAAAGTGATCACAGTTTCTGCCATTTACTTTTCTCATTGTTACGTTATAACTACATTGTATTGCAGCTGTACAGGCCGACTGAATTGAAAGGCTTGCAATACAGATTATGTCTTCTTCATCTACATTTCAGAGCATCTGTGGTTGTTAAGCTGGCATCGTGTAGAGGAATAGAATCTTTCATTTAAAGGCAGTGCCAATGCTGAGGTTCATTTGAAGCAAGGTCCTTGAGTATGAACAAATCAGTTATTGGATGTCCCAATTTTTATAGTTAAAGATAGGGCAGAAATAATTTTGCTCAGTGTTAATTACCTCAAACCTGGTCAGAAATCTTAGTGTAATCATAGGCTCAGACTTACATTGTAACATCCACATGAAAACAACAAAATCTGCCAACTTCATCCGACAATTAGAGGAAACATGTCTCAGTGAGGTGATTAAGCTGACTGAGAAAGTGGAAAACATCACTTCAGGTCTCAGATCCTGGAACTGGCTTTCTGTGTATCAAATGATTGATTTTTAATCTTTGATTTCATTGGAAAGTACTATGTGTATTTTTGTATTGTCTTGTTAATTTTATTTCTTGTCATATGTAAAGCACTTTGAACTGGCATGTTGTTGAAAGGTGCTATTTAAAAAAAATGGCTTTGCCTTAACCCTAATCTGCTCTGGTGGAGCTGCTCAGCGGCCAGTAGACCAGAATGTTGTTGCATGGTGTAACTTACAGCTATGAATGTGGTAGGATATCAGCTTGAACTTATTCATTTGGTCTCAACAAAAACTCACTGGTGTCAAGAGTGTGATGTGTCCCCCCATGAAGCTTGGATTGTTGCTGAACAGGCTGATCTCTTTTTACTCACAATTATCAACGAGGATCAGAACATATTTTCCTGTAAACTGAACTACTGTGAATAGAAAGGAGTGGTTAACGGCTCCCTCAAAACAAAACCTAACTGTCATTTTGTTATTTTTATCAAAGGAAAACACATAATGCTCATCCAAACAGGCTCAGATGTCAGACTAATCGGGCTTACTATGAAAAATAACCAATTTGCACACACTGAAATCTTCCATTTTACTTACCTAAGAACTTAATGAAAAATTCCCTAACTCCCACACCCAGCATTACATTACAATGAACAGATTTTATTTCATGTTGTTTGTCACTGCTATGAGGTGGGCAGACAGGTGTGATTAAGGCTGAAAGAACTGGTTACATGAGACACCTTAAGATGGCTCTTCTTTTTTAGTCATGTTTATGCTTATCAGTGTACTGAAGATTCTTGCAAGACGTCAGTTTGATGGTGTTGAAAGGTGAGTAGTAGATTTTGTGACTCGCAGTTTCTACATTCTTTGAAACAATTTGGATGGAGTCTATATGTGCAAGTGAGATGTTTATCGTTTGAACTGAAAAGAAACCAAACAGCATTAATGCAGACAAGAGAGAGAGAGAGAGAGAGAGAGAGTGAGAGCAAGAGAGAGACAGGGAGGGGCAGACACATTCCAGCCCACGGACATAACGTACATAAGCAAAATCCCATCTTGTCATATTTGAGGAAGAACGACAGTGACGAAGTGATTGATAGTCTGCAGCTTCGACTGTTTAAACAAAGCATGTTTTTATATGTCTCATGACTCTCATGAATGACTTCAACATTATTCAACGTCTCCTGAAAAGTTTTTTTTCCCAGCTTATTCACAGTTTTCAGGTATAGACAACTTAGCTGGTCACTTAGGGGACACCACCAGGAAAAACCCTGGTCATGCTTAACTAAGCACCTGACACTATCCCACAGTTCATTTGCTCACATAGCTGTGCGTTTAGATAATCAACTTACTTACGTTCCATTCAAACATTATAATATGATCCATTGCGGGATAAGACTCAAAAGTGCGCAGAGCAACTCCAGTCATGTAGAAGTCCATAGCAAAAGTTCTTTCTTCCTGATGTGGTTGTTGAAATCCTGTCCAGACCTGTAGTGGATCCACACCAACATTCTCTCTCTATGGATATTATAGAAAATACAACAGAATATATGCCCTTAATGCAGAGTTATTAAGCTGTAAAACATATAAAGTAAATTGTATAAAGGAGGAAATAATACTCATAAATAAAATTAAAATAATATTAAATCATAATCGTGGTCAGGAGATCCACAAGTGACAGTTTAATACTTATAATACCTACACCCAGTACAGAAATGACAGAGACAGTCTCAATGAATGATTACAAAAGGGGCTTTATGTTGGCACATAAATCAGAGGCCAGTTTGAATGCTGGTTGTTTACTTGGATTTATCATCAACCAAAGGAATACAATACAGTATAATCATCACGCATCATTGCAAAAAATACTGGCACAAACAGAAAAATAAATAATTAAATACAGTACATAGTGGTGGTTGATCGAGAAGTCATATTAAAAAACAGAAGTGCATTTGTGCCAGTGGGGGAAAGAATGTAATCTACAACACATCGTCTCATGCTTTTTTGAAACTGCGTACACATGGATCACACAGACTACACTTACTCAGACGTATGTATGCAAGACACGTAGAATATGCTGTTGTTGGTATAAGGTGCTTGGCTTCAAACAATAGGAGGCAAATGCCTTGAATCTGTTGCTTTTTGGCTTTGTTTTGTTATCAGATATACTTGCTGCTCATGGATGCCAATCACTTGCCACCATGAAGTGTGGAAATATTCTAAGCCTTTTGACAGGGGAGTCAGGTGACATGGCATGAACTGTTCCATGACATGACTAACTATATGTATATCCCACCTGATGTAAGACATACCAGACGTATACCAGTTTCTAGAAAGTACAGATAATACGATGATATATATTGTCCTTCTCTATCTTCAAAAATCTCCTGAAGGCTCATCTCTTCCAACGGCACCTCCTTTCCTAACACCTTTAACACTTTTTAACACCTTTAGCACTTCTTTACCTGATCTCGTAGCACTTGAATTAGATTGAATAGATGTAGAACTAGGTAATTACACCGAAGTCTCCTACTGCACTGACGCTTTAGTTTTGTCCCTCACTTGTAAGTCGATTGGAATAAAAGTGTCTGCTAAATGAGAATATTCGAAGCATCCCAAAAAGGAAATCACTTGGAATCAAAAGATTAAACTGGATTAAATTGATGGATTAAATGGGTTACTAAATTACAGATGTCATTTATCACTAAATAGATGTAATTTATCACTAATGTTATTTAACTTAAGTATTTGAATTATTGTGTAAATAAATATATGATGATAGTGCAGCTATAGTGCATATTGTTTCATTTTTCAAACACAAGAACACTAATGTGGGGGCAGAAAAAACAACATTAAATACTTACAAATTTGATCACATAAGTACATATATCAAAATGAACTTAATAGAAATTAACTTTAATTTCAGTTTGACTTTAATGTAAATTTCTGCTATTGCTTATGAGTAAAGGAATGTTGCGTCAACAAATGTTTTGACTACTGCAGTGCCCACGGAGACAAACACATTTACTCCACATGGGAATACAACATCTAGCTCCAACAGGGAAGATGAAATGGTAGGAGCTTGAATAATGCCAAATGTAACTTGAGTCAAAGGAGAAACATCAGAAAGAGTGGAGGAAATAAATGCAACTTCAACAGAGGGAAGTGTCAGTAAAAATACTGCTACTGCCAGTAAAAGAAATCCTACTTCTCATGATCTCCCTGTGACTGCTCCCCATGAATCTGTCCCAACAGGTCTGTCACCTAATATTACTACAAACCAACAGGCTTCCAAATCATCAGAGGCAAACCTTAGCACCTTATCTTTTGTTGTATCTAGCACATCCATAGTGGTACATAATGTGTCAGGACTGTTAGACTCCTCAGCTACACTAATGACTCAAACTCATACTCATCCTGACTCTACACAAATTCTTTCAGCCTTGACTACAGCTCAGTCCAGCCGAACTCTGACAATGCAAGAGTTGACCTCCCCTTTACTAAATTCAACTGTGGTGGATACACCAGTACCCAGTGACACCTCTTCAGCACCATTACATGACACCCACACATTTACACACATTTTTGACTCATCCACCTACATATTTGTGACTGCCATTCCAGCCACACCTAAGGCCTCAGACGTCACAGATCATAGTACAGAAAGGAGCATTCCACATTTATCAGAAACAGATGTGCTTTATGCACCTACACAGAAATTCAAAGACAAAACACAGAGAGAGGAGCCAAATTTAACCTCCAACAAATCTGATGACGTGTCTGAGACAGTCATGTGACCCTAACCCATGAGACACAAACCACAGAATACATTGCAGTGCACAGTACATCATTTGCAGTTTCAGGGTCAACTGCAACACCAAATCAAAAGAATTCATCAGTGATAAATGTAATCTCAGCCTCAAATGTAGGTGCTCTCTTTCTAACAACAATATCTACAGCCGCAACAGCAACAGCAACCAAAACATCTGTAAAGACAGAATTAACCAAAACGTTGACACAACCTACAAACTCTGAAGCAGCACAAAACTCAACCCATTGGCAATACAAAATACTGTATCGGTGACAACAGTATCTGTTCTAACACAAGAGACAACTTCAACTCTGGAAAAATCATTACAAGCAATCACTTTGTCATCAAAACAAATTTCTGAATCTGCACTTTCAGTATCCACCGCATCACCACAACCACAGACAGCTGCATCAACCACAATAAACTCAACAACAATAACTTACACTGCAAAAGAGGAGAAATACAAACAACTTGTACACTACAACTAACAGAAATAAACCAAACCGATGTTGCAACAATTCACAGTACAACACCAATGCACGGCATGTCATTTACAACTGAGTCAACAACTCTTCAAACACAAGCCACAGCAGCCATAACATCAAACCAGCTCACCACAATCAACAACTCCTATACATACTACATCTTCTGAGAAATCGCCAAAACCTGCAGTATCGACAATGATTCCACAGGACAACATAGAATCTGTCAAAACACCATCATCTGTGGATCTGTGGAAACAGCATCAGACACAACCTCCCTATCAATGTATTTGGCAACAGTATCTACAGTGGCACCAACAGAGACACGACCAAGCCGCCAAGGACAACATTCCCAAACTCAAAGTGCCTGTACCAACAGATGGGACTCCTAGCCACAGTATAGGTATTCCTGTTCAAAGAAAAGTTAACAGCTATTTAACAGTTACACCAACAAACCTAACTGTGACTCCAGTACTGTCAGCAGTGCCATCCAGCTCTTTGCCATCACCTGGACTTGTGTCTCAAACCACAGCGATCACAGATGTTACCACAAGCTCAACTTCTATTGAGCCTTTATCATTTACCCCAGATGCCTCCCACCTGAATCCTGCCCAAGCCAACACAACCCAGCTACAAGTTAATCCTACTTATTTCCCCTTATTGGGGAGAAATATTGTGTTTTTTAAAATACATTTTCAAGATTTGTTGCTGTGAAGCCCCTTGTCCTGGACCACATTTGCTAAATATGGGGACTTGAAGGTAAGTGTTACCTGCTAAGCTAAACTAACCGACTGCTGGCAGTAGCTTCATATTCACCATACAGGTATGAGATTGGCATCAATCTTCTCAACGAACTCTGAAAGTGGATACGTGTATGTCCCAAAATGGCAAACTATACATTTAAAGTCGGTGATGGTATGATATTTAGTCTGTATGATGGAATACATGTGTTCTAGCTGTGTGCTTAGTCTTTATGCCTCATACGTTCAAGCCAGGTTGATATTTTAATTGTGTCAAGAAATTTCCTGTACTAAATTATATTTCTCATTTGATTTCACAGATACCAACATTGCCACCAGAAGTATACATTATACACCAAAGGCTTGAAATCCTTATTATTTGTAGATCACTGTTATGACCAGTGATCAATATTAATTGAGCCAATCCACACTCTTAATTCATTGTATAAGAGGAATGTGTGTAAAACTGATGGGCCGCTCACTCTCAGCTACTCTCAATCACAAACTAAGCAGATTTCCTGTAATGTGCTGTCACTGATGCAGCTGTTGTTTCTCACACTGAATGTTAGTTTTCTGAGCTCAGCTGTCCATTGATTATGTGCAATAGACTGTTAAGTAGCCTAAATGGTAACTGTCAAGGACAGAGTGTACAACCACAAATAGATATATCACTCAGCTACCAATGCCGTGAACAGTTAAAAAAAGGATTGTGAAAGTAAGTCGGGCACTGAATGATGTCTATAGTGTTTCCTCCAACATGTTTTTGGTGGTTATGCCAGTCATACTGCATTCTCTCTGTGGTATACATGTCTTCATCCACCTTGTCCTTTTTAAAGATAAGACTCAGGTCCTATTTTTAAACATAATGAAAATACAAAAAAAAGCAAAACCTGCTGCTAACAAATCTACTGTGTGGTTGAAATTGCAATAAAAGAGATTTATTGTTTAAAATTTATTTCTTTTATTTCTCTGGCTCTGTTTTTTTTCCAGGTTCTATTGCCATCTAATCCCCAGTTCAGTTATGGATTTCATTATTTCTTTTATTTACTGAATTATCACATTTTTAAGGCTCACTGGGATATTTTGTCTGACATGTAAAATTTAACAAATACTCCATCGTTCATAATTTTTACCTAATAATAATGGATATATGCCTTTAACAAATCTTGTGTATAATTTGATGTGCCTTGACTTTTCTTCCATGTTGAAATTTGTTTATTGACTTTATCATTCTGATGTTTTGTGATGTTTTGTTACCTTATCTACCTGCACATTGTGTGCTTATTTTTCTTTTCTACTTAATGCTGTTGTTTATTTTCTTTTTAAATATTCTGGCACCAATACATCTGCTGTTTGGAGCACTGTATTTACACCCTGAATAAACTTGATTATTTATGCTTATATATACTGTGTCATACTTTGTCACTATTTATTCTTTTTCATTTTCTTACTTTCTTTCTGTGGAGTTTGTATTCAGGTCATGTTGAAACATTATTGTATGACAGTATTATGTATATGATTATGTATATCCTATAATTCCATGAGACACTGTTAAATATCACAGTATGGTCTTATTGTCCTGCAGATGTTGACTTTGAGGGATCTTTTACTTAAAGTTTTGTTGAAGCCATAAAAAGTGTTTGAATCTTGCAGTGATTCCTACTCACTAAAAAAGAATTTCACAAACTGTAAATGTCAACCTGAACACAGGGTGGGTCAATGATACATTTTACTGCTTATTAAAAGCATGATGTTGTTACTTTGCATTTGTATTCTTTCACTGTCATGTTTTCAACATAGAAGAGTGTGTTTAGTTGTCATAGCCGCTGTGGCGAACAAAGAAAAAAAGTGCAAACCAAAGAAACTAAAAATGTGTGGAAATCCACAGAATTCATGCTAAGTAGCAATCTCCAAAATTTGTTCATGTTACATCAATATGCAGGTAATAAAATGAAAGTATTTGATTTGATGAGTATAATGCAGCTCTACTAAGAGATAAGTTAGTTCACTTGACTGGAATGCATTGTGCTTTAGATTTTCAAAAAGGCTGAACCATGAAATAGACAAAGACCCAGGAGCTGTTTGGGCAGTTTTTTTTCCTGCTGTCATCCTTCAGTGATGTGTTGAAACATTTCCAGAAAATGTATGACCGCCTATTATGACACTTCCTTTTACTTTTCAGCAATATAAATAGACCTCAGCAAACAGGTGGCATCACACAAGATGTGCATTGGGGCAGCATTCTTAAGGAGCCTTTAAAATAAATTTAAAGAACATTATTAATAAAGTTAGAATATTGCTTGGGGTAAGTACATTTTTGTTTAATTAAATTCTAGATTTTACAGTTATTTTTATGAAATCAAATAAATTACTCTATACTTTACTATAACATGTTTTTGATTGCATGTTATGTACTATTTTGGCATTTCTTGTGAAATCTTGCTCTATTGGATTATTACAATGTGTTATCTTTGCTTCTAATCTTATTCAGATTTCATTCATCCTATAGTTATGATGAAAAAAAAATTAATAATGTATTGGTTCATGCAGGAACCATTTTTTTCCTTATTCCTTTCCATAATGAGGTCAGGGTCTGCTGGTTGTATGGCAAGAGCTAGTAAGGCTTATGACTCTTATGTGGAAAAAGAGTAATCTCAGTCAGCACATGTAAATACATTTTATATCATTTTTAGATCCATTAGACATTTTAAAATGATAAGAGTAACCTGTTTTAGTCTGAAATGTAAAGTACTGAAAAGCTGAGATTGCTATTAACCTTACACCAGGTCTTAAAGGCTGCTTTATAATTATGATACACATTTCTGATTTTTTATACATACAGTATGGAATTCAATAAAATACTCTACTCAGTCAAAATGTTATCATGCAAGAAATTATTTGTTTTACAGTGCTTTTCAGAGTTTTATTTCCATTGCATTGTTGGCTGCCACCTTTAGCATATTGTAATAACCAAAAGTCAGTTTTTGCGATACAAATGTTTGATACAAGATAAGAAACATCTACTCAGGGCACTAATGTGTAATGTTAAGATAAACAAAAGTGTGTGAAAGGAAATGCAATTTTGGTGACATTTTATTTCCAGTGTCTATATACTGCAATTTGAAATCAAGTATTAACTCTCAGAAAAAAAAAACATAAAACGTAAAAGTGCTAAACTGTGCATCGGTGCTAAGATTAGTCTTCATTTTAATTATAAAATTTCATAGTTAACATTCATAATTCAAACTGTATTCATGGAAATCCCTTTCATTTTGGCGGCATAAATTGACAATGTGATTTCTTTAATTGGGATTTAATTCCTGATATTTAGTTCTTTCTAAGTCTGCAGAACATCTTCCAGATGAAAAATGTCATTAATGCTGTGGAAAGTGGTCATTTAAAACAACTCACTGAACTTAATACATAAATGCTTTAATTTGAATTGTGGTCTTGAACTTGAAATCAAATTAAAAAATTACGTTTGCACATTCATAAAAATATGAAAGCATTTTAATTTACCCTTTTATACCACTTCAAGTACTTAATGTCTGTGTTTTTCCTCATAAGCTCTATAGAACCTAATACTAAACAAAATAACTTACCATTTACAAAACTATGAGACAGTTAATATTAAATTCTGATTAGCTAAGTGAAATTTAAAGGTTATGCACATTATAGTGGTCATAATTGCATAAGGTGTGACCTCTGTCGCTTGTAGATTCCTGTCTGAGGAAAACATGGAAAGTTGAGAGGATCCATTGTGATATATAATATGTTCTTTGCAAACATCTTTCTTGCTTATGCATAGACCAAAATAAGTACCATAATTGAGTTTCACATATCACTAATACGTGTCATAATAGTAATCATTGAAATTAGTAGTTACATTTGTGCTTACTGCTATGACAAAATATCAGCCTCAGAAGTAAAAATAGTCACTTTGTGAAAGGTAAGGCCAAGTGGTAAAAGCCACAGAAGAGTCCTATACCTACACCCTCATATAATATCTGTGAATTAGTAGTTGTAAAACCATCCTACTTTCAGCCCTGCTATGTAAAAACAAATCTAGCAGAGACATTTGATATGCTTTTATGTCATATATATATATGAGACCAAATAAATGATAAGGTAAATTATATGTGTATTTGAAATATGTACTTTATAGTGGTGCAATAAATTCTAAATCTATAGCTTACATTGCATCTCTGTTATACAGTCTTTAATTATATTCACATTTATGTACTGAACGATTACATTCTATGCTTGGAAGAGCAGGTGCCCTCTGAACTTTGAAGCAAAGGTGGTAAAAGAGCTTCTATGTTGTACAAATTACAAATCAACAGAACAATTTGTACATATGATGATTTACAAAGCTGCAAATATAGTTTAAATTGTACAAAATAATCAGACATTTTCATCATTACAAATTGAACATTAAGTGCATTAGGATGTTTGCTGTTTATTGTGTTTTTTGAGTAAGTCACTGTCCTGTCAAATATTGCAGGTTAAAGAGTAGACACAATGGGTTTTGGACCAGTCTTATCAAGTTTGCTGATACTTACAGGTAAGTTAGTGATTCTTGTAATATAGAGTGGAGGTGTTCACAGTGCTGTGAAAAAAATAGTGTTATTTTAAACATATTAATACTTATGTTCTTTAAATGTAGTGGCCATTGAGCTTGCTACTACACCAGTGGCTGCACAATCATCTGGAGCTTCAACAACAACTGGTGGCTCAACAACAACTGGTGCATCAGCTACAACTGGTGCATCAACCACAACTGGAGGTTCAACAACAACTGGTGCATCAACTACAACTGGAAGTTCAACAACAACTGGTGCATCCACAACAACTGGTGCATCAACCACGACTGGAGGTTCAACAACAACTGGTGCATCAACTACAACTGGAGGTTCAACAACAACTGCTGCATCAACTACAACTGGAGGTTCAACAACAACTGGTGCATCAACTACAACTGGAGGTTCAACAACAACTGCTGCATCAACTACAACTGGAGGTTCAACAACAACTGGTGCATCAACTACAACTGGTGGATCAACTACAACTGGAGGTTCAACAACAACTGGTGCATCCACAACAACTGGTGCATCAACCACGACTGGTGCATCAACCACAACTGGTGGATCAACAACAACTGGAGGATCCACAACAACTGGTGCATCAACTACAACTGGTGGATCCACAACAACTGGTGGATCAACTACAACTGGGGGATCAACTACAACTGGAGGTTCAACAACAGCCGGTGGATCAACTACAACTGGTGGTTCCACAACAACTGGTGGATCAACTACAACTGGAGGATCAACTACAACTGGAGTTTCAACAACAACTGGTGGATCCACAACAACTGGTGGATCAACAACAACTGGTGGATCAACTACAACTGGAGTTTCAACAACAACTGGTGGATCCACAACAACTGGTGGATCAACAACAACTGGAGGATCCACGTCAACTGGTGCATCAACTACAACTGGTGGATCCACAACAACTGGTGGCTCAACAACAACTGGGGTGTCCACAACAACTGGAGGTTCAACAACAACTGGTGGATCAACTACAACTGGAGTTTCAACAACAACTGGTGGATTCACAACAACTGGTGGATCAACAACAACTGGAGGATCCACAACAACTGGTGGAACAACTACAACTGGTGGATCAACTACAACAGGTGCATCAACAACAACTGGTGCATCAACTACAACTGGTGGATCCACAACAACTGGAGGTTCAACAACAACTGGTGGATCAAGTACAACTGGAGGTTCAACAACCACTGGTGGATCAACAACAACTGGAGGATCAACAACAACTGGTGGATCAACTACGACTGGAGGTTCAACTACAACTACTACTAATATACCTGTTACAACTGAAGCTCCCCAACCAGTTGTGGTTCTTGCAGCAAC
The DNA here is from genome assembly GCF_002814215.2 of Seriola lalandi dorsalis. Classification (NCBI taxonomy): domain Eukaryota; kingdom Metazoa; phylum Chordata; class Actinopteri; order Carangiformes; family Carangidae; genus Seriola; species Seriola lalandi. The sequence goes on along the minus strand of NW_019525471.1, from coordinate 422,708 downwards.
CTTGGCAGAACCATTTGTAGACGAACTCAATAATCGAACCAGCCCTGAATTTCAGGCTCTTGAGACAAGAGTTGTAAAAGTTGTGAGTACATTGTTGAAATGCATTACCTGAGTTTGCAATGGTTTTTGGATATGAGTTGAAAAATTTTGTATTTTTAATCTGTTAATATTTTTCTATTTGCTTCCTTCCCACAGTTTGATATCATCTACAGCAAACAATTTGGCCCTGTTTTCATCCGCACTTTCATCATTCAGTTTAGGTAACATTTTCATATTTGAGAATCCAACTGATTTTGCTTTACCTCCTGAGTTGTGGTGATCAATATTAAAGTTGTTAATGTTAATGATGGCAAAAAAAAAAAAATTACACATAGGTATAACCTAAGAATGTTAAGTGATATGTGCTTTTGTGATGCAGACCAGCTGTAGTCAGAACACGAATGGAAAATACTGAAGCAGAGGTGGGGCTTGAGTTCAACCGAACTAATACAACTGCAGGAATCCCACAGGCTGCTGATGTTGCAGACACATTAGTACAAGCTGTGAATAACCCCAACAGCACCTTTAATCTCAGTGTTGAAGCCAACTCCATCCAAGTAGTGGGTAAGTAAACAGTAGTCCCACATTTTACACTAATAGATATTAGAAAACAACTTTGTTGTCTCAATCAACATTGCAAAGATCTTTCTCAGTATGAGTTGTTCAAGGATGATTTCTGATATATTCCTGAATTTCATCTGAAAATAAGCATCCCATTTTTAAGTCCTACGACAATAAAGGATCGGGTTTACAGAAGTTTTTTCAACTTTGCATGCAATTAGACTTTACTGTCAAAGTTATTACCTATTCCTTGCTGGATGCCTTTTTAACAAATTGATTGGTTGACAAAGACCATACACAAACATAATTATCATGTCACAAAAAGAAGAAAGACTTTAACTGTGACTTACTATATATTAACACAAAGTATATTGTAATGTATATGTTATATGTAAAACAAGACCCTTTGGCTAATATGATGTATCCTCCATTTTTCTTCATATTTTTTCTTTTTAACAGAAAGAAATTCTACATCAAATTCAACAACAGCAGCGCCCACTGTGAATACTACAGCTACAATTGCTGCAACTACAACAACCATTGCTGGTGCATCAACTACAACTGGTGGATCTACAGCAATTGGAAATGCGACAACAACTACTACTAATATTACTATTACAACTCCAGCGCCCACTGTGAATACTACAGCTACAATTGCTGCAACTACAACAACCATTGCTGGTGCAGCAACTACAACTGGTGGATCCACAACAACAATTGGAAATGCGACAATTGCTGCAACCACAACCACAACAACCCCTACAAACACCACGTCAGTACCAGCAACGACTACAACTGCTGAGGCAGTCACAACAAGGCAGTTGACTTTCAGATCTGTTGGAGAGACATTTACAAGTGACTTGCAGGATACATCATCTGCAGCATTTACAAGTCGAGCCTCACTGATCAAGTCAACAGTAAGTGTTTTTATTAGAATGAAATTGAGCAAAATTAATTTGAAATGTTTTACAAGATGTCCATGATGTATTGGATGTATATAATGTAACAGTATTCTACTATATGCTATCTTTTCTTTTCATTTGTTTCATTTAAAGTCATTCTCCTTCTCTGCAAACATATTTTCATCATGATTATCACTCAACATCTGAACATAGTAAATTTACAATCAGAGAGTGACTTATTTTTAATTATAAACTGGTTTTTAAAAGAATTTAGTCTCATGCAAACATATGTCTAATTTATTATCTCAGTTTATGCTTTTAATAATTCCTTATATTCCTTATTCCTTATGAGATGAAAAAACAACATAAATCATTGTTACACATACAGCAAATAGGACACAGATTAAATATGGTGACATGGAAATTGCACTGGAATTTGGATTAACAGGAAGTAGAATGGAAGAACAGTGTTGTTGTATAGTCCTGATTAAATACCATAATTAAAAATACAAAATGCACAAGTGATCAAACACAAGACAATATGGTACTTACAGCTGGTTTTCTTTCATGTCCGCAGCTTGAGCCTTTCTACCAACAAGCATTTTCTTCATTCCGCTCTTTGAATGTGGTTTCATTCAGGTAATTTTCTATTGTCGTTGACAGAATCTTACCAATATTGGTGATAACTTCATACAAATAAAACAATACTTCTTGGAAATTTCTTTTGCAGTAATGGATCAATCATCAACAACATGGACGTTGGCTTTGCATCTACATCTGTTCCTAATAACACTCAGATTGCAAATGTATTGGTTAATGCAGCTTCAAATATCACAGCCTTCAACGTTGAAACCGCTTCCATTTCTGTGGATGGCACACGTAAGCAATATTGAATGATACCTTATCAAAATTCTATATTATGTACAGAACTGTTTGTTAAAGCAAAATCTTTTTCCCCTTTCATTTACATTTTATTTACAGAAGTGTCAAGTGGAGTCAGCCACAAGAGTCTCAGTCTCATCACTGCGTCCTGCCTGGTGCTGATGTCATGGCTGCTATCAAGCCAGCAATAGTGTCCACGCTGATGTCCATGTGAAATCTCATTAGAAAATGACTGCTATCACTGGTATGAAAAAGGACTTTGTTCTCATCAAATATCCAAGAGGAGGATCACAAATGTTATATGGCATGGAAAGAGATAGAACCAGATATCACATTCAAAGTTTGGATGACCACACACCTTCATAACAAAGGTTGATCACAATGGCACACTGATTCAACCCAGCATGGTCCTTTGCTAGAATTTTTCCTTATTTCTCTGTTTAATGTCCAAGGAAGACCATCCATGAAGGAGACAACTTTAGGCACCTGATCTACTGAAATGAAAGCATTATCACTGCAAATTTATGGTTTAAAATTTTGAGTAATGAAAATGAAAACCTTGGCACACTACAACTTTTTTCACTAAGTACAAATACAATTGAACATGTTGCGCTATAATAATATAATTTAGAAACACTACTATTGAAATAGAACATACAGGTAGTGATTTGAACATTACCTAAATTATTTATATTTAATTATGTTTTACTGCATATAGGAACTGCCCAGTTAGTGAAGTTGACAGAGAAAAAATTTCAGTAAGCAAAACATTCAGCCAATATTTGCTCCTTCCCCCAAAACTGACCCAATCAGATTTATGTTGAATGTCATGGCCCTCAAGAAACATACAACTTCTGAACAATGTCCTGTACGATAATCCAGTCACTTTCTTATTTATATGTATTTATATTATCATGCATATGTGTATTCTGTGAGTTTGCCGGTATTTTTGTATACCTTTAGAAAGAAATACTAAGTCTTCAAGATGATCAGGATACAAAAAAAATAAAATGTTTCAATTTAAAGTGGATATAAAAACATGTATCACTGTATAATGAAGAGGCTTCCATTAAAGGCACTGATGATCTATACAGATAATCAAAACCTGTATCATTATTTCATAAAACTGACTTTTTCAATCAGATCTTTTCAACAGGGTCAGTGAGAGATGTGAGAAATAGTCACAGAAAAAGGTGGTGAAAGTGGGGGAGTGGGTTATTAGAGAGAAAGAAAGAGAAAAGGAGATTTTAAAGCTGCTCAGTTGTTAAGATGTGTTGGGAATATTTATAAAAAATGAAAAAAGGGGAAACTTAAGCTACACTTTCTATTTCATCATTATTTCCTTTTTATAAAATAAGGCGGACAAAAAGCTCTTGGTTATGTACTTATTACAACGCTTATTTTATTTGATATGAGAAAAAAACATTTTATTATTTTTAAGTACGTATTACATAGATAGATAGATAGATAGAAGATAGATAGATAGATAGATAGATAGATAGATAGATAGATAGATAGATAGATAGATAGATAGATAGATAGATAGATAGATAGATAGATACTTTATTAAGGTTATACTAAACTTGATGGAAAAATGTCATGAGATCATCTTAGGACAAGACAACCACAGTGCTGAGAGAATCTGACTATACTTACACTAGGCTTTTTTTTAACTAACATTATTTGCAACACATGGACAATAAATACTCCTTTCCTGAAAACGAAAACAAAGCAAACAGGATTGCAATAAGTGTAAATAAGATAACATGAAAGGAATACACAGTTACAGAAAGTTGAGCCATTAAAATAATAATAACCAGACCAGAATAAATTATATTCAGACATAAGTATATAGTTTCTTGGCATGGGCGCTTTTGACATTTCTATACATTTCTTAAATAGAGAACACTCATTTTGCCATGGTGAAACTACAATGGTGTGTCATATTAAATGTTGCTGCAGCAAGGAATTGTGGGACAGCATTATCTCCTTTACTTCAGTAAAGGAAGATCCAGTGTTTCCTATGTATGTTTCCTTATTATTTAGAGATTTAGCTTAGACACTTAGGAACTCAGTTAGGAACCTTCTGAAGCAAAACATAATTTTTGATCGCAGCCTCTGTCTCCTTCCTGGTTCCAAACAATCCCCTCATCTTCCTTCCTCCTGTCCCTGTTGCTCTCCCACATTACTTCCCCAACATCCTGATGACCCCTATTCACTATAACCCTCTCCCACAGCTCACCTTCCTTGTGCATTTATGCAACTTCATCATCCTCCCTGCCCCACTGCATGCCATGCTGGGGAGCAAGGGTAGTGATGGAGCTCAGGGTGGGAGGTGGAGTCTGCAATGGTCATGGATGTGACAGTGCTGGCAGGAATGATGGGGAGTAGGATGAGCTGGGGGTGGCTGGTGCTGGGCAGGTTAGTGGGAGAAGCAGTGGTGAGGTGCAGCAAGGTAGGGGCTTGCTGCTGGTGTGCTACCTGCAACATATGATGTGTTAGCAGTCAGAAGAACTGGCCTTGAGATACATCTATCTGAGCCTGTTGAGCGAGTGGGAGCACAACCTGCTGCAGTGGAGTGAGCGTACCACCCACCACCTCCTGGCTCTCCAGACCGACAGAGGGCTGACCAGGCTGGGTGAGCACTGGGACAGTCTCTGTTAGCGGGGTGGGGCTGCTTCTTACTGAACCTCCATTAGCTGCCAAGGCTTCAGCTATGAGCACCTCGGGGTGGCTCTTGGCCTAGTGGGCAACAACAGAGTCCTTTTTCTCAAACTTTTTTGCCACAAATAGAGCAAGAGAACTGGTAAGAGGCTTCTGCATCATGCTTCTTCATATGCCAGTTTAAGGAGGCCTTCTGACGGCAGGTGAAGCCACAGATCTCACCCCTGCCACAAGGTGGAGACAGAGGACAGGTTATAGTCCAAACTGATCTAAAGCTCCAGTTTCATCTAAGACCCTTTACCTCCAGTTTCACTGCAATTTACTCAGAACCAGTGACAGCAGAAGTATTCAGATCTTTGAGTAAATGTTCTTAGATATACTCCATTACAAGTAAGTCCTGCATTCAAAATAAGTAAAAAGACATTATTTAAGTTTATAAGTAAAAGTTGTCACTAATCTATATGTACTATTGGGTCCCTATATGAAGCAATTAAAAATTGTAGCTGGCTGAGGTGGAAGTGATTCTACCTATTTTAAATGCTAATGGATTGTTTAATTTACTATAACAATGCATTTTACTGTACATGCTCATGACTGCAAAGTAACTACTAACTGTAGCTGTAAGATGAATGTAGCAGAGTAAAAAGTACAATATATCCCTCTAAAATCTAGTATAGTAGAAGTATAAAGTAACAAAATGAAAATACTAAAGTGTGAGTAGATCTACTTAGTTACGTTCCACCACTGCTCAGAACCAAAACAAAAACAACTACTGTATAGCACCAGGCAATTTATATAAAAGAAAATGTCCTGCAGAAAGTCTCAGGCAGAGCAAGGTGAAAACTTATAATGAAAGCCCTTATTTAGTTTGGGATATTGGTCATCACTTCATCAGGGTGGAACAGATCATTTACACCAGGTACCCTTAGGGGATTATACACCGGAAATAAGCAATATGATATCACATAATGAAATGACCAATGACCACAAAGAAAATGGTTCACAATAATACCAAAATATTAATATCATAAAAAAAAAATCATATCAATAATTATGACGCAATCCCAGCAATAGGTACAATTAAGGAGGCTTTTCATAAAAAAGGTTATACCCTGGATATACTTGACAAATGGGATGGATTTTTTTTCATGAACTGTGCACTCCCTAGCATATAACCAAAAATATGTGACTACTCTTGATTTTCAGGTTTGAACACACCTCCCTATGTTGGTTTCTGAGTTTGAATGAAATGAAAGTCCTCACAGAAGTAGGCTAAATTTTATGGATTGAAACATGAAACCTATTAATATATATGTTTTAGTCTATTTGTAACAAATCACATTACTTCTGACTATTTTCCAAATCCTGTTTTTCATAGCTTCAATTATTGTCCATTGATTTCAGTATAGGTTTATCATCACTTTGTAAAAACCTGAAATTTGCTGTCAGTTTCATGATTTATCAAAGCAATCACAGAATATGCCATTTACTTTTCATATAGTTAAGTTATAACTACATCGTATTGCAGCAGTACATGCTGACTAAATTGAAAGGCTTGCATTGCGGCCTATACTAATACTATTAATACTACTGCTACATTTCAGAACATGTGTAGTGAGTCAGTGGGTCTTGGGTAGAGGAATAGTACCTTTGATTTAAAGGCAGTGCCAATTGTGACAATTGGCCTCTGTTGTGCTGTGTATCTGCCCTTTGACCTATGATGCGTTTCAGGATGCTTGGAGGCAGAGTGAGTGGCAGGTTCGTCAGAGGAGATGTGACACACCTGTACTTAAGATGGCCACCTGGCCATGCTCTCTCTCACTCACTCACTGCCACCATGCCATACCTCTCTGGACCTCTCTATTATATGGACTAGTCCCAGGACAAGTTTTGTTGCCTGCTTGTCGACAATTCATTTTAAATTTTGAGATGGTTGTGTGAGTAGATTAAAATTTTCAGTGGTTGAAGATGTCTAGTACCGGGCATTGGTTGTCAGTTGTAATAGCTGAAATAGTTACTAGATGCAAACCCACAGGAATTTACACAAAAAAATGGATTGTTAGTTGCTAGAGATTTGAGTGTTCTGAGGTGGTAAAGCCATTGTTTTGTAGAAATCTGTAGAAGCTGGATTAATTAATTGTTGGCTTTTGACTTGAAGATTTTGTCGGCTTTGACTTGCATTGTGGGTAAAGTAGGCACCAGGTTTTGACAAGAAAAAATAATGAATAGAATAAAAAATATATCTTTGGTTCTGCTGCATTCATTTTGATCATTCTTTTGATCAAAAACTGTCCATTGTGAGTTCAACATGGGAGTGGAATGCTAAATCAGTGGAGTAGGCTACTCTTGTGTGCTAATCCTGTGCTGATCCTGATATGACATATCCAAATGTCCATGATGAACAATCAAGCGGGATCAACTGCTCTGACATCGAAACAAAATGCTTCTACAAAATATTATTTATTGCAGTGGATTGCACAACATTGTAAGGTGCTCTTGTTTTGTTTCTTGTCCCATGAATGAAAATAAAATGTTGGTTGTTTATTTGGATTAATCTTGCATCAAAGGAGTAACCTCATTCTTGCAATATCGATTTTATACATTAATATAATTTTCACAAAACATGTCATACTAATTTGTTGTAAATGCAAAGTATGCTTTTGAATCTTGCTTTAAAAATGTCATTTTTCCATGCTACACAAAGTTCTTGATAAGACAGATTGATTAAACTGAATTAAATTGATGGATTAAATGGATGTATCGAAGTCCCAGCGTAAGCAGCCCTGTAATTTAGGAACTTAAGTTGTACCGTTACTACAGCTGTAGTGCATAATATTTAATTTTTCAAAAAGGGATAAAATTTTTATTTGGATATAGCTGTGGAAAAAACACCTAAGCTTCAGGACACTAAGCATTTCACAGGGTAGCAGTTGACTGACATTTGAGATCTGGCACTGGGAGACACGCTGTAAACTCTGAATGCTGATACAGATTGTTGTTCCCCTTTTGCAACAAGCATGTGATGATGTGCAGTGGTTAGCCATTTAAGACGTCTGTCTCTTTACAAAGTTCAACATAAGGTTGCTTTGTGATGTGAAGTTTGTATTTCACTCAGAAAGTGGAAACTAGCAGGCTAGGCTGACAAGCCACTAGTCGCAATCTAATTAGCCTAGCTTGCTAGCATTAACACTGATTTGCAGAGATGTTACTTTTTATTCATTTTATTTAAAAACCTCTAAAGAGTCAGATGGGAAGCAATGTCTATCAACACCAGCTGATTAACCATCTGTGTGGCTGTTGGAATTGAAATGATGTGATCATTTTTAGTGCCTCCCTAGACCTTCAGTGAATGGAGTGACAAGAACTGCCTCCTTCTGAACATCTCCAAGACCAAGGAGATGGCCATCGACTATCAGGGTCTAGGCCCACCCTTCAGTCAGTCAACATTCGAGGGAAAGACATTGAGGTGGTGCACACTTATAAATACCTAGGTGTGCCCCTGGACATGGATGCCATCTACCGGAAGGGGCAGAGCCGGCTCTTTTTCTTCATGAGGCTCAGGTGCTTTGACGTCTGCAGTGAAATGCTGCACATGTTTTATCAGTCAGAAGTGGCCAGTGTACTTTTTTATGCTGCAGTATGCTGGGGCAGCAGCATGTCAGACTCCAACACAAGGAGACTGGACAAGATGGTCAAAAAGACTGGGTCTGTGCTTGGCAGGAGTCTGGACTCACTCAGGACTGTTGTGGAGAGATGTATGCAATGAGAGGTTCAGGAGATCCTTTGTTCCCACTGCCATTAGGCTATACAACACCTCAGCCAAAGGAGGTGGAAACTGTTTTTATTATCATTATTATTATTATCAACAATGAGATAATGGACACATGAATTTCAAATGAAATTTCTGCTATTGCTTATAATTAAAATGTTGTGTCTTCTCTGCCTTTTCCTCTCACACAGCTGTCACACTTCACAGAGGTTCCTGAAATTAACTCAACAAATGCTTTGACTACTACAGTGGCCATGGAGACAAACACATTTACTCCACGTGGGAATACAACAGCTACCTCCAACAGGGAAGAGGAAATGGTAGGAGCTTGAATAATACCAAATAATGCCAAGCTTGACTCAAGCTTTAACTTGAGTCAAAGGAGAAACATCAGAATCAGTTGAGGAAATAAATGAAACATCAACAGAGGAAAGTGTCAGTAAAAATACTGTCACTGGCAGTAAAATAAATACTGTTTCACGCATTACTGCTTCCTGTTAATCTGACCAAACCAAACCAGCCAGCTTCCAAATTATCCAAGGTAAACTTTAGCACTTCCTTTGTTTGTCAAGACTGTTCAACTCCTTAGCTGAAACAATAACTTCAACTTAGATTCATCCTTACTTTACACAAACTCTTTCAGCCTTCACTACAGGTCATTCCAGGCAAACTTCGACAATTCAAGAGTTTAACCTCCCCTTTACTAAATTCAACTGTGGTGGATTCAGCAGTACACAGTGACAAAATTTCAGCATCAGTTCATGACACTCACATATCTACACACTTTGCTGACTCACCCACAAACATATTTGTGACTTCCTTGGGAGCCACACCTATGACCTAAGGGGCAGAGGTTGTGTTATAGACTCTCATCTATCATTTTGACAGATATGGTTTTAAAAATGCTGTTATTATCTATTATTGCCTGTCATTTAAATATTGTGTTTTTTAAAATACAGTGTCAAGATTAGTGCTGTGAAGCCCCTTTGTCTTTGAACGCCCAACGCACAATGGGCATACATAAATTCACAATAAACTACTTTGTTTTCCCAATTAACAATGCACAGTTGTTTCTGAGTGCGAGTAGTCCAAGGATGACTTCTGATATATTCCTGAACTTCATCTGTAAATAAGCATCACATTTTTAAGTCCTGTGACAATTAAGGATCAAGTTTACAGGATTATTTTTCAACTCTGCATACAATTAGATTTTACTGTCAAAGTTATTACTGATTCCTTGCTTGATGCCTTTTTAAGAAATTGATTGGTCGACAAAGACCATACAAAATCATAGTTATCATGTCACAAAAAGAAGAAAGACTTTAACTGTGAATTACTAAACATTAACAATCAGTATATTGTGATGTATATGTTTGTGCAAAATAAGAGCCTTTGGCTACCATGATGTGTTTTTTCCATTTTTCTTCTCATGTTACACATTTGTTCTTTTACAGAAACAAATATTCCATCAAATTCAACAACAGCGGCGCCCACTGCTGCATCAACAACTGCTGGAGATTCAACAACAATTGGAATTTCAACAATTGGTGGATTAACAACAAATAGTGGACCAACAACAGCTGGAGTTTCAACAGCAACTGGAGGATCAATTGTAATTGGTGGAGCCACAACAAATAGTGGATCAACAATTGGCGGTTCAACAACAAATGGTGGCCAAACAACAACTGGAGGTTCAACAACAACTGGAGGACCAACTGCAACTGGGGGATCCACAGCAACTAGTGCATCAACAACTACTGGAGAATCAACAAAAATTGGAATTTCAACAACTGGTGGATCAGCAACAACTGGCGGAACAACCGGAGTTTCAACAACAACTGGAGGATCAACTGTAACTGGTGGATCCACGACAAATGGTGGATCAACAGCTGGAGGTTCAACAACAAATGGTCAATCAACTGCAACTGGTGGACCCACTGCAACTGTTGCATCAACAACAACAGCTACAACTGTAGCTCCTGCAGCAGTTGTGGTTCTCGCAGCAACCTTGACAGAACCATTTGTAGAAGAACTCACTGATCAGAACAGCACTGAATTTCAGACTCTCGCGACAAGAGTTGTAACAGTTGTGAGTACAATGTTGAAATGGTCACGTTATTCAGTACTTTTCTAGGTGCATTAACTGGGTTTACAGTTGTTTAAAATTCAATTGGAGAATACTCTATTTTTCTATTTTAATTTAATTAATATTTTTGTATTTGCTTCCTTCCCATAGTGTGATATCATCTTTATGGAAAGATTTGGCAGTGTTTTCGTCCACACTTTTGTCAGACAGTTTAGGTAACAATTTTTATATTTGAGAATCCAACTGACTTTCCTTTACTTCCAGGGTTGTGGTCATCATTATTAGAGTTTTGAATGTTAATAGTCACAAAATAACTGATTAATTACGCAAAGGTATAAACTTCTCAATGTTAAGAGTAATGTGCTCTTTTGATACAGACGAGTTGTAATCAGAACATGAGCGGACAATGTTGAAGCAGAAGTGGGGATTGCGTTCAACCAAACTGCTACACCGGCAGAAATCCCACAGGCTACTGCTGTTGTAGATGCATTAGTAGAAGCTGTGGCTAACCCCAACAACACCTTCAATGTCACTGTTGAAACCAGCTCCATCTCTAACTTTCATTAGAGGCATTAAATATTTGTATAAACGATCAAACTCTGTCTCATCGCTTCCAAAAATGTAACTCAACACATAATTTTATCACACAGCAACAATGCAATCATTAACCATGAGTAATGACTGTATTGACCTAAAACAATTTTGATCATGAATGAACAGTTTAAGTAATTTTCTAAGAAAAAATGCCAACAAAATCTGTGATTCCAGCTTGAAGATGTGACCTTGAGCTCTGGGAACTGGTTATTTGGCACTTTTTCTGATATTGTAGAGGCATAAAAAGAATCAAAATAATAGATTTATCAAGATTAGATTCAGCCATACTGAACAATAGTCTGAATGTGTAACGGTACCACCTCTACGAAAATAAGAAAAAGAAAAGAAAAACGGCTTATCAGTGAGTCACTGTTAGACCTTACCTGACACCATACATTTGATGCTGTTTCCTGTTCACTAGTAAACTGACACTTTTCTGATTTTTCAATACCTAATACTGTAGGTCTACAGGGAACCAGCAACATGACCTATCTTTAAACAGTCTCAAAAGCTTCCATTCACATTTATGTTATGTTAAGTTACAGCAAGTAATTTCACTGTGACATTAGCTCACATGAGACAGCACAGCTCCACCTGGCTGTGTTGGCGTCAATAGCTGTCAGTCTATGTATAAACTACTTATCTGATCAAATAACCTGCCTGGAAATTGGTATTTAAGTACCTTTTTTGGAATAAGAGGCAAGTCAATATTTTATAAAAAGAAATATGGTGGGAAATGTCATCCTACTGAATATAACAGAGGTGTAAGGTGCTAGGAGATTATTTTGGCATTACTCTATGGGGAAGTGATCTGGCATAAAATAAGTTTAAATGGTGATAATGATAAGGTCATTTTACTTATTATTTGAAAGCCATGGATAAAGATCTTATTTTCTTTGCGCAGTTGGTTTTATTAATGGAGAAATTACACAAATATAAAAAGAAAAGGGCAGACTCCAAACATGCTGTCAAACGTTTGTAATATGGCATCACAGATATGTTAAAACCAGGGAAACCACTGAAAACTAAAAGATATTTTTGTTGAAAACAGAATATGCATTGTTGAAATTTATTCTTTTATTTTCTTAATTGTATTTCATTTCATTGTATTTTTTAATACACTTTAGCTATACCCCTGGTGTACCAAAATACACCTATCCACAGGGGGAGCCATCACACTTTAAAGGTGTGTTTCTCTCACTTACATAGTTTCATGACAGTGAGTACACCATCTATCTATCTATCTATCTATCTATCTATCTATCTATCTATCTATCTATCTATCTATCTATCTATCTATCTATCTATCTATCTATCTATACATACATACATGCCTGGAGCTGTCCCCGAGTATGTTCCCATTTTCAATTGTGAATTAAAAAACAGATCTAGTAATGAGCACATCCACGTTAAAGGGGCAGTATTTGCAGTGTATAACCAATCACACATAAATCAAACACATAATCCCTTCTAAAAGCAACACAGTTGCAGCTACCAAATGCAGGAAGGACAGCTGGCAAAAAATCAGCAACTGTGTGAATGCATGAGTTAATAGATTTATAATATCACTGTTCTATCATTAAGGCACGAGTAGATCTGACTGTAATTACATTTGTGTGTTACATTAAATTAATGTATTGCTTGGATGTATTGTTATGGCATGTATGAAATTTTTAGACTAATTCTTTCATTCGCAACCCCAGTGGTGCCAAGTGGACTTGGGAGAAATTAAGAAATAAAAACATAATTCAAATTGGTAAGTAGACTTACTTTCATAATTTATAAGTACAAGTACAAGGCTTTAGTACTTCAGTGGTTCTCTGTTGTAGGATGATATACTAAAGCACAATGAAATGGCTTTGATATTGCTGCAGCCAACAGGAAAAACACAGGAGTAGACTCCTGCTGAGGAGCTGGCTCTCTGCAATGAGGGTTGTTCCTTAGTGTAAGGGGTGGAAGGCCGTGTCTCATCAACCCTGGTGGAAATGGAAGCTCCCAACAGGCCACATTTGTATAAGGTATGTGTCAATGTTAAACTCTCAGGTGGGGGCCCTAGATGATGAGACAGTGTTTGTACACACAGAAAGATCTTTGGGGTACACTCTTAGTCCTTTTGTTACCAATTTTATGCAGTTTTCAATTTGCCTGTCTTAATACAAATGGTGAGTGTGGACACACTGTAATTGATTGATCTTTTATTACTTGCTAATGGTGGTGGTCTGCACATGGGACTAATAACTGCTTCAAGTGCCTTTTATCCTAAATTGAATGCTTCCATTGCTATGTTGTTAATTTTGCACGAAGATGGAAATCTTCCTCCCTCTTAGCCTTCACATCTAGGCCAAGAGGATCACAAGGGGTAATTTAAGCAGGCTAGTCACAGTGACATTTGGACCTTTCCTCAAGTGAGCCTTGCGAAGGAACAAGACTTAAATATTAAAGCAACTGTATTACGTGTTATTTGTTTCAGGCTGGAGCAGAAAAGATGAGGTTTCTCTACAAGAAAACCTTAGAACTTGACAGAAAACTTGATGCTGAGTATGAAAAGATGTTGGCTGACAGGAGGGCCCTCCCCTTTCGTAAGTCAGTGTAGCATCAATGTGGACTTCATGGTGGAGAGAAACATCCAACTGTTACACCTGTGCTAAAAGGAAATTACCTATAATTATTTAAGCTACTGCCCTTTCTGCAAATCCTTAGTGTCCATGTGCTGCACTGTTGTGCTGTTGCTGATCACTGATTCGTGGCTGGCCGGTCTCTGCATCAATTCTGTTTATCTCCGCTGACCAGCTGCTGCTCTGCACCATGCAGCTCTCCGGACACCGACCCAGCCATTCCATATACTGGAGAGCAACAGCAACTTCAGCACACCCTCCCACACTGCACACAAAAAGAGACAAGCAATTGACTGCATTTACAACATAATTTCCAACAAAACTCTGCACATAAACCAAACACAGACCACCAACACAAACACAGATTCTATCTTGGACAGGAACAACACTTACATTACATATAATAGACATTAGTCTATACCTGCACACAACAAGAGAATAGCCACTGACTGACTCTAGTGTGTGTGCCTAGTTAAGTACTGCAGATTGAAGGTCATACGCAAGCACAACCATAAGACACACATTAGGTGCTCAAACAATAGTGTTGAACACTGCATTCATATCAGGATACAGGTCTACCCTGCTAAACAGGTATGAAGGCGCAAGCCCATTTAGAACTTTATACACCATTAAACGCACCTTAATGTCTAAACTGACATGGATAGGGAGCCAATAAACGAAAGCTAACCTTGGTGTTATACGGTCAAAGTTTTCTGGAAATTCTGCCTAATGTCACCGGTTTTCAGCCCTTTATCTGTTTTCTTCTCTCCTACTCTCTGTGGTCATATATGCAGTATTTTAATACAACTGAATTCCCAATAAAGCTGGTCTCATTTACATGTTTTTCTGTTTCTGTAGTCAGAACACAACACTTTAAAATCCCCCAAAATATCCAAATAGTACTAGTAGAGAAAAATTTAATAAAATCGTCATAAAAAATAAAATAGTGAGACACTGGCAGTCAGTTACACAGTATCAGTTTCATATTGAGGATTGGCTCACAATATGCACAAAATTATTATATTTGTATTTAGTCTATGTATATATATTATTCTATTATTATTATTATCATATTATCATCAATTTCTTTACCCATATCACAAGGTTCATTGGGAACTCAAGAGCAACAAGTATCCTACACTCAACCTGGCAGTTCTGTGGTGCACAAGACTTAACTGTCGCTGCTAGCCTTTGGTTACAAACACCCTTCAACAGGCTAAGATACTCTATGTGACAGACATCTAAGTGGAAAAATCTTTGTTTTTCTTTGAAATTTGTTATCCAGTCAGGACAATTGCCATTTTTCTGTGACCAAAGTTTTGCCAGCTTTGATTGCTGTCCTTGAAAGAAAGTGATGTACCTCAAGGTCCCTTTTTTGGCTGCTCAGTTGCACCTTAGAAAAATATGACAAATATGTAATTAGTTATCTGGAGGTTCACCTTGCATGCTCACTGATGGCTTCTCTCTCTCATTCATCGAGTCAATAACTCCATCTATTATTCCTCATTGTCTCTCTGTTTACCACACCACTCCCTGCCTAAGTATCCATCTCTCAACCTACTTTCTCTTATACTGGCTGTGCTCTCTATCTCTCCCTGAAATGGAAAATGAACATGTCCAGCTAGCCGAACTATGGCACGTGGTTTGGCGTTTCACATTTGGGTTCTGTCATCCCCATTAATGCAGTACCTACACTTAGTGGCCTGCTTACTAGGTCTACTGTATTGGCCCATTCGTCCCCAGTTTAACCACACTAAAATATTGCCAAGACTGAAATTACCCATGTGTTCTTGTATTACTTTTGAGGAATGAGATAATCTCACATTACCTGATTTGGATGATGAGTCTATTGATGGACTGAGAACAGTGTGAATATCACAGCTGATTATAGTTATGGAGTTAGAATTATGGCTGGCTATTTGAGAGAAAATGTGTGATATAATAAAGGGTTGTCATTGTTGTGTCCATATCGGTTTGGAAAAAAGGCACAGTTCACTGTGGCATGTATTATGACATATTTTCTCTCAGGGTCCAATTTTGAGCTACCAAGAGTAAAATGTATTTGTTTACGGAAAGAAAACAAACACACAAACACTTGCTTATTTTCTATTTTTAATCTGTGGGCACACCTTATTGTATCATTGGATTATGAGACTGAGACACTCACAGAATCAGAATAGTATTATTAAACACACAAGAGTAATGAAATATAAATAAGTTATAAGCAAAAATATACTTAATTTCATCAATGATGCTACACCTTGAAAATGTATTCATATAGGATGGTAGTAAGGTACATCATCTTTAAAATAGAATTCAAGTCATTTTTGAGTCAACTAATTAATTAGCAAGTCATGAAAATCATTTTGAATTTGCTGACATGGACTGCTGCTCATTTTGTTACAACGACATATTGGGCAAGTGCCAAGCTTGCTAAACTTGCATATTTACATTGTGCACAATAAAAATATTTAACACAAAAATTGAAACAACTTGTGAGGTGTCTAGTGTGATGGATGGCACTTGCAAAGTAATCGAAAAAGTAAGTGAAAAACTTTCCCTTTGAAGTGCCATTAGAACATGACTGCCATCTCTGGTATGAAAAAGGACTTCAGCTTTGCACTGATCAGACACATTAATGACTGTGGATTAGACATGTCTGTCTGTTGTGTGGAAACGTCTAGGGTCCTGGACTGAATGACACATTCAACTCTAAGTTTCTGGTCCATTGAATCATCACTGGAATAATAATCTCAACAATATAAGGACACTATCTATTAAACACTGGGATGTCAGGCAATATTTGTACTGTTGCATTATTAATGTTCCATTCATCTTGATCCACTGAGCACTGTGCTATAGCAATATTTAACTTTTTAACAATTACTAATGCTGTCTTATGTAAACCTTACTGTGGTCTCCAAATACATGTATGATTAATGTTTAGGTTTGTGTCTTAAATTAAAGGAAGGAACACATGCAGATCATAGTGGGTTTCACACTGTAAACATGATGGTGTCATGATTTACTGTATATGTCAAAACTGTCAATTGTCTTATTTATAGAAATTGTATTTATGAATTTATAAATGCACAACTGTATTCTCTGTGGTTTCTTGTAGATTTTACAATTCCTGTCTGAAACTTTATAATGATCAGAGTAAAAAAATCTTTGAAAATATTAAATTGTCTGTGGAGTGATGTTTAGAAAGTGGATCAAGATACAATATGTTTAAAGTCAGGGGCTTTAATGTAAGCAGCAGTGATGTCTACAGACAATCAAACCAAACTTTCTGCAATTGAATATGACAGTAGTAGTGTGTTATGTTCAGTCAATCTCTGCCTTTTTTGTATCAGTGAATTAAGCTTGTTCAGATAGAGCGGACCCTGCACTTCTTTAATTGGGATTCCCCTTCAATCTACATGGAATTTTCTACACTTGAATGTAATATTTTTCAAGATCAGATTAAAACAGCAAACCAGTCTTATATCACTGTTAGATAGACATGATCTATCCAACCATATCATGTGCGCCTGAGCCCTGAAGACATATTCAAAGCTCGCACTCCCTCTGATCCCCTCTCCTCTCCTCACCTCAACCAAAAAGAGGCTCTTTAGACAAGAAAATGTGCAGTCTTAAGGTGCTACAGTGCAATGACTTTATTACTTTTCTTACTGATTATGTGCACATTTGTAATTTTACTTCTATTAGAGATATGTGATCGATTATAGTTTAACTCTGCAAGTTGTATGTCTGTTAAATGTATGCATATTATTTCCATAACTATTAGACACAGAGAAGCAATGTTTTATGTCAATGTAACCACCTGAGGATCAGGACTAGAAATATTCATTTTAATTATTGAATTACAAAATATGGTTATTTAGGAACATCTTAAAAGTAAGACAATTATCTGGCCTCTGCTGGACAGCGTGTCCAGCAGGGGTGTAAGCCTGACACCGCTCCCCTGGGAGGGTGAACTGAATCTCTGTCCTAAAACGTTCCTAATAAAAGATCTTCACTGGAATGCACCTCCTGATTTTCCTTTGTACAAGGGGATTTCCTTTGCTAGGTATCCTACTCTGTCTCTTCACTGCTCCCCTAATCTCAACTTCAACAGAATCTTCACCTCCACTCTTTCACTGCTGGTTTATTTTTTCGAGTTTATGGTGTAGTCTGAGAGTTGTGACAAGTTTTGAGATTGATTACTTCCTATTGGGAGTTTAGTGGATCTTGAAGATACAATAAGACATCATACATGTAAATAAATACTATGTTCTAAATTTATTTTCACAATGAATTCCTTTTATTTTAATTTTCTTGGATGACACAAGCAAAGCATTTCAGAGTGGGCATTTACAGCTGCTACAAATGCTGTAAATGTAATATTTTGATGTATCAGGGGGAGATTATCTTCTGCAAAAAAATGGACTGAAAAGACAGGTTTTTGATATCAAATGATGTGTTGTGGAATAAGGCTTCAGCAACCTGTAACGTGGATCTTCTTATGACCGAAACTTGTAGGAAGCTGTAAGCTCTAGGTTCTAGATTCTGCCTTGTTTTCCACTGTGGTAACGCAGTTTGCCTGAAAGGTCCGCTCTAAGAAGTGCAAAAACAACACAGGGATAGGTCCCATAGCCAAAGATGTCACTGCAACTAAAAGCTATGCATCCTGACAGCAAAAGCCTAAAACTAGAACAACTAGATACATTGTCACTACATATTAATTATGCTGTTGAATAGTGACAACTCACTTGAGTATAAAACAAGGAATAACAAAGCCAGATAAAACCAGACAAACCAATCTCTTTAATTTAATCAAAAACGAAAACCCCACAAATTTAACGCTCTCAACATAATGCAACTTTTTCTTTCGCCCCGTTTGGTTTAAACAAAGTAGTCCTTC
Organism: Seriola lalandi dorsalis; assembly: GCF_002814215.2. Taxonomy (NCBI): domain Eukaryota; kingdom Metazoa; phylum Chordata; class Actinopteri; order Carangiformes; family Carangidae; genus Seriola; species Seriola lalandi. The sequence goes on along the minus strand of NW_019525471.1, from coordinate 403,690 downwards.
AGTACTGATGTATCTTACCTCAGAAGTGAGAAGGTTAAAAAAAAATAACGTTAAGAGTATACGTGGATTTAATATGTACTGTACAGCTTACATTCCAAATTTGCTGCATCATTCCTGTTACTATATTTATGAGTGAGATGATTACTCCTTATGTTGGATTATGAAAACCTGCAATAACTTGCACCTTTAAGTTTGGACTGAGTGATCTCACATAAAGGCTCTTGATTGACAGGTGATTCGCAAGAAGTGCAATGCAAGAATAACACAGGGTTACACTAATAGTACACAAATTAAAAGCTATGAAACCTGATGATAAACGCTACATGTTAAATATGCCACAGGATAATGTCAACTAATTTTAAAATAAAAAAGCTAAAGTGAAAAGAAATAGATATCTTAAATGGTTTAAAACACTTGAGAATGAACTCTTCATAAACCAGCCAAACCAGATTTTAGGATTCAATGTAATGTCAGTGTTCAACTTTAACCCGATCAATTGTCAGTGAATACAAATGCGATCATTTGAATTAATTTGCATGACATGCAAATCACTGTCTTTGTATAGAAGCTGCAATGTAATAAATATCATCATTCAACTCACTTGTGAAACAAATGTAGCAGTAACGTAGTTGAGGTGTCCTTATTTCAACAATATGCTGCTATTGATTACTTTTACAATTCTGTATTTTCTATTGACATTCAGGTTATAAGCAAAACAAAGACAGATATTCACCATTTATAAAATACCGTGATTTCATTCTGGATCATATTGATATAATGGCTTTGTACTTCAACTGTATTGTATGATCTATTTACATATATACTGAGATAAGGCCAAAAGTCATATACAATATTCGTTCAATATATTTTGAATTACCAAATCCATTATTGTTGTACTTTTCTTGCATTTCCTCCTTCTCTACTTCACCTCACAAGAACTCTGTATTTTTTTATTTATTTGGCATTTTGTCCTGTCAGGCTGGTAGAACTTCATTCTCCTAGCTTGAATACACCAGAAGAAAGAACAAAAGAAGGAGTATACTGTGGTGCTGTGCCAAGAATCTGTCAGATTGTCAAAGTGATTGTTTTTAATCACCAAAGGTGTCACAATTTCCTTTTTTAAATGTATGACCAATAAGTCACGTCATTCACTCTTACTTGAGTTCAATACATAAAGGCTTCAAACAGTGTTGACTGTCACAAAGGGTGAGAGGTTTGCAGTGTTATATATGGGAACTGAGTTAAATTAAAAAAAACAAAACAAACACTGAAACACTTTAAAACATCTACACCAGAAAAAAGAAGGGGGAATTAATAACTTTTCATATTATATCTTAATTTTGGGTAAGTACACTTTTATGTTTATATGTACATTTTTGAACATTTGTAATGTGTTAAATATTTATTATACAAATGCATTTTAGTAATGTCCTCTGTCTTAATTTCAATTTTTTATTATTATTTATTATTTTTATTATTATGTGCCATTATTGCATTTTATCTCATACTGAATGTGATAAGTGATCATCACTTAAATTACCCACCACAGATGTAATTTCTTGTGGAATTCTGGTTCAATGGTTCCTTTGGCTGATATTCTAGGGTTATTTTTCCACTATAAAGCTCTATTTAAATTTTGTTATTATATCCATATCATTACATACAAATGATGACAAACATTTTTGAAAGATGAAACTGTGATGTGGTAGTGGTTCTTTGGGGGTCTCTTTTTGCCATAGTCGGGTCAGAGTTCAGGGTCAGCTCGTAGCACCCCTGCACTTAAATCCAGTTCTTTGCTCAAGCACATTTCAGCCTGGTTGATGCTTGTGAATAGTTGCACAGATTAAGTGTTTACAGTGGTTAAAAAAGAGTCTCTCCACTCAGTGCAGCTCTGTGTTCAAGTCCTCTACTTGTTGAGGTAATGTGTATAGTTACGTGTTTATATTCTAGTTACACCTGGATAAGAAATAATGGAGAAATTGAGTGAAATGGCACAAGAAATTGACAATAGAATTTTGGAAGTAATAATATTCCTCATTCAGATATGAAGAAAAGGCAGGGGTTTATTTTTAGCACTAAATTCTGAACACTTGAAATAGATTCTTATTGTTTGTCTTGTATTTGCTGAAGTAAGACTGAAGTGAGGTATTTTAAAGCGATATAAGGTCTTTCCTTCAAATATAAGATCTTCCCATTAACTTGGATTTGTAAAATTTCTGGTTGACAGTTATTGCATATAAGGTTTATACATACTCAACAAAGCATTTGAAACACTTCATCAAAATTCATTCTATTCCTTAAATATGGAATTATTATGTTGGGTTTTGAGATGTCCACCGCTAATATAGAGTATCTGCTGTAACCACAATTAGGAAAGGGAAATTTCATTGTGAAGCTGAAATGATCAACAAAAACTCATCAGAGTGTCCTAGTTAGTGATATTCATTCATTAGTGATAGACATTCATGTTTTCTCTGTTTTCATCAACATCATTGTGACACAGTGGTATAATCAAGATATAGGTAAGGAAGTAAAGTATTTAAAACATACAATGAGTTATTAAGGCTAAAAGTACTCCTATACCGAATTAAGTCATTTGCATATTAAATACATACTAATTATTAAGTAAATTATTATTTTCAAGTTTCTATGTTTCATTTGAAACACAATACCAAAGAAGAAAAAAACTATTCACATTAAATTATTATTGTTGCAAAGATGTTTTTAAATGTGTTATATTCTCATTATATTAACAGTACAAACATAGTAATAATTGACTACTTGTTGCAAAGATGTTTTTGAATGTGTTATATGCTCATTATATTAACATTACAAACAAAGTAATAATTAACAAATATGCTACATGAAAGGTAAAATCTTTTGACGAACTGCACCTGTGAGTGAAACTGTGTCTTCGTTGATTTCATAGATTCATTGACAAGATGGGTTCCAGACAGATCATATCAGGCTTCGTGATTGTAACAGGTAAGCCAATTCTAAGTATTAAAACTGTTTTAAAACAAAATAAGACAAAATATGTAAAAAAAACAAAAAAATATTAAGTTAAGTAGGAGAACTTGACTGCGTATCAAAAACAACCACCACCTTTAAATCATGATCTATTATAAAATACATTTTTACTTTGGGGTGAAAAAAAAACCCCACTATTAAAGTACACCAATGGCTAACTTCGTAAACTTCCGTGAAGCAAAAGATTTGTATTTGAAATAAATCCACAATTCTCACAATGTATTGTACCCTGTAAACGAATGTAGTGAAAAAGTGAAAATATTTCACATGGATTCTATCTTAATTAGGATTGTCAATAGTGGCTTTCCATTTGGCAACTGCACACAGTACAACACCTACTCCAACAACAACAACTGCTACAACAATGACTGCCCCAACAACAACAAATGCTACAAAAACTGCCACAGCAACAAATGCCCTAACAACAAGTGCTCCAACAAAAATAACTGCTAAAACAACTTCCCCAACAACAAAAACTGCTAAAACAACTGCCCCAACAACGACAACAGCTAAAACAACTGCCCCAAAAACAACTGCTACAACAACTGCCCCAACAGCAACTGCTACAACAACTGCCCGAACAACAAGTGCTACAACAACTGCCTCAACAACTGATACAACAACTGCCCCAACAACAACAACTGCTATAAGAACTGCTACAACAACAACTGCTCCAACAACTACAACTGCCCCAACAACTGTCCCAACAACAATGACTGCCTCAACAACAACCGCTACAACAACTGCCCCAACAACAACAACTGCCCGAACAACAACAACTGCTACAACTACTGCACAAACTACAACAACTGCTACAACAGCTGCTACAACTGCTACAACTACAACTGCTACAACAACTACAACTGATATAACAACTGCCCCAACAACAATAACTGCTACAACAACAACTTACCCAACAACAACTGCCCCAACAACAACTGTCCCAACAACAACTGCCCCAACAACAACTGCTATAACAACAACTGCTCCAACAACTACAACTGCTACAACAACTGCTACAACTGCTACAACTACAACTGCTACAACAACTACAACTGATATAACAACTGCCCCAACAACAATAACTGCTACAACAACAACTTACCCAACAACAACTGCCCCAACAACAACTGTCCCAACAACAACTGCCCCAACAACAACTGCTATAACAACAACTGCTCCAACAACTACAACTGCTACAACAACTGCTAGAACAACTGCCCCAACAACAACTGCCACAACAACAACCGCTACAACAACTGCCCCAACAACTACAAATACTACAATAACTACAACTGCTACCACAACTGGACCAACTAAAACAACTGCTATAAAGAATGCCCCAAAAACAACTGCTACAACAACTGCCCCAACAACAACTGCCAAAACAACAACTGCTACAACAACTACAACAACTGCCCCACCAACAACTGTAACAAAAACAACGACTGCCGCAACAACAACTGCTACAACAACAACTGCTTCAACAAGTACAACTGCTACAAACACTGCACCAACTACAACAACTGCTACAACAACTGCTAAAACAACTGGTCCAAAAACTACAACTGCTAGTACAAATGCACCAACTAGAAAAACTGCTACAACAACTGCTACAACAACTGCCCAAAAATCAACTGCTACAACAACTGCCACAACAACTCCGACAACAACTGCCACAACAACTCCGACAACAACTGCTACAACAAGTACAACTGCTACAACAACTGCACCAACTACAACAACTGCTACAACAACTGCCACAACAACAACTGCTACAACAACTGGTCCAACAACTACAACTGCTACTACAAATGCATCAACTACAAAAACTGCTACAATAACTGCTACAACAACTGCCCCAACAACAACTGCTACAACGACTGCCCGAACAACTCCAACAACAACTGCTCCAACAACTACAACTACTACAACAACTAGTCCAACTACAACAACTGCTACAACAACTACCCCAACAACAACTGCTACAACAACTGCCCCAACAACAACTACTATGACAACTGTCCCAACAACGACTGCCACAACGACAACAACTGCTAAAACAACTGCCCCTACAACTCATACAACAACTGATACAACTGCCCCAACAACAACGACTGCCACAACAACAACTGCTTCAACAACAACTGATACAACAACTGCTGATACAACAAGTGATACAACAACTGCCCCAACAACAACTGCTAGAACAACTGCCCCAACAACTGATACAACAACAACTGATAATACAACTTCCCCAACAACAACGACTGCTCCAACAACTACAACTGCTACAACAACTAGTCCAACTACAAAAACTGCTACAACAACTGCCCCAACTGCCCCAACAACAAGTGATACAACAACAAGTGATACAACAAGTGATACAACAACTGCCCCAACAACAACTGCAACAACAACTGCCCCAAAAACTGATAAAACAACAACTGATACAACAACTGCCCCAACAACAACGACTGCCACAACAACAACTGCTACAACAACTGCATCAACTACAACAACTGCTCCAACAACAACTGATACACCAACAAGTGATACAACTGCCCCAACAACGACTGCCACAACAACAACTGCTACAACTGCCCCAACAACAACTGCTACAACAACTGCCCCAACAACAACTGATACAATAACAAGTGATACAACAACTGCCACAACAACAACTACTACAACAAATGACCCAAAAACAACTGCTACAAAAACTGCCCCAACAACAACTGCTACAACAACTGTCCAAAAAACAACGACAGCCACAACAACAACTGCTACAACAACTGCCCCAACAACAACTCCCCCAACAACAGCCCCAACAACAATGACTGCTATAACTACTGCTCGAACAACTACAACTGCTGCAACAACTGCTAAAACAACAAGTGATACAACAACTGCCCCAACAACAACAACTTCCCCAACAACAACTGTCCCAACAACAACGACTGCCACAACAACAACTGCTACAACAACTGCACAAACTACAACTATTACAACAACTGCTACAACAACTACAACTGCTACAACTGCCCCAACAACAACTATCCCAACAACAACGCCAGCCACAACAACAACCATTACAATAACTGCCCCAACAACAACTGCTCAAACAAGTGCAACTGCTACAACAACTGCACCAACTACAACTGCCAGAACAACTGCTATAACAACTCCTACAACAACTGGCCCAACAACGACTACCACAACAACAACCGCTACAACAACTGCCCCAACAACAGCTGCTATAACAACTGCCCGAAAAACAACTGCTACAACAACTGTCCCAACAACAACGACTGCCACAACATCAACTTCTACAACAACTGCCCCAACAACAACTGCTACAACAACTGCCCCAACAAGTGATACAACAACTGATACAACAACTGCCCCAACAATAACGAATGCCACAACAACATCTGCTACAACAACTACCCCAACAACTGCTGATACAACAACAAGTGATACAACAACTGCCCCAAAAACAACAACTGTCACAAAAACAACTACTACAACAACTGCTCCAAAATCAACTTCTACAACAACTGCCCCAACAACAACCCCAACAACTGATACAACAACAACTGATACAACTGCCCCAACAACAACGACTGCCACAACATCAACTTCTACAACAACTGCCCCAAAAACAACTGCTACAACAACTGCCCCAACAACTGATAAAACAAAAACTGATACAACAACTGCCCCAACAACAACGACTGCCACAACAAGAACTGCTAAAACAACTGCATCAACTACAACAACTGCTTCAACAACTACAACTGCTACAACAACTAGTCCGAATACAAAAACTGCTACAACAACTGCCCCAACAACAACTGCTACAACTGCCCCAACAACAACTGATACAACATCAAGTGATACAACAACTGCCCCAACAACATCTGCTACAACAATTGCCCCAACAACTGATAAAACAACAACTGCTACAACAACTGCCCCAAAAACTGATAAAACAACAAGTGATACAACAACTGCCCCAAAAACAACGACTGCCACAACAACAACTACTACAACAACTGCCCCAAAAACTGATAAAACAACAAGTGATACAACAACTGCCCCAACAACAACAACTGCCCCAACAACTGATACAACAACAACTGCCCCAACAACAACAACTGCTACAACAACTGCCCCAACAACAGATACAACAACAACTGATACAACAACTGCCCCAACAACAACTGCTACAACAACTGCCCCAACAACTGATACAACAACTGCCCCAACAACAACGACTGCCACAACAACAACTACTACAACAACTGCCCCAAAAACATCTGCTACAACAACTGTCCCAACAACAACGACTGCCAAAACATCGACTTCTACAACAACTGCCCCAACAACAACTGCCCCAACAACAGCCCCAACAACAATGACTGCTATAACTACTGCTCGAACAACTACAACTGCTGCAACAACTGCCCCAACAACAACTGCTACAACAACTGCCCCAACAACAACTGCCCCAACAACAACTGTCCCAACAACAACGACTGCCACAACAACAACTGCTACGACAACTGCACAAACTACAACTATTACAACAACTGCTACAACAACTACAACTGCTACAACTCCCCCAACAACAACTATCCCAACAACAACGCCAGCCACAACAACAACCACTACAATAACTGCCCCAACAACAACTGCTCCAACAAGTGCAACTGCTACAACAACTGCACCAACTACAACTGCCAGAACAACTGCTATAACAACTCCTACAACAACTGGCCCAACAACGACTACCACAACAACAACCGCTACAACAACTGCCCCAACAACAGCTGCTATAACAACTGGCCCAAAAAAAACTGCTACAACAACTGTCCCAACAACAATGACTGCCACAACATCAACTTCTACAACAACTACCCCAACAACAACTGCTACAACAACTGCCCCAACAAGTGATACAACAACTGATACAACAACTGCCCCAACAATAACGAATGCCACAACAACATCTGCTACAACAACTACCCCAACAACTGCTGATACAACAACAAGTGATACAACAACTGCCCCAAAAACAACAACTGTCACAACAACAACTACTACAACAACTGCCCCAAAATCAACTTCTACAACAACTGCCCCAACAACAACCCCAACAACTGATACAACAACAACTGATACAACTGCCCCAACAACAACGACTGCCACAACATCAACTTCTACAACAACTGCCCCAACAACAACAACTGCTACAACAACTGCCCCAACAACAGATACAACAACAACTGATACAACAACTGCCCCAACAACAACGACTGCCACAACAACAACTACTACAACAACTGCCCCAAAAACATCTGCTACAACAACTGTCCCAACAACAACGACTGCCAAAACATCGACTTCTACAACAACTGCCCAAACAACAACTGCTACAACAACTGCCCCAACAACTGATACAACAACTGCCCCAACAACAACTACTGCCACAACAACATCTGCTACAACAACTACCCCAACAATTGCTGATACAACAACAAGTGATACAATAACTACCCCAACAACGACTGCCACAACAACAACTACTACAACAACTGCCCCAACAACAACGACTGCCACAACAACTGTCCCAACAACAACTGCTACAACAACTACCCCAACAACTGATACAACAACAACTGATACAACAACTGCCACAACAACAACTGCCACAACCTCAACTTCTACAACAACTGCCCCAACAACGACTGCCACAACAACTATTACAACAACTGCCCCAAAAACAACTGCTACAACAACTGTCCCAACAACAACGACTGCCACAACATCAACTTCTACAACAACTGCCCCAACAACAACTGCCCCAACAAGTGATACAACAACTGATACAACAACTGCCCCAACAATAACGACTGCCACAACAACATCTGCTACAACAACTACCCCAACAACTGCTGATACAACAAGTGATACAACAACTGCCCCAAAATCAACTTCTACAACAACTGCCCCAACAACAACCCCAACAACTGATACAACTGCCCCAACAACAACGACTGCCACAACATCAACTTCTACAACAACTGCCCCATCAACAACTGCTACAACAACTGCCCCAATAACTGATAAAACAACAAGTGATACAACAACTGCCCCAACAACAACGACTGCCACAACAACTACTACAACAACTGCACCAAAAACAACTGCTACAACAACTGTACCAACAACGACTGCCACAACATCAACTTCTACAACAACTGCCCCAAAAACTGATAAAACAACAAGTGATACAACAACTGCCCCAACAACAACAACTGCCCCAACAACTGATACAACAACAACTGCCCCAACAACAACTGCCCCAAAAACTGATAAAACAACAAGTGATACAACAACTGCCCCAACAACGACTGCCACAACAACAACTATTACAACAACTGCCCCAAAAACAACTGCTACAACAACTGTCCCAACAACAACGACTGCCACAACAACAACTATTACAACAACTGCCCCAAAAACAACTGCTACAAAAACTGTCCCAACAACAACGACTGCCACAACATCAACTTCTACAACAACTGCCCCAACAACAACTGCTACAACAACTACCCCAACAACTGCTGATACAATAAGTGATACAACAACTGCCCCAAAAACAACAACTGTCACAACAACTACTACAACAACTGCCCCAAAATCAACTTCTACAACAACTGCCCCAACAACAACCACAACAACTGATACAACTGCCCCAACAACAACGACTGCCACAACATCAACTTATACAACAACTGCCCCAACAACAACTGCTACAACAACTGCCCCAACAACTGATAAAACAACAACTGATACAACAACTGCCCCAACCACAACGACTGCCACAACAACAACTGCTAAAACAACTGCATCAACTACAACAACTGCTTCAACAACTACAACTTCTACAACAACTAGTACAACTACAAAAACTGCTACAACAACTGCCCCAACAACATCTGCTACAACAATTGCCCCAACAACTGATAAAACAACAACTGATACAACAACTGCCCCAACAACCACTGCTACAACAACTGCCCCAAAAACTGATAAAACAACAAGTGATAAAACAACTGCCCCAACAACAACGACTGCCACAACAACAACTACTTCAACAACTGCCCCAAAAACAACTGCTACAACAACTGTACCAACAACAACGACTGCCACAACATCAACTTCTACAACAACTGCCCCAAAAACTGATAAAACAACAAGTGATACAACAACTGCCCCAACAACAACGACTGCCACAACAACATCTGCTACAACAACTACCCCAACAACTGCTGATACAACAACAAGTGATACAACAACTGCTCCAACAATGACTGTCACAACAACAACTACTACAACAACTGCCCCAAAATCAACTTCTACAACAACTGCCCCAACAACAACCCCAATAACTGATACAACAACAACTGATACAACTGCCCCAACAACAGCGACTGCCACAACATCAACTTCTACAACAACTGCCCCAACAACAACTGCTACAACAACTGCCCCAACAACTGATAAAACAACAACTGATACAACAACTGCCCAAACAACAACGACTGCCACAACAACAACTGCTAAAACAACTAGTCCAACTACAAAAACTGCTACAACAACTGCCCCAACAACAACTGCTACAACTGCCCCAACAACAACTGATACAACATCAAGTGATACAACAACTGCCCCAACAACATCTGCTACAACAACTCCAACAACAGCCGACAAAACTGCTACAACTGAACGATAAAACAACAAGTGATACAACAACTGCCCCAACAACAACGACTGCCACAACATCAACTTCTACAACAACTGCCCCAAAAACAGATAAAACAACAAGTGATACAACAACTGCCCCAACGACAACAACAACTGATACAACAACAACTGATACAACAACTGCCCCAACAACAACGACTGCCACAACAACAACTGCTACAACAACTGCATCAACTACATCAACTGCTCCAACAACTACAACTGCTACAACAACTAGTCCAACTACAAAAACTGCTACAACAACTGCCCCAACAACAACTGCTACAACTGCCCCAACAACAACTGATACAACAACAAGTGATGCAACAACTGCCCCAACAACAACTGCTACAATAACTGCCCCAACAACTGATAAAACAACAACTGATACAACAACTGCCCCAACAACAACGACTGCCACAACAACAACTGCTAAAAAAACTGCATCAACTACAACAACTGCTTCAACAACTACAACTGCTACGACAACTAGTCCAACTACAAAAACTGCTACAACAACTGCCCCAAAAACAACTGCTACAACAACTGTCCCAACAACAACGACTGCCACAACATCAACTTCTACAACAACTGCCCCAAAAACTGATAAAACAACAAGTGATACAACAACTGCCCCAACAACAACTGCCCCAACAACTGATACAACAAAAACTGCCCCAACAACAAGAACTGCTACAACAACTGCATCAACTGCATCAACTGCTCCAACAACTGATAAAACAACAACTGATACAACAACTGCCCCAACAACAACTGCTACAACAACTGCCCCAAAAACTGATAAAACAACAAGTGATACAACAACTGCCCCAACAACGACTGCCACAACAACAACTATTACAACAACTGCCCCAAAAACAACTGCTACAACAACTGTCCCAACAACAACGACTGCCACAACATCAACTTCTACAACAACTGCCCCAACAACAACCCCAACAACTGATACAACAACAACTGATACAACTGCCCCAACAACAACGACTGCCATAACAACATCTGCTACAACAACTACCCCAACAACTGCTGATACAACAACAAGTGATACAACAACTGCTCCAACAACGACTGTCACAACAACAACTACTACAACAACTGCCCCAAAATCAACTTCTACAACAACTGCCCCAACAACAACCCCAACAACTAATACAACAACAACTGATACAACTGCCCCAACAACAACGACTGCCACAACATCAACTTCTACAACAACTGCCCCAACAACAACTGCTACAACAACTGACCCAACAACTGATAAAACAACAACTGATACAACAACTGCCCTAACAACAACGACTGCCACAACAACAACTGCTAAAACAACTGCATCAACTACAACAACTGCTTCAACAACTACAACTGCTAAAACAACTAGTCCAATTACAAAAACTGCTACAACAACTGCCCCAACAACAACTGCTACAACTGCCCCAACAACAACTGATACAACATCAAGTGATACAACAACTGCCCCAACAACATCTGCTACAACAACTGCCCCAACAACTGATAAAACAACAACTGATACAACAACTGCCCCAACAACAACGACTGCCACAACAACTGCTACAACAACTGATAAAACAACAAGTGATACAACAACTGCCCCAACAACAACGACTACCACAACAACAACTACTACAACTGCCCCAAAAACAAGTGCTACAACAACTGTCCCAACAACAACGACTGCCACAACATCAACTTCTACAACAACTGATAAAACAACAAGTGATACAACAACTGCCCCAACGACAACAACAACTGCCCCAACAACAACGACTGCCACAACAACAACTGCTACAACAACTGCATCAACTACATCAACTGCTCCAACAACTACAACTGCTACAACAACTAGTCCAACTACAAAAACTGTTACAACAACTGCCCCAACAACAACTGCTACAACTGCCCCAACAACAACTGATACAACAACAAGTAATGCAACAACTGCCTCAACAACAACTGCTACAATAACTGCCCCAACAAATGATAAAACAACAACTGATACAACAACTGCCCCAACAACAACTGCTACAACAACTGCCCCAACAACAACGACTGTCACAGCAACAACTGCTAAAAAAACTGCATCAACTACAACAACTGCTTCAACAACTACAACTGCTACAACAACTAGTCCAACTACAAAAACTGCTACAACTGCCCCAAAAACAACTGCTACAACAACTGTCCCAACAACAACGACTGCCACAACATCAACTTCTACAATAACTGCCCCAACAACTGATAAAACAACAAGTGATACAACAACTGCCCCAACAACAACGACTGCCCTAACAACTGCTGCTACAACAACTGCATCAACTACATCAACTGCTCCAACAACTACAACTGCTACAACAACTAGTCCAACTACAAAAACTGCTACAACAACTGCCCCAACAACAACTGCTACAACTGCCCCAACAACAACTGATACAACAACTGCCCCAACAACATCTGCTACAACAATTGCCCCAACAACTGATAAAACAACAACTGATACAACAACTGCCCCAACAACAACTGCTACAACAACTGCCCCAAAAACTGATAAAACAACAAGTGATACAACAACTGCCCCAACAACAACGACTGCCACAACAACAACTGCTACAACAACTGCCCCAAAAACTGATACAACAACTGCCTCAACAACATCTGCTACAACAACTACCCCAACAACTGCTGATACAACAACAAGTGATACAACAACTACCCGAACAACTGCTGATACAACAACAAGTGATACAATAACTACCCCAACAACAACTGCCCCAAAAACAACTGCTACAACAACTGTCCCAACAACAACTGCCACAACAACTGCCCCAACAACTGATACAACAACAACTGATACAACAACTGCCACAACAACAACTGCCACAACATCAACTTCTACAACAACTGCCCCAACAACGACTGCCACAACAACTATTACAACAACTGCCCCGGAAACAACTGCTACAAGAACTGTCCCAACAACAACGACTGCCACAACATCAACTTCTACAACAACTGCCCCAACAACAACTGCTACAACAACTGCCCCAACAAGTGATACAACAACTGATACAACAACTGACCCAACAATAACGACTGCCACAACAACATCTGCTACAACAACTACCCCAACAACTGCTGATACAACAACAAGTGATACAAAAACTGCCCCAAAAACAACAACTGCCACAACAACAACTACTACAACAACTGCCCCAAAATCATCTTCTACAACAACTGCCCCAACAACAACCCCAACACCTGATAAAACAACAACTGATACAACAACTGCCCCAACAACAACGACTGCCACAACAATAACTGCTAAAACAACTGCATCAACTACAACAACTGCTTCAACAACTACAACTGCTACAACAACTAGTACAACTACAAAAACTGCTACAACAACTGCCCCAACAACAACTGCTACAACTGCCCCAACAACAACTGATACAACATCAAGTGATACAACAACTGCCCCAACAACATCTGCTACAACAATTGCCCCAACAACTGATAAAACAACAACTGATACAACTGCCCCAACAACAACTGCTACAACAACTGCCCCAAAAACTGATAAAACAACAAGTGATAAAACAACTGCCCCAACAACAACGACTGCCACAACAACAACTACTACAACAACTGCCCCAAAAACAACTGTTACAACAACTGTACCAACAACAACGACTGCCACAACATCAACTTCTACAACAACTGCCCCAAAAACTGATAAAACAACAAGTGATACAACAACTGCCCAAACAACAACAACTGCCCCAACAACTGATACAACAACAACTGCCCCAACAACAAGAACTGCTACAACAACTGCATCAACTACATCAACTGCTCCAAAAACTACAACTGCTACAACAACTAGTCCACCTACAAAAACTGCTACAACTACCCCAACAACAACTGCTACAACTGCCCCAACAACAACTGATACAACAACAAATGATGCAACAACTGCCCCAACAACAACTGCTACAACAACTGCTCCAACAACTGATAAAACAACAACTGATACAACAGCTGCCCCAACAACAACGACTGCCACAACAACATCTGCTACAACAACTACCCCAACAACTGCTGATACAACAACAAGTGATACAACTGCTCCAACAACGACTGTCACAACAACAACTACTACAATAACTGCCCCAAAAACAACTGCTACAACAACTTTCCCAATAACAACGACTGCCACAACATCAACTTCTACAACAACTGCCCCAAAAACAGATAAAACAACAAGTGATACAACAACTGCCCCAACAACAACAACAACTGCCCCAACAACTGATACAACAACAACTGATACAACAACTGCCCCAAAAACTGATAAAACAACAAGTGATAAAACAACTGCCCCAACAACTACATCAACTGCTCCAACAACTACAACTGCTACAACAACTAGTCCAACTACAAAAACTGCTAAAACAACTGCCCCAACAACAACTGCTACAACTGCCCCAACAACAACTGATACAACAACAAGTGATGCAACAACTGCCCCAACAACAACTGCTACAATAACTGCCCCAAAAACTGCTAAAACAACAACTGATACAACAACTGCCCCAACAACAACTGCTACAACAACTGCCCCAAAAACTGATAAAACAAGTGATACAACAACTGCCCCAACAACAACGACTGCCACAACAACAACTGCATCAACTACAACAACTGCTTCAACAACTACAACTGCTACAACAACTAGTCCAACTACAACGACTGCCACAACATCAACTTCTACAACAACTGCCCCAAAAACAGATAAAACAACAAGTGATACAACAACTGCCCCAACAACAACAACTGCCCCAACAACTGATACAACAACAACTGATACAACAACTGCCCCAACAACTACAACTGCTACAACAACTAGTCCAACTACAAAAACTGCTACAACAACTGCCCCAACAACAACTGCTACAACTGCCCCAACAACAACTGATACAACAACAAGTGATGCAACAACTGCCCCAACAACAACTGCTACAATAACTGCCCCAACAACTGATAAAACAACAACTGATACAACAACTGCCCCAACAACAACTGCTACAACAACTGCCCCAAAAACTGATAAAACAACAAGTGATACAACAACTGCCCCAACAACAACGACTGCCACAACAACAACTATTACAACAACTGCCCCAAAAACAGCTGCTGCAACAACTGTCCCAACAACAATGACTGCCACAACAACAACTGCTACAACAACTGCATCAACTACATCAACTGCTCCAACAACTACAACTGCTACAACAACTAGTCCAACTACAAAAACTGCTACAACAACTGCCCCAACAACAACTGATACAACTGCCCCAACAACAACGACTGCCACAACATCAACTTCTACAACAACTGCCCCAACAACAACTGCTACAACAACTGTCCCAACAACAACGACTGCCACAACAACTGCATCAACTACATCAACTGCTCCAACAACTACAACTGCTACAACAACTAGTCCAACTACAAAAACTGCTACAACAACTGCCCCAACAACAACGACTGCCACAACATCAACTTCTACAACAACTGCCCCAACAACTGATAAGACAACAACTGCCCCAACAACTGATAAGACAACAACTGATACAACAACTGCCCCAACAACAACGACTGCCACAACAACAACTGCTAAAACAACTGCATCAACTACAAAAACTTCTTCAACAACTACAACTGCTACAACAACTAGTCCAACTACAAAAACTGATAAAACAACGGCCCCAACAACAACGACTGCTACAACAACAACTGCTACAACAACTGCATCAACTACATCAACTGCTCAAACAACTACAACTGCTACAACAACTAGTCCAACTACAAAAGCTGCTACAACAACTGCCCCAACAACAACTGCTACAACTGCCCCAACAACAACTGATACAACATCAAGTGATACAACAACTGCCCCAACATCTGCTACAACAACTGCTCCAACAACTGATAAAACAACAACTGATACAACAACTGCCCCAACAACAACTGCTACAACAACTGCCCCAAAAACTGATAAAACAACAAGTGATACAACAACTGCCCCAACAACGACTGCCACAACAACAACTATTACAACAACTGCCCCAAAAACAACTGCTACAACAACTGTCCCAACAACGACTGCCCCAACATCAACTTCTACAACAACTGCCCCAACAACAACTGCTACAACAACTGCCCCAACAAGTGATACAACAACTGATACAACTGCCCCAACAACGACTGCCACAACAACATCTGCTACAACAACTACCCCAACAACTGCTGATACAACAACAAGTGATACAACAACTGCTCCAACAACAACGACTGTCACAACAACAACTACTACAACAACTGCCCCAAAATCAACTTCTACAACAACTGCCCCAACAACAACCCCAACAACTGATAAAACAACAACTGATACAACTGCCCCAACAACAACGACTGCCACAACATCAACTTCTAGAACAACTGCTACAACTGCCCCAACAACTGATAAAACAACAACTAATACAACAACTGCCCCAACAACAACGACTGCCACAACAACTGCTAAAACAACTGCATCAACTACAACAACTGCTTCAACAACTACAACTGCTACAACAACTAGTCCAACTACAAAAACTGCTACAACAACTGCCCCAACAACAACTGCTACAACTGCCCAAACAACTGATACCACATCAAGTGATACAACAACTACCCCAACAACAACTGCTACAACAACTGCCCCAACAACTGATAAAACAACAAGTGATACAACAACTGCCCCAACAACAACTGCTACAACAACTGCCCCAACAACTGATAAAACAACAAGTGATACAACAACTGCCCCAACAACAACTGCTACAACAACTGCCCAAAAAACTGATAAAACAACTGCCCCAATAACAACGACTGCCACAACAACAACTACTACAACAACTGCCCCAAAAACAACTGCTACAACAACTGTCCCAACAACAACGACTGCCATAACATCAACTTCTACAACAACTGCCCCAAAAACAGATAAAAAAACAAGTGATACAACAACTGCCCCAACAACAACAACTGCCCCAACAACTGATACAACAACAACTGATACAACAACTGCCCTAACAACAATGACTGCCACAACAACAACTGCTACAACAACTGCATCAACTACATCAACTGCTCCAACAACTACAACTGCTACAACAACTAGTCCAACTACAAAAACTGATACAACAACGGCCCCAACAACAACGACTGCTACAACAACAACTGCTACAACAACTGCATCAACTACATCAACTGCTCAAACAACTACAACTGCTACAACAACTAGTCCAACTACAAAAGCTGCTACAACAACTGCCCCAACAACAACTGCTACAACTGCCCCAACAACAACTGATACAACATCAAGTGATAC